>NC_039364.1:35379994-35696131 GCF_003573695.1 Papaver somniferum
AATAGATAGGCGAGATAAACTCGGCTCGAAATAGCAAATGTGTATAATGAAAGTCTATATATCAAAACGAAATTTTGTCTCAAGAGTATGAGATATAGTAAATAGACTTTTGAGTGACAGATAAGTTCAAGTCTCCACATACCTTTTAGTCGATGAAGATCCACCAGTTCCTTGAGTAGTCCTTCGTCTTGTATGATGATTTCCATGGAGTCTTGAGCTCAACTACACTTTCTATCCTAATCCAAGACCTTAGCTCTAATAGGCTAGTAATCAAGACTTATAGTTTTGATCACTAATATCGACAAACATGCTTGAGATAGAAACGCATGCGAGTTCGACCGAGAAATGCTCTAACAATATACCCCTTTGTCAATTTTAGTGGCAAAACTATTAACACATATGGAATACAATAAATAAATAAATTAACTTTTGTAGCTCCTATTCCATATGCCTAATCTTCAACATTACTTGAAATCTTCGTCACTTCCAAGTACTCCAATGATCCCAAAGGTTGTAAGTTTAGCATCATCGTTGTTGAAAATCCGTAGCTATAACAACAAGAAAACAATAGTTCCCAATCATTGTTATACAGTGTCATAGTATCATTACACAGCGTCAAAGTTCAATTGTATCACAACTTCAACAACAATACTATGGCTATATGTATCACTCCCCCTTAGTCAATACTCCATCTCACATGGAAACCACTCCCCCTTACATAATGATCCGAAAACCATATGTATTTGTAGTGTGAACTACATATTAGTTCTCCCCCTTTTTGTCAATAAAATTGGCAAAGGTACAAGAACGGGATCCTAATGAAATTTCCGAAAGAGACATTTCATGACCAAAAGAAAGAACACACATCATCTTATTTAGATGCAATCATAAAGCCGAAGCTAAATGCATTCATCAAGGCGTTTAAAGATACAAGATAACCCCTATAATATTTCACATCCGCACTCCCCACAAAGATTTGGCAATTAAGCGCAAGTTCAAAAAGAACTCCCCTCATAAAATGTCATTCCCGAAAGAACAAAAAGAGCGATCTTATTTTTGAAAGAAAAGAAGGATTTCTTTGGACATAACAAATCACATACAAGTACGAATTTGAATCCAAAAAGTTCAATTAAATTAACCACAAGAGAACCCATGATTAATTTAATCGACAAGTGCTCAAACATAAGTGAACTTATGGAGACTTAAAAGATACAATTAGATTAATCACAAGAGAACCCATAATTAATCTAATTGAAATACACAACCAAATTAATCACAAAAGTAATCAATTTAATTGGTCATGCTCGACATAAGAAAACTTACGGAGCAACAACTAAATAACCAAACAAGATGATTAACTTAGTTGAAAATGCTCTACATAAAGTACCTTACGGAACAACAATATAGCTAATCAAAAATAATAAACTTGGTTGTTTAATGCTCAACATAAGACACTTTACGGAGCCTCACATTAATACATAAAATATGGATCAGGGAAGATCAATTACTACGGAATATACAAGGATTCATTCTATTTTCATCACTATTTGCATAACGACATTTAATAGACATAATCCTTGCAAACAAAAGATTTTAACCTATCTTCCATCAATAATTGACAATATAGGCTTAACTTTTGTATTTGTCAAAAGTCTGTTCATTCTTTCATCAATACATGCATATCAATTCATGAACGACTTTACTTTTGACAAGATATGGGACAATCAAGTTCACGGACACAAACACACATATCCCATAACAATATTGCAATATAAAACCATAAATATTAATACTGCAAAAATCATCTTCCAAACAATTTATAATTTAAACCAATAAATCTAAAAACACGAAGATGAAAACGTTGGACATAGTTGTGTGTAATCACAATAATGGCTATTCCAACCTCTAGTTATTCTTCTAAACAAAAATATAAATATAGAAGATTTACTAGGTGTTGTAGATCTTTCTCAGAACATCTACTGATAATTCCTTCTCATTATTGAAAAACCCATTGATTATAGGATCGTTCAATTCCTCTAAATCTTCAGAAATATCAGTCAACTCACTAAGTTCTCTTTTTAGTTCACACAAGGCGTTCTTGGTTAGAGACAACATTTGTTCATAGTGAGTTATCTTTTCCAAAGAGGAAATTGTTAGAGCATATCTCGATCAACCTCACATGCGTTGCTATCTCAAGCATGTTTGTCAATGTTAGTGATCAAAATTATAAGTCTTAATTTCTAGCGTACATAGCTAAGTCTCGGACTAGGATAGAAAAGTGTAGTTCATCTCAAGGACTTCATGGCGATTCATCATACAATGACGGAGATCTATACAAGGAACCTTGGAACTTCATCAACAAAAAGGTATATGGAGACTTCAACTTACCTATCACTCAAAAGTCTATCTCTTCTATCTCCTACTTCTTATGAGACAAAAGTCGTATGCTATATAAACTAGATCATACACATTTGACATTTCGAGCTGAGCATTCATTGCTTATCTTTTATCTCGAAATCGTGTGTTGGTAAAGCGTTTCGCTTTGATCAAGTTTATCTTCACCTAGTGACGAAAGTCATGAAAAGTTTCAATCACTTTGAGAATTGCTCTGACGTGAATCGGTTTATGAATAACGGCTACATAGCGTCCTCTGAGAACGTCTCAATGATTGAAATGAGAGTTTAGATTACATAACCATGTATTCCTTGAACCGAAGTTTTCAAACTTTGTTGATTAAGAGAAATCGGGAGGATTATGGAATTGGCTTGCCAAGTCCGCGAACTGTCGGAAGTTCTCGACCTAGAATTTCTACTGGGATTTTCCAAAACTCGTTTGTGTGCTAAGTCTGAGAACCCAGTCCGCGAACTGGCGGAAGTTCTCATCCCGAGAATTTCTGCTGAGTTTGGAAAACTCAACCGATTAACTTAAGTCCGCGAACTTGTTTGTGAACTTAAGAAGTTATGATCTAATGATGTGTTCTGAACATGAAACATTAAATTACTAAGGAATGCTTTATGCAAACCGTGGCTATAATGTTCATGAGCCGATTCAATCGAATCGAATCATCTTTGTTTCAATTGTGTCTTTTGTAGTTACATAATATCTCATAGCAATTGAAAAACTCTGTAACTAGTTCATTTGAGTCAATTGAACTAATTATGGTGAAGAAAGACAAGGTTAATATGAAATGCTCATATGGTTAACCTTTTGGGTTACTATGTTGATCCAACATACACGTACACGTTTGGGCATGGTTTTCACGAACCCAGTAAACGTCTACCCAAGTGTGTGTGACAAACTAAGTTTCGATCTAATGGTTGAGAAATATTAGCTTGAATCTAAATCAGGTTTTCATCTAACGATGAATATGGATTGCTTTGTAACTAAGGCAAAACCCTGATTTGAAGGCTATATAAAGGAGACATCTAGCATTGTGCAAAACTAATCCCCACACGTCTGTGTGCTACTAGTGCGCCTGCTAGAGTCGATCTCCATTAACCTTTGATTTTCTTCTCTAAAATCAGGTTAACGACTTAAAGACTTCATTGGGATTGTGAATCCATACCGATACTACTTTCTCGTAGTTGTGTGATCTGATCTTGCATCTTCTATCGTACGAGTACAATCGATGGATTGACTTGAGATCGTGAGAGTTCTCCGATAGGCAAGATAAAGAAGTCAAAAACATCTTCGTCTCACTGTTTGTGGTTCCTCGACAATCCGCTTGTGTAGTCAGGAAGGATTGTAGAGAGGTGATTGATTAATTTAGGCTGTTCTTCGGGAATATAAGACCGGATTATCAATTGGTTCATGTTACCTTGATTTTATATCTAAAGACGGAATAAAACCTAGGGTTTATCTGTGGGAGATAGATTTATCCTCTTATAGACTTTTCTGTGTGAGGCAGATCTGTTTATTATCAAGTCTGTGATTTTGGGTTATAACAACTCTTAGTTGTGGGTGAGATCAGCTAAGGGAATCAAGTGCGCAGTATCCTGCTGGGATCAGAGGCGTAGAAGTACAACTATACCTTGGATCGCTGGGAGACTGATTGGGGTTCAACTATAGTCCAGTCCGAAGTTATTTTGCAGTAGGATAGTGTCTGTAGCGGCTTAATACAGTGTGTACTCAACCTGGACTAGGTCCCGGGGTTTTTCTTCATTTGCAGTTTCCTCGTTAACAAAATTTCTGGTGTCTGTGTTCTTTCTTTTCCGCATTATATTTTGTATAATTGAAATAATACAGGTTGTGCGTTCGTGATCATCAATTGGAAATCCAACCTTTGGTTGTTGATTGATATTGATTGATCCTTGGATATTGGTCTTTGGTACCGTCCAAGTATTCCTTGTATTTGATAAAGACTCGCTATTGTTTTTAGCTTGAGTAAAAATCAAATCAAGAGAGAGATATTAACTCCTTGAGATAATTTTATCTAGATTGAGTCTGACTGTATAGTTGATTCTCTAGCAAAGTATTCCAGAGTTAGTCCATACAGATTGCTAATCGAAATATTGGGTGGTGTTGTTAGATCCCCGCTTTTTCAATTGGTATCAGAGTAGGCAAACACTTTAAAGACCTCATAAGTCTGTGTTTGTGGCAATCTAAGTCTGTGGACAGAATCTCATACGCATACCAAAATGCCTCCTAAAGCTGTGAACTTCGTCAAGTGTCTCGGGAATACCTCAAAGGGTCACTCCTTAGATGATTCTTCCTAATCCCGAGGTAGGAAGACTGTTTTATCCTGTGTTGGTCATTCTTCCTCCAATTAGACGTTGGACATAATGGCAAAAGCTGAAATGGAGCTCACCAGAATTTCAAAAAATTCTACAGAGTTTGTTGATCTCAAGGATCATGTACATCTCATGTATGAATTCGAAAAGTCTATTGATCGTGAACAAGTACTCTACAACATTATAGGGTCATTCTCTAAAGAAATTGAGAAACTTCTTCAAGAAAACAGTATATAGCGTGAAAAGATTTGTGTTCTTGAAAAGCTGGTCAAAGAAGGCTCAATTAGAGAAAATTGTTTGATCAAGACGCATTCATCCAATCTAGACAGACTTCGTGTTGAGAGGGAGAAACTTGAAGCATCGCTTGTCTTATCCCATGGACAGTGTAAATCCTTGGAAAAGGAAAACTCTGTTTTAAAGAAAAATTCTTCTGCACAAACTAATTCTCATGAGTTACTGTACAGAATGAAATTTTCTCCAGAAGAAGATTATGTCAGTAAAGGTTTTCATAACTTACAATCTTCTCCGGTGGCTATGAAGTTTAAACAAGTACCAGTTGTTGCTTCTCCTCCACGAATTTGTACCTTATGTGGAAAAGGAAATCACTATGCTATCCATTGTTTTGCTAGAAAGAAACGTGTTTCTGAACTTCACAAGTTGCTTCTTTCTACTGTCAATGGAGTAAATATTCAGACGCCTACTACAGTGAAGGTCCCACTCACAGGAAACCAGGCATCTTATAAAAATGATCTCTCTCCTAGAAATCATTATAGGACATTTGTAAATCCACGTGTTACCAATGAAAGTATGTCATGTACTTATAAGAACACATCTGATAAATCTAAGTCTAGTGTGTGGAGACGAATTTCAGAAAATCCCCTAGAACCTATTTCTAGAGGTCCTAGACTTTGTCATCAGAAGGGTTTCTCGCTTGTGATTCCCAGAAGAACTGCTAGACGCACCCTTTTTCCTGGAAGCTGCAGTAAAAGGACTAGAATGTTGTAATAAGACATCCTGAAAGAAATTACAGCTACTCTCTCAGAACCTATGGTGAGACTATGTCTCCCTCAGCTACTTAGCAGCAGAATGGTCCATTCTTGTGTCTAACTTGAGAGATACAAGGATGAGGATTTGAGAGATGCTCAAGTATTGTGATATATTTTTCTTGTCTTTGCTATTTTACCCTTTTCGCTTTGTCTTCTTGTCTCTATGATTTTGGGATAGAGGATTTTTGAAAGCTACATAGTGTGCAATATCAATTTTAGGGCAAATGACTTTTGGTCGGCCCACTAACGCCCGTATCTCCTCAAAGAACTCTAGGGTTTCTAGCCAGGGCATTCACGGACATATATAAATCTTATAGGTGCCTCATTTTTCTTCAGAAATGAGCTCTATGGAAACTGTTCCCAAAGAAGAAGTTAACCCTATGGTTGAGGATGATCTCAAAGGATGTGATTCTGGTCAAGAGTTTATACGGAAGAAGATGCTTGAAAGAAAAGAGTATAACACTTGGATTGGTGAATCTGTCAAGGATTTGATTCGTGTTCAGGATGAAGTTAAGAACAAACTGGCTAACCTTCAATTGCAGATAAACCAGCTGATTGATGGACAGGCGAAAATCCTTGGTACTCAGAATATCTTGATCAGAAATCAGAAGAAAGTTATCCTTGACCGTGCAAAGGCTCGTCATTATGCTCGCACTATTGATCGAAAAGTCAACGTTCTAACTTTTGAAAATGGTGTCTTTACGGTCAACAGGGTCAAGGATATCAGTGACTCCTACTTTGATGGATCTTTTCAGAGGTATGAAATCATCAAGGAAAGCTGAGTCTTATATGCCTAGTAAGTCTTCTTTTTGGATTAGTAGGAAGAATAACTATTGCTTTGAATAGCGATGATTGTGACTACACATATCTATTTTTGTTTTCATCTTCTTATGTTATTTTTTAGGTTTATCGGTATTAAATTCTAAAAATATTTGGAGGATGATGTTTATTGCAGTATTTTAATGGTTTGTGATATTGCAATATTTTTATGGGATATGTATTGTTTACGTCCGTGAACTTGAAGGTCCCATATTGCAGTCAAAAGTAAAGTCGTTCATGAATCGGATTCATATTGATGAAAGGAAGAATGGACTTTTGACATATACAAAAGTTAAGCCTATGTAATCATTAATTTGATGGAAAATAGGATAAAATCTTTTGTTCAACAAGGATAAAGTCTATTATGTCGTTATGATGGAAAATAGAATATATCCTTGTATGTTATCCACGATATTGATCTTCATTGATCCATTTTATTATGTTTTACCGTGAAGGCTCCATTGTGTGTCTTATGTTGAGCACCTTACAACTAAGTCGATTTACCTTGGCTTTGTTGGTTGTTCCATAAGATGCTATATGTCGAGCATTAAGAACTAAATTAATCAACCTTTTTGGTTATTTAGTTTGTACTCCATAAGTTTTCTTTCTTATGTCAAGTACATGTACGGTTAAGGTTGTCATATTCTATGATGAACTTAGTCGGGGTTCCATAAGTTCTTTTATGTTGAGCCCAAAATAATTAAATTGATTACTTCGGTGATTAGTTTGATTATTTGTATTCCAATTAGATTAATTATAGGTTCTTTTGTAATTAATCTAGTTGAGTTTTCATATATTCCACAAGTTCTTGTGTCGAGTATATGAAAGGCTACACTATCATGTTTTTTGGTTAATGTAGTCATATATTCCGTAAGGTTTTCCTTATGTTGAGTATTTGAACGGTTAAGTTAGTCATCTCCATGTGATTGACTTTGTCGTAGCTCCGTGAGTTTACTTATGTTGAGCACTTTGAATTAAATTGATCACTTTTGTGGTTTGATTTAGTTGTGTATTCCAATTGAATTAATCATGGGTTTACTTGTGGTTAATTTGGTTGAGCTTTGGATATAGAAAACCATTCCTATGGGTTTTGGTGTCCAATATAAAATCCTTATTTTCTTTTGAAATTAAGGTCGCTTTTGTTGTTCTCTCGGGAATGACATCAAATGGGGGAGAGTTCTTTTGAACTTGTGCTTAATGGTAATATCTTGCGGGGAGTGCGGCTGTGGAATTTTATAAGGGTTATCTTGTATCTTAAAACTCCTTGATGAATGTTGTTAGCTTCGGCTATTAGATTGCATCTAAATTAAGTTGGTATGTATTTTTCTTTTGGTCATGAAATGTCTCTTGTGGAAATTTCATTATGATCCCATTCTTGTACCTTTGCCAATTTTATTGACAAAAAGGGGGAGAAATATTGTAGTTCACACTACAAATACATATGGTTTTCGGATCACTGTGTAAGGGGGAGTGGTTTCCATAATCGAGATGGAGTATTGACTAAGGGGGAGTGATACATATCACTGTAGTATTATTATTAAAGTCATGATACAATTGGACTTTGATGTTATATAATAATACTATGACACTGTATAATAATGATCGAGAATCTCGATTTCTCTCATTGTTATAGCTACGGATCTTCAACAACGATGGTGCTAAACTTACAACCTTTGGTATCATTGGATTACTTGGAAGGACGAAGATTTCAAGGAACGTTGAAGATTAGACTATGGAATAGGAGCCACTAAAGTTTATCTTTTTTGTATTCCATATGTATTAATAGTTTTGTCACTAAAATTGACAAAGGGGGGGATTATTAGAGCATAGATCGGTCAACCTCGCATGCGTTACTATCTCAAGCATGTTTGTCAATGTTAATGATCAAAACTATAAGTCTTGACTTCTAGCCTACATAGCTAAGTCTTGGACAAGGATAGAAAAGTGTAGTTGAGCTCAAGGACTTCATGGTGATTCATCATACAACGACGAAGATCTATACAAGGAACCGTGGAACTTCATCAACAAAAAGTTATGTGGAGACTTGAACTTATCTATCACTCAAAAATCTATCTCTTCTATCTCATACTTCTTATGAGAGAAAAGTCGTATGCTATATAGACTAGATCATACACATTTGACATTTCGATCTGAGCATTAATTGCTTATCTTTTATCTCGAAATCATGTGTTGGTAAAGCGTTTCTCTTTGATCAAGTTTATCTTCACCTAGTGACGAAAGTCATGAAAAGTTTCAATCACTTTGAGAATTGCTCTGACGTGAATCGGTCTGTGAATAACGGCTACATAGCGTCCTCTGAGAATGTCTCAATGATTGAAATGTGAGTTTAAATTACATAACGATGTATTCCTTGAACCGAAGTTTTCGAACTTTGTTGATCAAGAGAAATCGGGAGGATTGTGGAATTGGCTTGCAAAGTCCGCGAACTGTCGGAAGTTCTCGACCGATAATTTCTGCTGGGATTTTCCAAAACTCGTTTGTGTGCTAAGTCCGCGAAGCCAGTCCGCGAACTGGCGAAAGTTCTCATCCCGAGAATTTCTGCTGAATTTGGAAAACTCAACCGATTAACTTAAGTCCGCGAACTTGTTTGTGCACTTAAGATGTTATGATCTAAAGATGTGCTCTGAATATGAAACATTAAATTATTAAGGAATGCTTTATGCAAACTGTGGCTATAATGTTCATGAGCCGATTCAATCGAATCGAATCATCTTTGTTTCAATTGTGTCTTGTGTAGTTACATAAGATCTCATAGCAATTGAACAACTCTGTAACTAGTTCATTTGAGTCAATTGAACTAGTTATAGTCAAGAAGGACAAGGTTAATATGAAATGCTCATATGGTTAACCTTTTGGGTTACTATGTTGAACCAACATACACGTACACGTTTGGGCATGGTTTTCACGAACCCAGTAAACGTCTACCCAAGTGTGTGTAAAAGGATAAGTTTTCGATCTAACGGTTGAGAAATATTAGCTAGAATCCAAATCAGGTTTTCATCTAACGGTGAATATGGATTGCTTTGTAACTAAGGCAAAACCCTAATTTGAAGGCTATATAAAGGACACATCTAGCATTGTGCAAAACTAATCCCCACACGTCTGTGTGCTACTAGTGCGCCCGCTAGAGTCGATCTCCATTAACCTTTGATTTTCTTCTGTAAAACCAAGTTAACGACTTAAAGACTTCACTGGGATTGTGAAGCCAGACGGATACTACTTTATCGTAGTTGTGTGATCTGATCTTGCATTTTCTATCATACGAGTACAATCAATTGATTGACTTGAGATCATGAGAGTTCTCCGATAGGCAAGATAAAGAAGTCACAAACATCTTCGTCTCACTGTTTGTGGTTCCTCGACAATCCGCTTGTGTAGTCAGGAAGGATTGTAGAGAGGTGATTGATTAATCTAGGCTGTTCTTCGGGAATATAAGACCAGATTATCAATTGGTTCTTGTTACCTTGATTTTATATCTAAAGACGGAACAAAACCTAAGATTTATCTGTGGGAGACATATTTATCCTCTTATAGGCTTTTCTGTGTGAGACAGATTTGTTTATTATCAAGTCTGTGATTTTGGGTTATAGCAACTCTTAGTTGTGGCTGAGATCATCTAAGGGAATCAAGTGCGCAATATCCTGCTGGGATCAGAGGCATAGGAGTACAACTGTACCTTGGATCACTGGGAGACTGATTGGGGTCCAACTATAGTCCAGTCCGAAGTTAGTTTGCAGTAGGCTAGTGTCTATAGTGGTTTAATATAGTGTGTATTAAACTTGGACTAGGTCCCGAGGTTTTTCTGCATTTGCGGTTTCCTCGTTAACAAAATTTCTGGTGTCTGTGTTATTTCTTTTCCGCATTATATTTTATATAATTGAAATAATACAGGTTGTGCGTTCGTGATCATAAATTGGAAATCCAACCTTTGGTTGTTGATTGATATTGATTGATCCTTGGACATTGGTCTTTGGTACCGTCCAAGTATTCCTTGTATTTGATAAAGACTCGCTATTATTTTTAGCTTGAGTAAAAATCAAATCAAGAGAGAGATATTAACTCCTTGAGATACTTTTATCTAGATTGAGTCTGACTTTATAGTTGATTCTCTAGCAAAGTATTTCGGAGTTAGTCCATACCGATTGCTAATCGAAATATTGGGTGGTGTTGTTAGACCCCGCTTTTTCAGAAATGATTTGAGATTTTAAATCATTTCTCTTGTTGATGAAATATTTCACCATGCCTCTGAAATCAATATCATAATGACAAACAAATAAGAGACAGTTAGAGGAAGAACCTTCTCCATTGATTGTTGACTTCGCTTTCTTTACTCTAGAGGTAGAGATTCCTTTACAAAGATACACATCAACTGCTTCAACTGCATCTCTTTTTGTGATCCCTCTTGTCACAGGAGCCATGAGAATGTATCTTTTAGAGTAGAGAAGAAAAAGAGAAGACACATGAATAAGAACGGATTTATGAACCACAAACTCTAGAGACACAGAAAGTCTTTCAGAATTTATAATCCGTCCTCCATCTTTTTAGGAGAATATTTTCTTAACAAACATAAGAAGAAATAAAGAAAAAAATCTTGGGTTATTTTTAGCCCAATCCTCATTTTCCCCAAGCTAAACAATGAGGATGCGAACGTCTCTGAAGCTAGACAGTGACGTTGTGAGCCAAACGCTCCCCTTGTTTATCACATGATGATTTACCAAGGTTTGTTGTATAAACAGGTTTCCTACCGCTTCTGACTCTGGAAGCATTGTTTTATGAGACCCATGTTGATTCTCCAGATTCATTATTTGCATGTTCTTTTGCAGTCTGGAAATTCTTTTGTTGTTCCTCCTGAATATCCAACACGTGCTTTGAACATGATTTGCATTTCCACAAAACGAACAAATTAGGGATCCTTTGTCTTGTTGAAGTGCCTTATGTTTATCATAACTGTCAACCTTTGTTTTTTCATGAATAGAGGCAACGTGGTTGACAATACTTGCAGTCTTTCTTTTAAATCCTAAACCATTTGTGTTTCCAAAGGATTTCTGACCAAATAACATTGCTGAGATTTTGTTAGAACTACCAGACAATCTTTGTAGATCATCTTTGAGAGTATTAGTCTCTTTCTCCTTTATAGCAATGGTCCTAGTGAGTTTATCATTAAGACAGTCTATCTCAAAATCTTTCACCTGGATTAATGATTCTAGTTTCTTCAATGAAGCCTTTAATCGAAGATTTTCTTGAAGAACCTCCCTTTTCAAGAATTCAAAAATCTCGGTGTCAGACTCAATTTCTGAATCAAACTTTGAGTATGTAGATGTTTCTGTTGCAAGAGCTGCGGGTTCATCACATTCATCAGACGTATTCAAAACGTTGACACTTAAGGATTTTTCTTTCACAGAATCATTAGCAGCAAGAGCTGACAAAAAATCCTTGATCCTTTCTGTTATCAATGGTTTATCGAACCAGTCACCATATTAACAACATTCATCAGCCCAAGACAAGTTAGAGGATTCACTCGTCTCGGAAACAACATTGAATGCAAAGGTCTGAACAGAATTTGGATCAAGAATTTTTACGTTTTCAACAGAGGTATTTTTGAAAAGGGTGTTGAGGTTATTTCCTCCATCGATGACGTCCTTCTTAGAAATGTATCTATTGTCTTCAAATACAGTTTCTAAGATATCCCAGGTATCTTTAGACTTAGTGCAGGTAGACATATAGTGCTGAAGATTTGGAGTAACAGCTTGTCTGATAGCAATTACTCCGTCAGAGTTTTGCATTGCAGCAAGAGATTCTTCATGACTATAACTACCGACATCCTTAGGTATATATACATCGCCTTTTATATTAACCGGAGGAACATACTCGTTAACTACGCGTACCCAGATTTGAAAATCACGCACTTGAAGATAAGCACACATAGCAACTTTCGACCAGGGTAGTTTGAGCCATCGAAGACTTGTGGTACATTAATTGAGATAGCACCTCTGTCCATAAAGTCAGATCGCTACAAACACAGACTTGTGAGGTCTTGAACGTGTTTTCCTGCTCTGATACCAATTGAAAAGGCGGGGGTCTAACAACCACACCCAATATTTCGCTTAGCAATCTGTATGGAAAAACTCCAATATACTTTCTAGAGAATCAACTAGACAGTCAGACTCAATCTAAATAAAAGTATATCAAAAATTTTATATCTCAATCTCTCGATTTGATCTTTACACAAGCAAATAGAAATATGCGAGTCTTTATCAAAGAGAGATAACTTGGATGGTACCAAAGACCAATATCCAAGTGTCAATCCATTTAAATCAACAACCAAAATCTCAGATATTCTAATTGATTGAACAACGCACAACCTGTATTATTTCAATTATATAAACAAATATAATGCGGGATAGAAATAACACAGACACCAGAATTTTGTTAATGAGGAAACCGCAAATGCAGAAAAACCTGAGGACCTAGTCAATATTGAACACACACTTTATTAAGCCACTACAGATACTAGCCTACTCCAATCTAACTTCGGTCTGGACTGTAGTTGAACCCCAATCGATCTCACACTGATCCAAGGTACAGTTATGCTCCTACGCCTCTAATCCCAACATGATACTTTGCACTTGATTCCCTTAGCTGATCTCACCCACAACTAAGAGTTGCTACGACCCAAATTCGAAGACTTTAATAAACAAATATGTATCACAAAGAAAAGTCTACGATAATGGATAAATCCGTCTCCCACGAATATACCTACGAGTTTTGTTCCGTCTTTTGATAAATCAAGGAGAACAGGAACCAATCAATAATACCAGACTTATATTCCCTAAGAAAAACTTAGTATTATCAATCACCTCACAATAATCTTAATCGACGCAGCGAAAAAATATATTGCGGAATCACAAACGATGAGACCAAGTTTGTTTGTGATTACTTTTATCTTGCCTATCGGAGATAGAAATCTCAAGCCAATTATTACAATTGTACTCGTACGATAGAAACAACAAAATCAGATCACACAACTACGATAAAAGTAGTATCGGTCTGGCTTCACAGCCCCAATGAAGTCCTTAAGTCGTTAACCTGGTTTAGAAGAAGAAACCAAAGGTTAAAGGAGAACCGACTCTAGCTTAGCACAACTAGTATCACACAGAATGTGTGGGGATTAGGTTTCCCAGTTGCTAGAGTTCTCCCTTATATACACTTTCAAATCAGGTTTTGCAATCAATGTTAGTTTAGTAACAAAGCATTAAATATTCACCGTTAAATGAAAACCTGATTAGATTCAAGCTAATATTTCTCAACTGTTAGATCAAAAACTTAGCTTGTCACACACAAATGAAATGTCCAATTTTGGGTTTATGAACCGTACCCAAACATTAACATTTGTTGGTTCCACAAGTCAACCAAAAGGTTAGCCATATGATTACTCTCATATTAACCTTATTCTTCTTCACCATAACTAGTTCAAATGACTCAAATGAACTAGTTAGAGAGTTGTTCAATTGCAAGGACATCTTATGTAACTACACAACACATAATTGAAGCAAAATCGGTTTGATTCACTCGAATCGGTTCATGAAATTTACATCCACGGTTTGCAAAAGCATTCCTTAGTTTATTTAAATATTAGTTCAAGAACAACCGACTTTAGATATAACCTGCTCAAGTTCGCGGACTGGGTTCGCGGACTTGGCTCACGCCACTTCCATTTCTCTTGATCAACAAAGTTCCCAAACTTTGGTTCAAGGAATAAGGACTTATTCATATATGTGTTTCCACAACAATGCTTATGTCCTACCAATGGTTATGTAATCTAAACTCTCATTTGAATCATTGAAACATTCTCAGAGAATGTTATATAACCGTTATTCACAAACCATTTTTCGTCACAGCAATTTTCAAAGTGATTGAAACATAACATGACTTTCGTCACTTGGTAAAGATGAATTCGGCTAAAGCGAAAGCTTACCAACACACATTTCGAGAAATAGATAGGTGAGATAAATTCGGATCGAAATAGCAAATGTGTATAATGAAAGTCTATATATCAAAACGACTTTTGTCTCAAGAGTAGGAGATAGAGTAAATAGACTTTTGAGTGACAGATAAGTTCAAGTCTCCACATACCTTTTAGTCGATGAAGATCCACCAGTTCCTTGAGTAGTCCTTCGTCTTGTATGATGATTTCATGGAGTCTTGAGCTCAACTACACTTTCTATCCTGATCCAAGACCTTATCTCTAATAGGCTAGTAATCAAGACTTATAGTTTTGATCACTAATATTGACAAACATGCTTGAGATATCAACGCGTGCGAGTTCGACCGAGCAATGCTCTAACACTTTCATCAAAAGATTTCGTACTCAGGCAAGTCTTATTCCTCCTCATGTATCCATATCATCAGTTTTCAAATATGCTTATTTGGTCCGAGGGCTTCACTCCACCAACAACTTAGCTATTGCAAAATGCTATGAGTGGATAACCTCACCTCAGCAATATTTCACTAAGTGGCTGGACGCAGAACCTCTCCGAATCAAACGCCTCACTAATACAGTCATTGCTGAAATAATGGCTGAATTCGACAAACAGTATCCCAAATATTCTCCTTTGCACGAATTTCCACATGTGCCACAAGGTTGGAAGACTTCAACAACATGGAATTCCACTGCACAAAGAATTCCAAACCAACAGAAGATTTTCAGGGCACAGATGATCAAGTCTAACAAATTTCAGGAAGGATATTTAGTTCTCAAAGCAACTAAGCGTAACTTTCATTATGCAAAGAACTCCAACTGGGAAGGGACTTTTATGATCTCTAAGTCTGTTGTTGGTGGATACTACAAATTAATCAACATGGACAGCAAGGAGACTGTGGCCGTAATACACGAGAATTGGCTCAAGGCCTTTGACGTTTAAGGTTTTGGATATTTGAGGTATTGGATGTTCAAGGCACGAACACCCCAAATATTTGGCGTTTAGAATTTTCTTTCATTGTATTTTAATTCCTCCAAAATATTTGCAATACTTGCATTCAGTAATTTAAATTCAACAATTTATCAAAATTCGGTTTACTCAAAGAAAATCTTTATCAAACCCAAAGAAAATCCCCAATAATCTACTTATCCAAAACCAATCAAAACCAGAAATAAAACCTCACATCTCTCAGAAGTTCAGAATTTCAAGAGATTATGAAAAGAAATCAAAGAAAATCAGCAAAGAAAGACTTTTGCTCCTCTGTATCTTTCAAGACTTGTAAGGCCGCCTTCTCCATGTTCAGCTCTTCAGTCAGTCTGGCAATCTTGTCCTCCTTCTCCATCACAGCGGCATTGGGAAAGGGTATGTTATTCTCACATGAGCCCTTAATAGCATTTATCTTCTTACGAAGCCACTTCACGTTGAAGCCAAGTCTCTCAGAATTCTCCAAGTTGAACTCCCAATCAAAGAGTACATCTGGAGTGACAATATTTCTGGCCCTAGCGCATATATCACTTACAACACGCAAGATAACACTTACTTGCATTGTTAAAGAATAATCACGCTTGGGATCTCTGGTAACGATGATGTGACCAAATTTCTTCCATATCTTCTCGTACAGGCCGACATATCCAATAGGAACGCTGAATCCACCAACCAGTTCGTGATATGGGAGTGATGCATCAAATGGAGGGTCAAAATCAATCCCTTCACTCGGTTATTCATGCACTACTATACGATTCTCGATTACTGGAGCAACTTCCACGGTCATAGCAACAATTTCTTCAGATTCTTCTACTCGTGGTTCATCTTCTTCCGCCACTAAAGCAATAACTATGGAAGTCTCAACATCAGTGATATCCCTCTCATGGACTTGAAGTGAAGATATGTTTCCATCAATATCCCCAGGGTTGTTCGAGTCATCATTATTAGCTCCTTCATTCTCAACTTCGGTATTTGACACCTAATACGAAGATTACATGAGATTAGGATCATCCAAGCATGAAACCAAAGGAAATCATAAAGTTTGGCATGAAAGTGAACTAATGATACTTAAGTTCTTCATTTTACATGCTAGACATCAACAAATAATGTGAAAGTCACAAAAACACGTTTTACAACAAGCTCGTCTGAGAAGATTTTACACTGCCATGTACAAAACGACGAACTGGGAGCAATTGGTGAAGAATCTAAGGCTGAGTTATATACCATTCTCTTCGTATGGATGTTATTTACAACATATTAAAATTTCATAACAATCGGATGAACGAGCAAAATATGTGGTCAAAACATCGGACTACATGACAGCTGAAATTTTTCTGGAAAGTTCACTATTTCGCTGATTTCACCTCCTAAAAGTGCTCAAAACTCTAAAAGCTTCTTTGCTAAAGCTTGGAAATTTCCTGGGCACAAGGATACATGGGTATATTGCGAAAATCCGACATCGTATGAAGATTCTACAGCATTTTTGCTAAAGGGCTGAGATCTGAAATTTATGGTGACGTATTTCGGCAAAACTTTTCATATATTCACATAAATTCTCATTCAACCATTCGTAAATCAGGAATTTTATGCTCCTATGGATTAAATGTAAGGGAAATACTTACTTGGGTGGTCTCTGAAGCGTTCGAAGAACCTGAATTACCCACATCAACACCAAGATCACCGCCACATTCATTCGGTTTTGAGCTCTGAGAATTGTCTTTATCGCCATTTTCCGAGGATGGAAGAACATCACCAGTACTCTCCACCTCCATGGCGACATCCTCCTGGACATATTCACAACAATTAACATTTTGTCTACAAAGCATCATAATTGGATATACGTAGGAATACTTACGGTATCTTCTTCACTCAAACCAGAAACTGTTTGCCCGGCGGCAGAGAACTGAAGACCGTCAATACTTGATGGAGTAGAATTCTGTAATAAAGTAACAAACATTGGTTTTGCGATCCTAATTACACGGATGAGAAGAAGTCATGGTGAAAGAAATATCGACAACTCACCAAAGAAATCACTGGGGACTTTTTGGTGTTAGGTAACATCTTATAATTCTTATTCATGCCTTCTCCACCATGAATAGTTTCTTCAGTTTCTAAGAGGTCTACATCGATTCGAGGTCTTACGTCACGACCGTCCTGTGGAAAATTTTGATGCAATAATCAAAACACAATTATCATAATTTCATGAAAATTACACAAAGAATACTTACTTGTGAACATCCTGGAGATGTTTTCTGTTTATCACCACCAAGAAAATGCTTCAGTCTTGGTCGAGTAGCAATCATCTCAGCAGAAGGAGGCTCCTTAACCAAAGGTTGATCAACCGACACGAAGTCGAGTAAACGCCTGAGTTGTTGATCCCAAAAGTTTATGTAACCTAGAGTTACATATGTAATCCGCTCAGAGCTAGGGAACCAGTATTCACTTCCTTCCACATGTGTACGGTCTAAACGGGTCATGAGTTGTTCAACCGATGGTTTCCTTCTTCGAAAAGTCGGAACACACTGATCCATACCCATTTTCCGAGATTCTCTATCGATATTGTATTCTTCCACCAAGAATTCGCCATGTATTATTGATATCAGGTGACCAGGAGTGCAAGTCAACATAAAAGACCTCTTGCCATCACTCAAATCAGCACCAGATTTCAAAGCCATACTCTCTTCATCATTGAAATTTGTCAACTGAGAAATATAAGAAGGAATTGACACCCATGGGCGAAAGTTGAATTCAGATTCACGGTCCAACACATCAATGAAGCGAGTCTTGAGTCGAGGTTGCTTTGTGGACCAGCGCATGATCCTGGCATTGGTCTTCTCAGAGAAAACATGGCGAGCATCATCATTCAATCCTTGCAAGATGGTATGTGGAAGAGGTGCATAATTCTTGAAACGTTCCCACATCAAAGCTTGAAGAAACATTATATTGGCATAACATTAAATCTTCATAAAACCATTCGAGATGTTGGAGTCTATAATCAAGGAGTCTAAGTTAGAGTACAAAGAACCCAAGAACAAACTACCTATTGGGAGTTGCTCACCCTGAGCCATCTTAATCGCAAAAGGAATCACGAACTGCTTCAACAAATTTCCAGTATCTTCAAATACATCTCTAGACAGCCATAAACACAAAAAAGCAGCAATAGATAATGTACCGTCAGTAGGACACTCTAGAGGAGTATCCCTCGGCCACCAATGTATTAACCAATGAGCATAACAACCTTTGTTGCCGGATGCCTTATTGATCTCCTCCATTGCAACTGTCAAGATGTTAGAGATTGCAGTTTCCTCTAAGGAAGAAAGACCTTCAGGAAGGTTACTCGTGATTGGAAGATGCAACAAAGTAACTACATCTTCTAAAGTAATAGTAAACTCTCCCCATCTGCATATGAAGGAGTGAGTTGGAGTACACCAACGAGCAAGTAGAGCTACAATACCTCGCGCATCATGAAAAATGAACAAGTCTCCAGAAGCTTGGGTAGCCCGTATTATCTGTGCATCATGCAACTTGGCTCGAACGCGAGAAAAACCCAACATATACCTCACCCATCCAGAAAACTTCTCTGAAGGCCGTCGAGAAAGCTTGAATTCAATGATTGACGCAGAAAAATATCCTCGTTCAAGACAGAACCGAATGGCTGCCTGAGGGGTCACCAACTTTTTCTGAGTAACCTCTCTAGGATTTATCAGAAGACGAAATGCTGGAGTTCTGAGACGCTTTTCATGCCCTTGATCGACAAAGAACGCATCCTCTATGTTTGGAACATTCTTGATTCCAGGTGTTTCATCTTCTTCTTCGCCAATGGAAGTCTCATCCATGCATGTATCATCCTTGGAGGCATCATTATCTATGCATACATCATCTCTGGAGGCATCATTATCTTGGGAATTAGACATCCCTTGCGAAATAACTGTAAGGTTCACATAACATTCTACTTCAGTCATCCATACAAGATGCAAATTTTGACAAGATGACGGAATCATGCAAATGATAAATGCTCAACTAGCATCTACAAAAATGGTAATTCTCTACTCTTACCTTTTTACGATTCTATTAATAGTAGTGATTGTGATACAAGAGTTAACACTTCAAAACTCGTTCATTTCTTCAAAATCTACAAAAAACGAGCGAAACTCGGGTTTTCATAAAATCATAAACACTTCTACTGTGTGAACAATCACCGTAGAATTATGAAAACTAAACAATATTTCATCATAAATAATTTTTTACTTTAAATATTACTCAAAATCAGCTTTGATTTTCAAAATATATATTTAATATGTATATATAAAACGTGAATTATTCACGTAAATAAATTAATTTTATTATTTGATGTGAGAAACAACTCACGTTAAAAAAAAAATCGTGAACATGTCACGGTTCACATAAATTCGTGGATATTCCACGGTTTTATCAAAAAAACAAATCTTTTCCTTCATACGATCGTCCGTCTTTAAAACAAAGGTTTATTTCGATTTTGTGAAAACTCACACCTTTTAAGATAAAGTTTTGGTTCTCATGAAAGCTCATAAAAAAAAATTTATCACTGTCCACAGGTCTATGTATAAAAAAAAATCTCTCCAAAGTCAAGTATTATTACTAGTTTTTTAAACTAACGATCGAACGAACATACGTTTTCTAAAAACAAGGGTTTTTCTACAAAACTCGCACTCATATATGCACATGTATATAACTTCAACATAATCAACTCATGAACAAACTATAAACTTCTGGAAAAAAAATCGCTTACCTGGTCGGTGCCGGTCGGAATATGGTCGGACGGTGATCGGACGGTCGGACAACGACAACAGTTCCGACGAAATTTTTCTCCTGCTTTCCTCTGTGCTCGAGCGTGAAGATGATGAAGGGAGGAAGGTCATGGTCGGTCGTATTGGTGAAATTAAAAAAAAAAAAAGATTAATCCCTTTTATATCAAATTTTATTTCCAAAACCTAATTTCACAAGGATTTCCTTTTTGGGCCCGAACCCTTGAGTCCTAAAGCGGCCAAGGTTCCATCACCAAATCAGCGGTGCTACACCATTTTATGCTCGTTAGATGAGGCTTTATCATGCCAATGGGATCTTCGTTCAAGCCGTGGTTTGCTCGCGCAATCGAAAATCCGGTAATATCTTATCTTACGACTAAGTTCAATTACTTATTTTGTTTGTAACTGGAAAATCACCATCCAGTGCTGACTGGGGAATATGATTGTCCCTCACTAAGCAGGGGACTTAATGTAGATGGTGGATTTTCGACAAGGGATAAAATTATAAAACCATAATTATACGTGCTCCTGATCCAGCAATCAGATGAGTATTGAGGCTCATGTATCTTATCGAAGCATGAAATCTCATGCCACAAGAATCTCTGACTGAGAATATTGTCTCTCAGAGTATAAGTATATGTGTAGTCTCTCAGCTTAGGCAACGGCATATCTCATGAATATTGAGCAATTTCAGTAATTACTTCTATATAGAATCGAAAGATTGGACGGCTCCTAGACAGCTTGCCTGCTAGTATAGAGCAATAACGTCTTCATGATGTAACAATGTTTTCCCTGACTATATAAAAGAAATATGACGCTTCAACAAGCTCATATCACTCAGTTCCTGAATAATTAATGCTCCTAGACGATCGTACTAGTATAGAGCCCTCAATTAATTATTCCTAAATCATTAGATTCATTAACTGAATCCCTGGAAAATATTCTAGGTTTTTCATAATATTTCGTTACTTCAATTCATGGTTCTTCCCAGCAGAATTCCACGGGTTAGTAATAAATATTCAACACACGGGAATCTGAGCCACTATCGAGTAAGCCCCGACCAAAATGGTGAAAACGTACTCAGCAATAATGCACTAACGAGCACCTGAATGCGCGAACGAGCATCCCAAAAACTCGAAGGAACGATGAACCTATGCAAAAATAGGAAGAAAATAATAAATAATAAACTATTAATCAAGGCGCTGGGGGACTGGGCCCACCGGCCGACCGGTCGTGCTTTGGCCAGTCCCACGCCCAATTGTATATTTTATCAAATTTTTATTATTTTCCTTGATCTCATGAAAATTTTCTCATTTGAACAAAATTTCTTCGTTTCAAAGAAACTCTTCAGTTTTATGGTGTTTCCTTCACATCAAGGAAATAATAATTAATTAGGAAAGGTGTGCGGGACCAAGCCTACTAGCCGGTCATGTCCTAGTTATGGCCGGTCCCACACCTTGCATTCATTATTATTTTATTATTATTTCCTTGATCCCATGAAATTCCTTGATTTCATGATATTTCCTTCACATTAAGGAAAAAGGATAAAATTAGGGAAACTCGTGGGATCGGGCCCTAGCCGGCTGACCATGCCCAAGCCGGTCCCACACGCCCTTATTTTATTAATATTATTTGTTTCCCTCATCTCATGGAAACTCCTTCACTTCAAGGAAACTCCTTGATTTCAACAAAACTCATTGGTTTCAACAAACTCCTTGATTTCATGATATTTCCCTAAAATCATGAAAATTATATAAAATTAGTAAAAGTGCCATGAGACCGGGCTCATTGGATGGCCGGCCATGCCTTGGCCATAGCCGGTCCCACACTTCATGATTCCTTCATTTTATTATTATTATTTCCCTCATCTTATGAAGTTTCCTCAGTCTCAGCAAAATCCTTGATTTCTTCATATTTTCTCAAAATGTTGCTCAAACGCACATCAGAAAATATCAAAATTCTCAGGACTGGGACACGGATACTCTGGCGACGTGAGCATGTTACCTTGACCGACCAAGGTTGGCTCTTTGGCTTGCAAGGAGCCGGTCCCACGCATTTTCACAATTTGACCTAATTTGCACAATCGCACGTATTAAGTCCAGAATCCTTCCAAACAATTTTAGAATTTCATAAAACGATCGTCAGTCGATCCCGTGACCAACCAAGGGCCGGTTTCATGTCCCCTTGGTCGGTCCTTCATCTGTTCATAATTTATTAGGTTTTATCGTTCAGACGAACATTGTTTGAATAAATGATTAAACCATCATTTAATCATCTTTTCGCCAACTGGTTCAAGAGACTTTGGTATTTTGTTCACTCGAGCATCTGGGCGCTACATGGTCGATCCATCATCCCATGTAGCCGGTCCCTCCTTCATTTCGTGGTTAATTTTCAATAAACCATCAATTGATCGAATTAGGGTTTCGAGTCCAAGGTTCATAATTCCATATTCGAACGCTAATAATTTTACGACGATCCCATGATCAACATTTTATTAATTATACTCGGTTCAGTTGCCAGTATCTTAAAATAATATTTTATTTGGTCATGCAACCAATAATTCATCAAACGAGCAACATTTGCTCAAATGAGCAATATTTGCTCAGACTAAGGAATATTGGTTCAACTATCAATATTCAACAATTCATCAAGTGAACAATATTTGTTCACCTTAACTATTAACATTTATTCGGCAATTATACTTTTGTCTCAACAGACACGTTCGATTCATGAGTCTCAGAACATTTGCAAATCACGTTCGACTCAGCGATACAAGGACTCATCGTCCCATGAAGTCAGCAACTGACTAACTAAATACACGTCTTCCTTGCAGACTCCACAATCACGAGACATCAACCGTGTTACATGGGGGGATATTAACTAGGGTTTTGGTCTGGCGGTCTAGGACACGTGTGTTCATACACATGATGAGAATGTGAGTAAGTCGCAATCTATTAAAGGAGTTAGCAAAGTAGTGGGTGGAAAATCAACCAAGTCTCCGCACGATATGCAATTGGTTTTAACACGATTTCCACTTCCCCACTCTTTGACTCCAGCAACTGTCACACTTCATGGGATCAAGGTGTTTACAATTCTAGTAATATAAATAAGTATCTGAATCATGATTGAAAAGAAGACAATCTTTCGTCAAACAGACAACACGAGATTAACAACTCAACGTCTGAACAATTACTCTCAACAGAGCAAATTCAATCAATCAGAGCTTATTTTATTTCTTCACAGAATACACAACACACCCACAATCTTCGATCACCATTGATCTCACACATTTCTCAGCTTCCCTCCTACAGATCGACCCATCCTCTCTTGTGACCGAATTGACTCTGGAACGACCATTGTCTTGGTTTAGGCCGAAGTCCTACATATTGATCTCTCGAATTCAAAGCACTCCCTTTTGTAGTGCATCTTTGTGAGGTTTAACAGTTCGCTCGGTTCAAGGAGTTTCCTCCGCACGGTCGTCTCCTCAATTCCGTAAGAACCAGCAACTCGTTTTGCCCCATCTACACTAGTTAATTCCGTTAAAAATTAATTAACATGCATCATACATCTAAAAAACCTAAACCCCAATTTTAAATCTTGATTCTTGCCTTTCGATGTGAACCCTAGCATAAAGCATAACTAGTTATCAGAAGAAGAGATGAAAGTTTTTGATTTACTTTACTCCATATGTTTCGGTGTTAATGGAACAACTGTAACTATTAACGGCATGAAATACAAATATAAAAGAAGACACATGGCACTTTCTAATAGGATGGAATAAGGGCACAGGTGAGTCTTGGGTACAGAAGATCTGTAGCGCTTGTTCTCACAGAAAAATTAAGGCGACACGAGTTTTAGAAATTAAAACAACAAGAATTTTGGGAACCTCATTTCTAAATAGTACCCTATTATTTGCTTTGACCAAGAAATGACCGCTGACTGTCTTACTGTTGTAAACCCAGCTGCTTTCATTTCTATGCGGCGCAGGGGCTCCTTTAATTAGTACTCGTATTAATTATTTTTTTTTGTAGCTTCTATCAATTGGACAGGTGAGGCTAGACCGCTAGAGTTAAACGTGTCAAGTAGCAAAAGCCGAAGCACTCTATTGATCCTACTATTACATACACAGTCTAAACATTCATCCCCAGAATTACACAAATATCTCTTCTTCCTCTATAAAATCTCTCATTTCCAGATCACTCACACCACCAAAATAGAAAAAGCAAGTTCTAGGGTTTCTGAATCTCTCATCTACCCTGAATCTCTCACCCACCACCCTAATGGCATCTAGAAGAAAACACCTCTTCACACAATCAGGTATACACATCTTCTAGACTAGACTTTGCAATGAAATTTTTGATGCTGTGATTATTATTGTTTTTGATTAGTTTTGTATGCTCATGTGTTTAATTGATTCTGCAGCTGTGAAAGCTGGAACCCCTAAGGATTATTACATGAATCCGTCTGAGAGACTGATGGCCAAAAAATCTGGATGGAGTGTTCTAGAACATGAAGATTATATTGAGACGATATTCGACATGTCTGCTTTCAATTACATGGAAGGTGAAATTGTTTATGCCAAAGGATACAACTGTCAAGCTATTGGAGATTCTGTAAACAAGGATGATGAGTGCGGTTACATTATGAACTCTGATTTCATTGATTTTAAGGGTATTGATGGTGAGATGAAAGGTGGCCTTACTAAGATGTATTTTCCCAAAATCAAACGTGATGATACTAAGAAGAAGAATGTTGTTGGATCGGGTTCAGCTTGAGTAGTACTAGTAACAGAAATGGAAGGTGGGTTCTCTTTCTAGTTATTTTGTTTCAGCTTTTTTTTCTAGGATTTCTGGTTTTAGTATCTAGGGGTTTTTGAGAGTTATGTTAGATATTGGTATTTTGATGATCATCAGGGGATTAATGATGTAGTCCTTCCATTTCTGTAATGATAGAAAATTTGAGTAGTACTAGTAGTAAGAAAATGGAGTAGTACTAGTATGAAAAATGGAAGGTGCATTTCTATGAAACTTTCTTTCTAGCTGTTGTTTTCTTTGTTTTCTAGCACGAGGGTTTCTGGTTTTAGTTTGAACCCCCGATTGGGGGATAAAAAAACTAATTGGGGATATAAATTATTTCCCCAAACCAAAGGTGTCTGCTAAGGGGTGTTTTTAGGACGAAAATACTAAAACACCCTTCCCTCAAAATAAAAATCAAAAAACTTAAAAACAAAAAACAAAATCATATCCCCATTTATCCCACTCCCTTTCAAATTAGAATTTTCCCCATTCCTTTTCAAACTCTAAATTTTTCCTACTCCCTTTCAAATTCTTTTCCCTTTTAAATTTTCCCCATTTCCCCACTCTTGAAAACGATTTTTTTTTATCATTCAGAAGCGATGAGGATTATGCCGGTAGTGATAAATACCATGCTGGTATTGATGAGGACCATGCCGGAAGTGATGAAGATATGCTGGAAGTGATGAAGATCAATGCCAGCATAGATGAAAACCATGCCGGTAGTGATGAAGACCATGCCGGCACAGATGAAGAGTATGCCGGTAGTGATGAAGACCATGTCGGAAATAAAAAAAATTTACATCGCCGGAAGTGATGAATATCATGCCGGAATTGATGAAGACCATGCCGGAAAATGGTGCCGGCATACTTGGTAACTAACGTTCAATGTCGGAACTGAGTGCCGGCATGCTCGATAGAAATATATCAATGCCGGTAGTCAAGTGAAAAAAATTTGAAGTTTCCTGGATACTTTTCATCATGTGCCGTCATAGAAATTTAAACAACATACTATGCCGGTATAGGTACCGGCATGCTCGAGAATTAACTGACTGTGCCGGAAGTGGACTGATTAAAACCAAAAAATTTAGGTTTTGAAGATCAAAACCAGAAAATTTTGTAACGAGAACCCCTCGGATAGTGGCAAACATTTATGAAAATTTCCAACAAATGTCAGCATGGTTTTTTCGGTTGAATACAATGCCGACACCGAGCTATTTCAGCTGCAATAATGGTGGATTCAAAGAAAAAATAAATAAATTTTCAACCTCTTAACAGCAATTCTCTCTTCACAATCGTCCTCCACTTTCACCAAAAAAAGTTCCCTCTCAAAATTTTTTTCATCTTTCTACTCTCATCTCATTCACCCAAATACAAATACAAATACAAATACACACTAATCATTTAACAAATACTTAAGATTTTTACTAATTATTATTAACCACTAAATCTGATTAGTGAGGGATAGATTAGGATTTTAAAAAATACTTAGATAAGGGGTGATCCGGATTTGATATTTGGATCCAGTTTTTGTCATTTTCCTCTATCCCCCAATTAGTTTTTTTATCCCCAATTTCGCATTCTTTAGTTTCTAGGGTTTTTTTAAGAGTTATCTTGAGATCTGGTTGGTTATTTTGATCATCAGTAGTCTAAAATGATGAATCAACATCTAATGTAATCCTTCCATTTCTATAGTGACTCATGAATTAATTAGTATTGTTATGTTTTTCTTTTTCTTCTCTTTTGCATTTGTTGATTCAACTTCATATGTAGCTGAAACAAATCATTATAATGGTGTTGCCCATGATTCCATGAAAATTTCTGGAGTGAGAAATATATTTTTTGTTTGTTAAAATAATTTTGATGGTTTTGTACGTCCATGAAAACACAGAGATGAACAGGCAACAGTTATGAGGTGTAGACACTAGACAGTAGAGTCAAGGTTTAAAGTAAATTTCAAATGTCAGAGAGATAAAGCTCACGGTTTAAAGAAAAGGTTAAAGTTTAAAGGAATCCCCACAAATAATTACTATTTAACTTGTAAATCCAGATATTTGTGAATTGTCTATGATGATTAATTAATCTATTGGCTGGTTCTCGACGTAGCTTTGTGCTATACAAAAATCAAATTCTCTTTGTTGTTAGCTATGTAAAGTTACCTGGGGAGGAAAAGAAATGGTAGTGTGAGCTAAGCATGAAAGAAAGACCCATAGAATGGTATACTACAAGGGTTTCAACAAACCTTAACAACAAGGTACATAGTAACCTTTGAATGTTAACATACATAGTTAATCCGTTGGGAATCATTATCAATATGATTAAAACCTTGCTTTGTTTTACTCGGTCATACCTAAACTGACTGTAATAACCACTACTAATAAATATCCGTAATCTCAATTAACAGTGAACGGTAATCTCAATTAATTAAGTGAGTAAGTAACAGTAATTACAGGGTAATTAACTGTAATAACCACTACTAATCAAATATCCGCTGCCACCTTCACCCATTATACTAAGCTTGGTTCAGAGGTACAATGAATAAGAATAGGGGTGCACATACCCTACCCATACCCGTCAATCCTACCATACCCGCCAGTTTTTTAACCGTATCCTACCCTATCCACTATTTGGTGGGTAGGGTGGCGGGTAAAGATTTTCTTAACCGCCAGTAAACGGGTAGGGTGGCGGGTATAGCCCATATCCTACCCACTTTACCTAGGAGTGCACATACCCTACTCATACCCGTCAACCCTATCCTACCCGCCATTTTTTTAACCGTATCCTACCCTATCCATTATTTAACGGGTAGGGTGGCGGGTAAAGATTTTCTTAACCGCCAATAAACGGGTAGGGTGGCGGGTATAGGTCATATCCTACCCACCCTACCCGTTGTGCAGCCCTAAATAAGAATGTTAAGTCTGCATATAAACCGCCTCACCAATCGATCAGCCAATTTCCAGGTAAATATGGCGGACATTTTGTTATAATGGTCACTTTCTGTTTTGTCTAAATTCAGTTTCTGTTCTCACAGAAAAGAGTAAGGCAGCACGAAATTGATATATACAAAGAATGACTTTTTAGGGACCATGGTTTTTTTGAGGGGATCATGGTTTTATTAGGCTACCTTCCCTATAGTGATAAGGGGTGTCCTAAAACGTTGAAATGACTAACCTACCCTTAACCTAATTTAATTAAAAACCAACCTAATAACCACCTATATATATAATCACCACCTCCTCCCATCACCACCGCCGATTACCACCACCACCACCTCCGATTATCACCACCACCAACCACCGATTACCACCACCACCGCCCACCGCCGCCGATTACCACACCACCACCTCCGACTATCACCACCACCAACCACCGATTACCACCACCACCACCTCCTCCCACCACCACCACCACCGCCTATTTAAGAAATGTAATAACATCAATGCAATCACAATTAAGTTCTATTACATGATAATTTTATTGAGTATAAAAGACGCCAGCCGCAGCCTGATTCTGCCATGGGACCACTCCGGAGGGTTTTGGTAGGAGTTACAGAGCCATGTTCGGTTAGGCCGATTTTCCAAAAAACCTTAGTTTACTAACCGAACTTCTTGAAAATGAAGAACACGAAGAACAGTTCGGTTCTATTGGATTTAAAACCAAGTCACCGAACTCTCTGTTCGGTTGTTTCGCAAAATATTTTAAAACTACCAAGTAACCGAACTCCACCCTTAGAACCGGAAAAAAAACAAATCCAGTCTAACTGAACTGTGTTGTTGTGGCCACTATCTTGAGTTCCAAAATAACCGAACTTAGCCAATAGAGTTCGGTTTTTTCGCAAAAAATTTTAAAACTACAAAGTAACCGAACTTAGCCAATAGACGCTGGAAATTCACATTTTTTTTGTTTGTTAAGTTCAGTAACTTCACAATTTTATCGCAGAAACCGAACTCAAAGTTCGGTTGGTTAGCTGTTAGGTTCAAGTTTGCGAAAGAACCGAACTTTGTAAACTTATATACTCTTATATTACGTAAAGTTCGGTTAGATCAAAAGTGCATGCAGTTTGCGAACCAACCGTACTTTGTACACCAGAGTTCGGTTAGTTGAGAACCAACCGAACATAACGCTGTAACTCCTAGAAATTCTATTATTAGAGAGTTCGGTAACCTGCGTGTTTGGAACAAGTAACCGAACTACACTTTCAGATGAGTTCGGTTACTTTTTCATCTCACGGGGCAACCGAACTACAACTTCAGATGAGTTCGGTTACTTGTTCTTCATATAAAGTAACCGAACTACAGCTTCAGATGAGTTCGGTTACTTGTTCTTCATATAAAGTAACCGAACTACAGCTTCAGATGAGTTCGGTTACTTGTTCTTCATATAAAGTAACCGAACTGTTCAAAATCCAGTTCAAATCCGGATCATTTTGAAGATTAACAAATATTCTAGGAGAGGATGGAGATGAAGAATGAGATGAGTTTTCATCATTTGAATACTCAAACTTAGTGAATTGGAAAAAAAAATCTATTTTCCATGTTTTCTCCTTCATCTTCTCTAACTCTACTCTCTCAATAATTCTACTCAACTAATAATAAACCCATCTTTTAATTTAATCTCACTATTTTTTTTTAACTAAATCATTCACTAATCATCACCCAAAATCAATTAGGAGTGTAATTTAAGTATTAATATAAATATCTAGATAAGGGGTGATCTAGATTTACTTATAATGTCTTTACCCAAAATAAAACCATGGTCCCCAAAAAAACCATGGTCCCCAAAAAATCGTTCTATACAAACCAAACCAAAAACCCTGGGTTTACCGAGCGAGAAATCTTTTAGATTTCCACATACAAACACAAACAACAAGGCCCATTTCTATTCTCATCCTATCCCAATGCTAGAAGTCTTGACTCAGAAATGATTCAAATGACAGCTGACCGTCTTACTTGGCTCAAAATTACTTTCTCTGGCTTCTATCTCGGTGGGGTGGGACAAGTAACGCTAGAGATAAACGTGTCAAGTGACAAAAGCCGGAGCAGTCTATCGATCCTACTATTACATACACAGACTACACATTCCTCCCCAGAATTACGCAAAATATCTCTGGCGGTTCTTCTATAAATCTCTCATTTCCAACATTCACACAACCAGAAAAGAAAAAGGAAGTTCTAGGGTTTTTAAATCTCTCACCCACCACTCTAATGGCTTCCAGAAAAATCCACCTCTTCAGGAAATCAGGTATACGTATCTTCTAGATTTTGCAATCAAAATTTTATGTTGTGATTATTTGTTTTTGATTAATTTTGTATGCTCGTGTGTTTGATTGATTCTGCAGCTGTGAAAGCTGGAACCCCTGGTGATTATTACATCAATCCGTCTGAGAAACTGATGACCAAAACACCTGATTGGAGTGCTGTAGAACATGAAGATTACATTGAGACGACATTCAACATGGCTGCTTTTAAGGGTCCAGGTGAATTTGTTTGTTTTAGAAAATACAACAATCAGGCTGTTGGTGATTCTGTAAACAAGGCTGAAGACTGCAGTTACATATTGAACTCTGATTTCATTGATTTTTGTTAAAGGAAGAGCAAAATGTGATCCGAGGAACGCAAAAATCATAGCTGACTCGCTAACTAGACTTAACCCCATATTTATTTTTGACTCGGTCTAAAATACCCTTACTAGCCACACTCGTTTCTCATACATGTTCAAAAAATCTCAAAAACTTTCTATGTTCCGTAAGTTATCTATGTTCCGTAAGTTATGAACCCTATTCTTCCGTAATAGAACATGAACCCTAGAAAATCAATCTACCTTAAATTTTTTGAATCTCCACTTTCATAGTAGCGAAACAAAAAGGGCTTAATATTAACCCACAAGTTCTGAATAAGGACTAACCTTGCACCATATCTTAGCGTTGAAGGAGCTTCATGATCATATGGTAATGGAATCGTGGTTTCAAATACGGACATCGTTCCACTTAATGGGCAGAAACAAGTTTTATGGAGCTTGAACAAACTTACTTAACAATATCTAAAAGAAGTAAATATAATGAGACGAACTCAAGCGTCCTTTTTCCAGTGTAAGCCCACTTCCCACCATGTCGTAGTAAATTCCTAAAATGTTCTTCAGACACGGCATATTCAAAAGTTTTTCCTTTTTTTCTTCACGAAAGAAGAAGACGATAAGAAAAATGTTCAATGTATATTTTCGGCATGTGTGTAGGGTATGTGCGATTAGTAAGGATACTTTAGGCGTAGGCAAAAAAATATGTTGAGTTAACTCTAATTATTGAGTCAACTACGATTTTTACACTCCTCGGATCGCATTTTGCTCTCCCTTTAACAAAAATCATCTCTCATTTCCAACATTTACACAACCAGAAAAGAAAAAGGAAGTTCTAGGGTTTTTAAATCTCTCACCCACCACTCTAATGGCTTCCAGAAAAATCCACCTCTTCAGGCAATCAGGTATACGTATCTTCTAGATTTTGCAATCAAAATTTTATGTTGTGATTATTTGTTTTTGATTAATTTTGTATGCTCGTGTGTTTGATTGATTCTGCAGCTGTGAAAGCTGGAACCCCTGGTGATTATTACATCAATCCGTCTGAGAAACTGATGACCAAAACATTGAGACGACATTCAACATGGCTGCTTTTAAGGGTCCAGGTGAATTTGTTTGTTTTAGAAAATACAACAATCAGGCTGTTGGTGATTCTGTAAACAAGGCTGAAGACTGCAGTTACATATTGAACTCTGATTTCATTGATTTTAATGGTATGGACGGTGAAGTTAAAGATGGCCTTCATAAGATGTACTTCCCTAAAATCAAAGTTGAAGACAATAAGAAGAAGAAGGAGAATGTTGTTGGATCGAGTTCAGGATGAGTAGTAGTACTAGTACTGGTCACAGAAATGGAAGGTGGGTTCTAGATCTTGGTTTTTATCTAAATTTCTCTCTAGTTTCTTTTTCCTGTTTTTTCTAGGATTTCTGGTTTTAGTTTCGAGCTAGGGGTTTTTAGTGATCGGTTATTTTGATCATCAGTGGGCTAAATGATGAATATGAACATCTGATGTAATCCTTGTTCCATTTCTATAGTATTTCAAAGAGTCTCATCTCATGGATTATTAATCAGTAGTGTTTCATTTTCTGTTATGTTTTGCTTTTTCTTTCTTTTTTTGCCTTTGTTGATTCAAGCTATATAACTTGAAAGCTGAAACAAATTATTATAATGGTGTTGCCTCATGAAAATACAGGGTTTTGTACGTCCATCAAAACACAGAGATGATCAGCTGTAACGTGTAGACAGTAGATCAGTCAAGGTTCTGTTTCATTGTATCTGTATCTTCTGTAAAAATCAGCTTTTCGTTTTAGCTAGCTAGATGAATGCTTAAAATGGCAAATTTCAAAGAGAAAAAGCTCCCAGTAAAAAAGTAAAAAGGTTGCACAAATTAAATGTTAAATCCCCACAAATTTTTACTATTGACTTGTCCAACTTCCAACCCACTCTTGTGAATCCTTTACATTTCAAGGTGTGAAAACAAGGGTCAAATAAACCAACGGACCAAAGCTAAATCATGAAAGATATATTCCCTACAAAATTACTTGGTCCAACTCCGTAATTTTTTTTTTAGGGAATACCCCGTTAAACAAGCCATTTCCTAAAAGTAACCTCTTTGTGGTTCTAAACTTTACTGCAGCACAAGAAATTTCAGTTGGCCACATTCAATTAGCTGTAAGAAATTTCAGTTGGCTTATTGGGATTAAAGTATATTTGTAACATATTCCTGTTTACTTTGCAATATTTTCTTATTTCTTTTACGCTCAATGTCAGACATCTTTCTTTACTATGTATGTCGACATCTTTTTTTATTATGTATGTCGACATCCTTTGTAATATTTTGCAACTCTCTGTATATAAGGCCATGCCTAATACTCTAACAATCAATGAGAATATTTTGTAATTCCATTCACGTTTACATTATGGTATTTTAGAGCTAGAATATCTTTTTTCCAATTTTTTTTTGAGAGTAACAATGGGAACACTTCTAAGGATACAGAGATCCCACCATCATCTTCTTCACGTCCTTCCAATCATTTATATGCTCTAGCTCCGAATGATGGTCCAGGACAGTCATCACGCACGTTGTTCTTAAGGGATCCAACTACGAAGAATGGGCTAAAGCGATTCGTGTTTCGTTGGGAGCAAAACGCAAACTCGGTTTCATCAATGGTAAAATACTTAAACCTAAAACTGATTCTGATGATCTTGAGGATTGGTGGACGGTTAACTATATGATTGTAGCTTGGATTTTTAATACTATTGATCCGAATATTTGTTCTACTATTTCTTATCGTGATACGTCGTATGAGTTGTGGGAAGATATTCGTTTACATTTTTCTGTTGGAAACAGTATTAAAAAATTTCAATTAAAGTCTGATGTTGCTGCTTGTAAACAAAAATCCGGTGAATCGATTATGGCCTATTATGGACGGTTAAAGAAATTATGGGATGATATCAATGACTTTGATGCTTTGCCTTCTTGTTCTTGTTCTGGTTGCACATGTGGTTTGAATCAAATCCTTCGTAAAAGACGTGAAACGGATCAGGTGCGTGAATTTCTAATGGGTCTTGAATCTTATTATGCTAATGCACGTTCTAATATTTTATCCATCGAGCCATTTCCATCTCTTCACTCTGTTTACTCAAGAATTACACAAGAGGAAGAGGTTTATATTTATATCCAACGAAGGACTGAGGAAGCATCTCTAATGTCTTTTTCTGTTTGTGGTAGTATGCCACAAGGTCTGAAATCTGTCCGATCATCATTGAAGTGCAGTTTTTGTGGCTATCATGGACATCTTGAGGAACGCTACTGGGAGAAACATGGTTATCCACCTGGCCGTGAACCTAGGCGTCCGCAAACCACAGGTCGTGAAAAACAGAGCATGAATACCCCTGATAAAGTTGTTACACCCAAAGTGAATGTTGTCTTGGGTGAAACGTTTGCACCTACTAATCCCATTCGATTAACTGGTAAGGAAGTTTATACTTGGATTATTGACACCGGTGCTTCGAATCACGTTTGTTGTGATGAAAATCTGTTTGATTTCTCTCGTGCCATAACTCCTATTCACGTTGGGTTGCCTAATAGTGCTACTATAAAGGCCACCAAAATAGGGGAAGTTACTTTAACAGATTCTTTGGTCTTGAAAAATGTGTTATTTGTCCCTTCATTCACTTGTAACTTACTCTCTGTCTCGCAACTTCTGTCTTCTCGAAAGTTAAGCATACAATTTACATTCTCTTACTGTGTTGTACAGGACCTTGTCTTGAGGATGAAGATTGGTATGGGTAAGCTTATTGGGGGGCTTTATCATTTTCCGATGAGGGAACCAACTCGTGTTAATGTTGTTCATGGGAAAGACGTGGCAGATTTATGGCATAAACGGCTCGGACATCCTTCTCGACAAGTAATGGAGCTACTACCTCAAGTTTATCGTAGTAATAATAATAAGTTGGAGTTTAAAGCTTGTGATATTTGTTATCGGGCTAAACAAACTCGTAGTATCTTTCCGTCAAGTGAAAATAAAGCAGTCGATTTGTTTGATTTAATTCATTGTGACGTTTGGGGTCCTTATCGTGCAAATCGTGCTTGCAATTCTCGGTATTTTTTGACTATTGTGGATGATTTTTCTAGATGTGTGTGGGTATATTTGATGAAAACAAAGGATGAGGTTCCACGTTTATTAATAAAAAATTTCTCCTTGGTTGATCGTCAATTCACCAAAAGAGTAAAAGTTTTGCGAAGTGATAATGGGACAGAATTTAAGGGTCTTGGCACTTATTTTCGTACGAATGGGATAATTCACCAGACATCCATGGTTAAAACACCTCAGCAAAATGCTAGAGTAGAACGTAAACATCGTCATATTCTTAATGTTGCTCGTTCTTTACGTTTTCAAGCTTGTTTACCTATTGATTTTTTGGGAGAATGTGTTCTAACCGCTGCATATCTGATTAATCGCACTCCTTCTCGTGTGCTTGATTCTAAGACACATTTTGAAATGCTTTATGGTCGTGCTCCTACTCTCGATCTGATTAGAGTTTTTGGATGTTTATGTTATGCGAAGAATATTAATCCTTGTGATAAGTTTGATAGTTGAAGTCGTCGGTGTATCTTTCTTGGATATCCTTTTGGGAAGAAAGGATGGCATCTATTTGACCTTGCGACAGGGGATTATTTTCAGTCTCGTGATGTTAGTTTTTTGGAAGATGTTTACCCTCTAGCTGATCCCGACGAAATGGATCGTCTTCACTCATTATATCCAACAGAATTTGGTGACTTACATAATTCTATGGACTGTGGAGATATTTTTGAGGAATGTACACAGTCATCAGTCCCTAAACAGTCGCAGCAAAGGCCTCCAGAAGCTTTTATACTTCCAGCTAGCACGTCAGTTTATGATGCACCTTCACCCACATCTTCTGAGGATCTGCCGACTCTTATTCCACTTCATACACAGGCACTTCCCAGTGACGCTCAACCTTCATCCACTGACAATGTTTTGTTACCAGCAACTTCTGAAAATTTGTCTGTTTTGGGAGAAAGTTTGGTTGAAAATGAAAGTGTCCCAGCAGATGGTGATGGAAATATTTTGGTTAATGATACTTGTGGTGCTGAAAGCACGAAATTGGTTGATGAGAATCTTGGTCGTGGCAAACGTACCAGATTCGAAAATGTCCGACACAAAGATTTTGTAAAATGGCAAAGTATGGATCCGAAGACTAACACGAATTTGGTTCCCCCTCACACTTCACACATACCAATCCCTTCCTCAGGTACTCCGTATCCTATAACACATTATGTAAATTGTAATGCTTTTTCTGTTGCGCATCAACATTTTCTTGCAGCTCTTTTGTCTGATAAGGAGCCTACATCCTGTAAGGAAGCAATGAACGATCCTCGCTGGAGAAAAGCGATGGAGGAAGAAATTGCGGCTCTTGATGCCAATGGAAATTGGACAATTGAAGACTTACCTCCGGGAAAATTGGCTATTGGATGCATGTGGGTGTTTCGGATCAAGCGTCGTTCTGATGGTACTATTAAACGATACAAGGCACGACTGGTTGTCTTCGGTAATCATCAACAAGAGGGAATAGATTTCAGTGAGACTTTTGCTCCTACTGTCAAAATGGTTACTGTGCGTACTTTTTTAACTATTGCCGCTATTCAGAATTGGGAGTTAGTTCAAATGGACGTTCATAATGCTTTTCTTCACGGTGACTTGGATGAAGAGGTATATATGCGCCTTCCTCCTGGTTTTAGTAATGGCGTGACTGGCAAGGTATGTAGGCTACGTAAGTCTCTGTATGGTTTGCGACAGGCCCCTAGATGTTGGTATGCCAAGTTAGCCACAGCCTTGCATGCATATGGTTTTTCCGCAAGCAAATCTGATCACTCATTATTTATTTATCGTAAAAAGGGTGTGATATTGAATATTCTTGTTTATGTGGATGATCTTGTTATTGCTGGGAATAATAGCGATGCTATTTGCAAACTGAAATCATATCTTGGTGATTGTTTTCATATGAAGGACTTGGGAAAATTGAAGTAGTTTCTTGGCATTGAAGTAGCTAGAAGTTCGAAAGGGATTTTTCTTTGTCAACGCAAATATGCTCTTGACATATTGTCTGAAACAGGTCTTATAGGTTCTAAACCGGCTAGTGTTCCAATGGAAGAAAATCATCGCCTAGCTCTTGCATCGGACACACCTATGACAGATCCTGCTCGTTATAGACGACTCATGGGGCGTATAATTTATCTTACCATTACTCGCCCTGAGCTTTCTTATGCGGTTCATATATTATCTCAATTTATGAAGCATCCAAAGCAATCTCAATGGGATGCGGCTTTGAGAGTTGTTCGTTATTTGAAATACAGTCCCGACCAAGGTATATTACTTCGTGTTGATTCCACTCTAGTTCTTGATGTTTATTGTGACGCAGATTGGGATAGTTGTCCAATCAGTAGACGTTCTCTTACTGCTTATTTTGTATTCCTTGGGAACTCTCCTATCTCTTGGAAAACAAAGAAACAAGCAACTGTCTCCCGCTCCTCTACAAAAGCGGAATATCGTGCCATGTCCTCAACCACTTGTGAAATTATTTGGTTGAAGAATTTGCTTCGGAGTCTTGGTGTTGAGCATGTTGCGCCCGTATCTCTTCATTGTGACAGTCAAGCTGCTCTACATATTGCAAATAATCCAGTCTTTCATGAACGTACAAAACACATTGGAATAGATTGTCATTTTGTACGTGATGAGATTCTCAAAGGTACTATTGCTCCTGCGTACGTTCATACTACTGTGCAGCTTGCTGATATTCTTACTAAAGCCTTGGGTCGTCAACATTTTCAATCTCTTCTTGCCAAGTTGGGAATTTCCAATCTTCATGCTCCAACTTGAGGGGTATTGGGATTAAAGTATATTTGGAACATATTCTTGTTTACTTTGCAATATTTTCTTACTTCTTTTACGCTGAATGTCGACATCTTTCTTTGCTATATATGTCGACATCCTTTGTAATATTTTGCAACTCTCTGTATATAAGGCCATGCCTAATACTCTAACAATCAATGAGAATATTTTGTAATTCCATTCACGTTTACATTATGGCTACTAAACAAATCAACAAATATCTTTTGCCCCTGTCTTCCTCTATAAATATCAGAACTAACCCTGCTCTTTCATTTGCAACCCAGCCAAAAAAAGAAAAAGAAAGTCTCTACGGTTTTTCAATCTCCACCAGTGTAATGGCGTCCAAGAAAATCCACCTCTTCAGGCAATCAGGTATATATTTTTAAGACATTGCAATTAAATTTTCTAGTTTCTGATGATTTTTGTTTTTAACATGGATTTTTGTATGGTGATGTATTTTATTCTGCAGCCGTGAAAGCTGGAACCTCTGGCAGATATTACATCAACCCATCTGAGAAACTGATGAGTAGAACATCCGAATGGGGAGTTGTAGAACGTGAAGATGGTATTGAGTTGATTTTCAATGAGTCTGTTTTTGGGGATATTCCATTTTTTGGCAAAATATACAACAACCAGGCTATCGGCGATGCTGAAAACAAGGATGATGACTAAAGTTACTTAATGAACACCAATTTTTTTGATGTTAAGAAGATGATTTGTGAGATTAGGGATGGAGTTTCAAAATTTCACGTTCCTAAAATCAAAGTTGAAGAAAACAAGAAGAAGTTGGTTGTTGGAGTGCAGGCTAAGTAGCAGTATTAGTACTAGTTATAAGAAAACTGGAAGGTGGCTTCTCTTCTTTGGCTTAATTTTATGAAAAATGTCTTTCTAGTTTTTTTCTTTTTCTCTAGGTTTTTTGGTTTCAGTTTCTATGTATGGGTTTTTGAGAGTTATGGAAAGGTTTGTATTTTGATTATCAGGGTGCTTAATGAGAATCAAAATACATATATAACTGATGTAATCCTTCCATGGTTTATAGTTTTCCTTTATTTTTTTTATTTTTTTGCATTTGTTGATTGATTTCAAATTTCAAACGAATCACCTTGATGTTGCCTATGAAAAAGTGGTTTCGGCACGTCCATGAAAGTACAGGGATGGGCTATGACATGTAGAGCCAAGGTTTTGTTCAGTAGTGTACCCATGATGTATATCTGTAAAATTCAGCTTTAAACGGCAAATGTCAAGAGACAAAATTCTCCATAAAAGTTTAATCATTTACAAACTACAAGTATTAGTTTGAATCCCCAAAATGTATTACTACTTGACTGAGCCAACTTATGAGTAATTATTAGTCTTGTGGTTGCTTTACTTATTTAAACAGATGAGCAGTAAATTTCAATACGTTTGCTAGGCAGGCATAGACACACCTTGTTGGGCGTTAGTGCTAACCATTTTCAGAATACCTTTCCTCGTTAGAGCGTAAGTTGACCGTGTGCAAAGAAACAAAGAGAAAACAAGTCAAAGCTGCAAATTGACTTGCCAAATTCTCAAACCGAGCCCTATCACACACATATTCCATGCCAAGTTCATTCTCGAATTCAGGCGTATGTAAAACTATGCTGTGGACTTGTAGGGTTAGTTTACTCATTAAGGAAATTGTTAGACCAATTCCATTAGCTGATCTTACATCCAAAAGGACAATGAAGGAAAGTATGACTGGTGGTCGTCATATTACAAGCAAAGTAGCTGACTTCATGTCTACTTATTTCAAGAATGCTGCTCATTTTCAATTGAATAAATGTTGGTACCATAAAAAGAGTGGCCTTTGGTCTTATGAAACGAAGTTCTTTGAGGCCAACTTTCTTAATAAAATTTTTGAGCCAAGAAAATTGTATAATTGGATTAGCACGCTTCAGTCACCTGTACAAATTTTAGCAAACATTGAACTGCTTGATTTCATGTTGCCAAGGGTATCTCCCGATAGGCTGAAACTGGGCTTCATTTCATGTACTCATTCTTGGCCCTTTAGGGTTCAATCAATTACTATCTTCAGAGGGAGATCTTATATATATATATAGTCTCAAAACCATTACAAGGCAAAAGGAATTGACATTTATTAAAGGACTATATGCTGTCTGTCTGCTGAGTATGCAAGCAGCATAACGAGCTGCATGGGGGTCGAACTTGGGCCTTCACTAACATAGTTTTGAGTCAGATAGGAGTTTTTGAGTCAGATAGTACTTCATTCACATTTTCCCTACACCGTCACGTATAGCACCATCCAAGGTCCTAAATTTACATTGCAGTTTTTATGATCATCATCCGTACTATACAAAAACATGAGTAATATATCCAGTGGCTTACCCTTGATCAGCTTATTCAGTGACATGTGACCATACTTGCTTTTGACCCTAAAACCATGTATAGATAAGTACCAGCTTATAGAAAACGATTTGACTGGACATAGTCATATACCTTGAGTGGATACTCATTTGACCACATTGTTTCTCTGAATTCGATCAGTACACATGCGTGAGTGAGTTGTCATTCAAAATATTCTCAGATATTCAAAATTCAAATTTACAATTACCACGTCATTGTTACTGTTACTGGCCTTTTTCATCTGTGGCTTTGTCTTGAAGCTTGAGCTGCTTAACATTTTAAGCTTCCATCCAGGATAAGGGCAAAAAGACCTTAACCCTAAGTCTGACCATCCAAGGACAAACCTACCGATTCAAAAGAGATGTGACTTATGAATTAAGTAACGATAGGTTTTAGGGTTTCGTTTTTTTTTTTTTTGAAAACTTGCAGTGCCATTCCAGGCTTTCTTTTTTGGAAAATTTCTTGTTTGGTCCTAGGCCCATATAGTTATTTATAATAGGGTCCAACCGGATTTTTTTTTTATCCGGAGGTCCAAAATTAATTAAAACATGGAAATGTCCATAATACCCATTACTACTAAACGTGTGTGTCTACACTGCTTACAAATTTGAGTACATATCTGGTACACTGCTTAAAAATTCGAGTACATATTTGCCACACTGCTTACAAAATTGAGTACATATCTGTCGCACTGCTTAGAAATCTGAGTACATATCTGTCGTACTGCTTACAAATCCGATTATATATCTGAATGCTTACAAATTCGAGTACATATTTGCTGCACTGCTTCCAGGTAGAGTACAAATTTGTAAGAATCGATGATAAATAAATTAGAAAACGTCATATATGTACTAATAGGTAATACACAAAAGAAAACTGAAAAACAATTGATAATAAAAAGTTATGAGTCTTGTGACTCTATAGATTATCATTTCCACATAGTGACTAAGGGTGAAAAAAACAGTTGTGTATCAGGTGGTGTCTGTTTGTAGCATGAAGCAAGAAATGGGTATTTCAGTGAGACAGCAATATCGCACAGCAGCAGGTAGTCAGGAAACTTGTGGTAGAAAAAAGAATTGTTCTGCCTCAGAGGTCTACATGATTTTGGGAGAACGATAAAGCTTTCAAAAAAAAATATCAGTTAACAAAATCACATTATCTAACTGTAAATACTAGGCTAACCTTTTACTTATCCGCATGCCCATGAGCCTACATCAGGCCATTTGGCATTTAAGAAACTACACAGGGTGAGGTCTATCTATCCAGTTGAGGATAACAGTTCCAGAGCAGTAAACAACATCGAGAAGATGCACCAAGCTACTATTTTATTTATTTTGGTATGTATGACAAAAGAACCAAAATCCGAGCAACATACATGTTCCAGGTGCACCTCTGCCTGCTAATTTTTCTTCTAATGAGGATGTGGATGAAGGGGATGGAGTAATTTATATAGCTGAGATGCATCCACTGGTGATCCAAAGTTGAGTAACGCAGAACGGGTTCCCACCTTCACCTGTCCGTGATAGATAAGATACAAATTGTATCATGAATCTTAAAAGGAAATACAGAAAAGAGGAAGACCACATAAGAGGAAGAGCACATACACATGAATCAAAATCCCCTTCAATTCTTCACCAAGTGGAGCACCAGCAATGAGTAAGATACAGTCATGCAATTCCAATTTAACTCCTTCAATTCTCATCTCTCTAAAGATACCCAACGCTTCTAATGCATTTCAAGAACACTTATTCATCAAACACTTCACAACATCACTAACAAACATAAAAAATTCAAATACTACACATATGAATCAAATAAGGTCTATAAACAAATCTAAGCAAAACCCAACTGTGTACATTCTTTTCATCAACTATATCCCCACAAACTTTTAAAACAACAAGAGAAGTATAAAATTTAGGACGAACTCTGGACAGTGATGTTTATCAACAATTGATAATAACAAAAGAAAACTGAAAAACAAACCATAAAAGTATCAGATCTACTAATGAAATAAACAAAAAACATGATTGTTTATTTAGATATGAACTTGTTCCACCAAAATCCACCAGTATATCATATACGTACCGATGATTAATACACAAAAACAACTTAAAAGCATATCAAAAACAACCAAAATTAAACTAAAATCAGTTGCATGTGAAAACCAAGTAATGAATCTCTAAAAACCAGAATCGAAACACTTTTTTTCTTCAATATTCCATATATATACTTCTAGATCGAAGAAGAAAAATATCAAAAACTACAAAAATAACAAAATTACAACATAATTTTTCAGTACATCATATATGTACTCCTGATTCATAATCTAAACTTCAGCTGCATGTGAAAAACTAGTAACGAATCTATGAAAAAAATAGAATGGAAACCGAAAATCATTGTTAATATACATACCTGGAAACACAAACAATCTTCTCGTCGTAAATCATAACGATGCATCTTCTTCTTCTTCTTATTCTCAAAAATAAACTAAGTTTCTATCAGTACGGGATATACGTACTGTTGATTCATATACAAAAAAGAACTGAAACACGTCTAAAACATCTAAAATGGAAGTGGCATAATCGAATCTAGCAACGAAATGAACAAAAAATGTGATTATTCATCTAGATCTAATATATAGTCGACAAATCAACCATGGAGATCAAAAACATAATCAAGCACAACAATGATTAGATCGCCAAAACCTTAAAAGAAACATTACAATGGAAAATCTTCATCATCTGATTCGGTAGAAACGAGAAAGAACAAAAACAAATCTTCATCTTCATCTGCAACAATGGTGAAAGGAAAGAGAAGAAGAAAATGAATATGAAATGTGAAAAATATTTCTCATGCTTTTAACATATTAAATAGGAAAGGTTATTTGTGGTATTTTCATATTACGTACACCTGATCTCGCACGTGTGCAGGACCTGGGCTAAAAAATTTTGGTCCATTTTCATGTTTTCTTTTAATTATGGACCTCTGATTACTGGGCTTTAATGGGTGGACCTGCCACTAACTAAGAACACTATAATGGTACCTATTGGTAATTCCTACTTCTTTTTTCTGTAAAACTATAAAGTGTCTTTTCAGTGTAGGAAATCTGATTTTTTAGACTCTAGCTATACAGATAAAACAAAACAAGGAAAACAACATTTTCCAACATACACCTGGCTCTCTCTCTTTCTGAAGAGAAACACTGAATTTTAATGGAAGCTATATATCTCTGAAAATTCCATCAACCAGGAATAATGATAAATCACATCAATGAAAAGAAATTTAAAGAGATAAAAGACATATGAAACATAAACAACTGTTATTGTGATTAGATTGATCAAATAGCTAGTAAATGATGATGATTCAGTAACAACCCACTGCTTGATGATCATAAATCTTATCACTACAACCTCACAAAAGTCTGAAAACTACATAAACCCTAAAACGAGAAAGATCAACTAAACTAGGAAGGGAAATTTTCATGCAACATAAAGATAAAAGACCAGAAACTAAAAACCAACACCGCCTTCTTCATCTAGCTAGAACAGTAGTGACCAGATCTGACTAATCAACCTTCACAAGGATGACATTCTTCTCCTTAACCTTTACCTTAGGAATACAGACCTTAAGAAGTCCATTTTTCATCTCAGCTTTCAGTTCCTGTAAGTTAAGGAAATCAAGATCCAGATCGAAACTGATAAAAGTGTTCATATCATCTTCATCATCACTGTCATACACATAATAAGAATCACCATTAACAACATCTGGAACAACGTCGCCAAGCTTTTCTTTACCCAGAAGAGTAGTGATAACAAGAGAGGTACCCTCTACAGTGACTTTGACATCATCCTTTCCAAACCCAGGCAAGTTGATCTTCAACTCAATACCTTCTTTCAGCTCCTTAACACTCCATCTCTTCATCATCACATCTTTTTCTTTTTTGTCATACAGCTTCATCTCCTCCATACCAGAATCAAAGACATCTGCATAGAAAAAACACACCACAAGTTAGAACGGAAAACACATCAGAAAACAAAAACTTGATCTAAAAGCTGAAACTACTGAAAATAGATATTACATATACCTGAACTGAGAAGATCAGTAGTGAAACTAGGACGAAGAGCATGAGCATCAGAGATGTGAGACCCTTTTTTGTTTTTCATCATGTTAAGTGAGAGAAAATATGGGGACAGAAGAAGCTGCAGAACGTTTGGGGTTAGGGTTCTTAAGAAGACCAAGCTTGTTTTTCAAATTGTTTGAGGAGACAACAGTAGGAACAGGTTTCTTTGACATGGTCATGAAGATGGAAGCCATTAATGAGTATGATAGATCTTAAAAACTCTGAATGAAAACACTAGAAATACTTGTTGTGTGGAGATAAGAGAGTATTGTGGTGGTTTTTATAGAGAAATGGAAGAGATGGTGAGTGTATAAACTGTTGACTCGATTAGAAATTAGTAACCCTTGACCGCATCATCACCGTCAATAATTTTGAAACTCTATCATCATTGGATAGAGATCAACGTGTCAAGTCAGAAAAGCCCAAGCACTTGACCTATCCTACTATTACATACACAGAGTCTCAGACTAATAGCAGTCTAGAACATTCCTCCCTCGAATTAGTACTATTAATTAACACTGGTTAGATAATAATTAACTGTAATTAGTAATTACAGTTACACTAAATAATCAACTCAGCAAATATCGCCTGCTGCCTTAATAAATTTCACATCCCCATTTTCTCATAACTACCCAAACACAACCAAAACTGGAAAGAAAAAGAAAAATGGCTTCCAAAATCCATATCTTCAGGCAATCAGGTATTAAATATTTGCAATTAAAAGTTTTCTTTTATGATTATTAATATTTTTAACATGTATTATTTATATTGATGTGTTTGATTCAGCAATGGAAGCTGGGAATCATGGCAAGTACTACATCAATCCGTCTGAGACACTGATGAGCATGGCATCTGAATGGAAAGTTGTAGAACATGAAGATGGTATTGAGATTTTCCTGGCAAGTACTACATGAAGATGCTGCTTTTAAGGATATTGTTATTTTTGGCAAATACTACAACAACCAGGCTATTGGCGATTCTGAAAACATGGATGATGACTGCAGTTACATAATGAATACGGATTTTCTTGATATTAAGAAGATCAAGTGTGAGATTAAAGATGTCGTTACAGAGACTTACATTCCTAAAATCAAAAGTGATGAAATTAAGAAGAAGAAAAACAAGAAGAAGAAGGTTGTTGGTGTGCAGGCATGAGTAGTAGTACTAGTACTGTACTAGTAGTAAGAAATAGAAAGTGGGTTCTCTTTGGTTGTCATGAAAATTTCTTTCTAGTCCTTTTTTTCTTCTTCTAGGCTTTCTGGCGTTAGTTTCTAGGTGATTTTGCAGAGTAGTTATGTTACTTTTGTTACTTTGATCATCAGTGGGCTGAATGATGAATATCTAACATCTGATGCATTGAAAGAATTTCATGGTTTAATTAGTACTGTTCATTTCCTCCCCCGAATTACTATTTAATTAAATGACGGTAATTATATGGTAATTAACTGTAATAACTACACTAATCAACTCAACAAATATCCCCTGGTACCTTTATAAATATCACATCCCCATTTTCTCATCCCCACCCACAGACAAATGATGTAATTACAATCTAGTATTACTTGTCTCGTTGACTGGGCCAACTCACAATCACTCCTGCGAATCGGTGAATTTCAAACATAAGCTTTCATTTGCTATGCAAGGGATAAACTAGCGACACTCAACTAAGCCTAGAAAGATTCACGCTTGATTAATTACATAATAGCTTCTTCCGGGAAGCAGAGTTTGAGCATGAGGTTCTTCCACGGTGATCCCTTTTCTATAGCAAATGCCATATCATAAATTGGTTAAGTAGGAAATTTAAAAGAAGAACGTAGATAGACAGTTACAATATTTATCATTTCGAACTACAATCGGTCAAAATTTAAAATTGTATGGTAATTGGTTTAATATAATGTTCGAACGTATGAATTGTATTGCGGACTAATTGGTGTATGAGCATTGCACCATCAACTATCCAGTTTATACATCCAAATAGTTTGCAAAGTAAACTTATCGCCAACAATCTGAGCAAATTCAAAAGATAGAAAGAGGTTCGGACTATATCCGTTTTGGTATAATCTATTGTGGGTATCAAAAAGTCCTAGCTAGCTTGGGTTTGTGTTTGTTCTTGGACTAAAAATAGTTGGAACCATGTTTAAAATTATTGACACCAAAAATACACCTAGGTTCAGACTTCAGACACGTTCTTTGCCAACCTAAGTCCAAAATTAATGAAGTTGCAATATTGATTTAAACTTGTTCTTCATCAAAATATATTGAATTGATACTCTCCATGTTGAGGTTTTGTATTCTTAAGTGCTCTGAGGCCAAGCACTGTTGTGGTATCTTGGTTGTCTTTTCTGTCATCTTCAATAATGAGCGTCCATACTGCACGATGCATCTAAATCCAAGGGATCTGCCACAACTTGCGGGAAGGTATTAAGTCCGTGGATTCAAAGACCCACGAATAAGAATTTTTAGTATGCCTCCAACTCGCCTCAATATTTCACGGTTAATTTGGCAGGTTCGACAAAGTTTGGTCAGTCCTGGAACGCATTGTCAGTTTTTGGTTGTGTAAAATCAGCTTTCTTGCCCCTCACACCACACTAAAAGTAAAGCAACAATTTTTGTTTGTCCAAATCAATGATATTTTGACTGTCTGTCTCACTCTTGTAAATCACTCTTTCACTCCTTTGGAATCCAACCCCATCCTCTCAAACCCCCCGTACTCACAAAACCAAAAACGTTTCTGGTTTTTTCTCCTCCACCGGTACACTCTAATGGCTTCCAAAATCCATATGTTCAGGCAATCAGGTATATGTATACATATTTTGGTAATTATCATTTATATTTTCTGGTTATTATTATATGTTTAACATTGATTTTGTATGTGATGTGTTTGATTGTGCAGCCATGGAAAGCTGGGAACCCTGGGAAGTACTTTATCAATCTGTCTGAGAAACTGATGAGCATGGCATCTGAATGGATAGCTCTAGAACATGAAGATGGTATTGAGATGATTTTCTACAGGGCTGGTTTTAAGGGTATTCCTATTTCAGGCAAAATATACTACGATCAGGCTGTTGGCGATTCTGAAAACAAGGATGACGAGTGCAGTTACATAATGAATACTGATTATCTTGATGGTAGGAAACTTAAGGGTGAGGTTACAGACGGGTTTTATAAGGTTTACATTCCTAAAACCAAAACTTAAAATAAGAAGGTTATGTATAGGAGGAGTACATGCTGAGTATTACTAGTACTAGTAATAGCGAAGGTGGTTCTCTTGGTTTTTATATGAAAATTTCTTTCTAGTCTTTTTTTTGTTTTCTTACAACACGTTTGTTTTTTCCTTTATATAGGTAGAGTGTTCTATACAGAGGTTTACCTCTATATCTATATAAATATCACTATATAATCTCTTTTAAAATCATGTTTGTTTGACCATTATCTAACAACTCTATATTGTGTACCCAATTTTATATATTTCTCATTTTATCCTTATAATATTCAAAAAATCCATGAATATCCATTACAACCAAAGATGTTCAAAAATTCCAAAAGGAAAAAAATGTATTAGAAAATACAACCAAAGATGTTCACTTTTTCTGAAACGGAGCGAAAGTATAACTTTTTTTCTGAAACGGGGTAAAAATATCATTTTTTCTGAAACGGATCAAAAATATCACTTTATCTAAAACGGGCGAAAGTATCACTTTATCTGAAACGGGCGAAAGTATCACTTTATCTGAAACGGGCGAAAGTATCACTTTTTCTGATACGGAAAAAAAAATCACCTTTTTCTGAAACGGGGCAAAAATTTCACTTTTTCTGAAACAGGGCAAAAATATCACTTTTTCTGAAACATGGAAAAAATCACTTTTTCTGAAACGGGGCAAAAATTTCACTTTTTCTGAAACATGGAAAAAATCACTTTTTCTGAAACAGAGCAAAAATATCACTTTTTCTGAAACGGCGCGAAAGTATCACTTTTTCTGAAGCATGCGAAAGTATCACTTTTTCTGAAACGGGGCGAAAATATCACTTTTTCTGAAACGGCGTGAAAGTATCACTTTTTCTGAAAAGTGGGAAGTATCACTTTTTCTGAAACGGGGCTAAAGTGTCACTTTTTCTGCAACGGAGCAAAATATCATTTTTTTCTGAAACAGCGCGAAAATATCCCTTTTTCTGAAACGGACGAAAGTATCACTTTTCTTGAAACATGTAAAATTTTAGATTTTAAATTAAGGAATTATTTTTGGACATTATAAGTTTGTTCGAGGATATATTAGTCATTTGAAGGTTTAATAGAGGTAGAGGTTCAAAGATAGCACCTCATTGGTGCTATTTGATTTCCTCTATATAAATAGAGATTTGCCTCTATCTTTATAGAGGTAGTGGAAAAAACAAACACCAAATAAATGGGACCCACCACTATATAGAGGCTAATAGAGGTTAGCCTCTACGTAGAGGAAAAAACAAACATGATGTTAGTTTTTTTCTAGGATTTCTGGTTTTAGTTTCTAGGAGTTTTTGAGAGTGATTGGTATTTTGATCATTAGTGGGCTTAATGAAAAAGAACAGCATCTAAATGATGTAATCCTTCCATTTTTGTATTGAAAAGAGTTTCATGGATTATACTAGTACTGTTCATTTCTATTATCTTTCTTCCTTTTTTTCACTTTCGCTTGATTAAAGTTTGTATGTAGCTTCAAGTTGAAAGAAGAAGTCCTATCTTGGTAGTTTATATGTTCAGGCTCGTTCTTTGCCAACCTAAGTCCAAATGAAGTTGCAATGTTCATTCAAACTTGTCCATGCTTGAAGATAGTTTGACTGTCCCACTCTTGTAAGCCAGCTTACAATTCTAACGCAAGGCGTAAACGGGAATGTCCGCTGAAGCTAGAAGAAGAAAAAGAAAGCCACCTTTAAAATCCAATTTTTGTGGCCTTAGGATTGAGCTAGAGATAAACTTGTCAATTGACAAAAGCCCAAGCACTTAATTTGATCATTTCAGTTTGCCAAATGATTCAACTTAACTACGAATGGACCGTGGACTTGAAAATATTGTGATTTGTGGAGTATAATGCAAATCTCAATGCCTCTCGGACATGTAGTCATGTAGTTGCTAAGGCGCGCGTATAACCTTCAATAATTCCGGGAATTTATTATTAGTGGCTTGAGATAAACTTGCCAAGTAAAAAAAACAGGACCGCATTCTAAATTGCCTGGACATTCCTCCCCCTCTATAAATATCACAACCCCATCATTCCCTCATACCCCCACACTCACACAAGCAAAAAAGTTTCTGGGTTTTTCTTAACCTCTGTAATGGCTTCCAAAATCCATATCTTCAGGAAATCAGGTATATATTTATATTTTCTATAATTTGCAATGATCTGATTATTATTAATAATAACATGGATTAATTTTGTGCGGTGATGTATTTGATTCACCCATGGAAGCTGGAAACCCTGGCAAGTATTACATCAATCCGTCTGAAAAGTTGATGAGTGTAGCATCTAAATGGAGAGTTGTAGAACATGAAGATTGCGTTGAGGTGATTTTCAACGGGGCTGCTCTTGAGGATGTTTTGTTGGTTAAACTTCAACATAGAAGTCACTAACAAGCTGGTTAGGACAAGATTAGGAAATTGATGTAATCCTAAGGGAATTAGAAGTCATCTAGTTCTAAGGAAAGGAAAGACATGTAATAAGGTAATAGGACTAGGAAAAGGAATTCATAGTTCTATATATATATGATCACCAAAGTTGTGGTTGATCATATGAGCAAGATTAGAGCTTGTGTTTAGTTTTGAGTGATTTTCTAAACATCAAGAAAGAGAGTTGTCTTTATATAATCTAAGTTTCATCTTGCAGTTGCCATTAATTGGTATCAGAGCGTGTTTCTGAGCCATGGAAAACGAAACAACCATTGTGGGTGCAAAACAGTTCACGCCACCATCAATACAAGTTCCAATCCTCAACACCACAAACTACACAGTATGGGCCATGAAAATGAAGGTACTGATGAAAATCTAAAAAGTTTGGGAAAAAATTGATCCTGGTACATTGGACCCAGACAAAAACGATGTTGCCATTGGATTACTCTTTCAAGCAATACCAGAATGTCTTGTTCTACAAGTTGGTGAACATGAAACTTCAAAGAAAATTTGGGATGCAATAAAGGCACGTAATCTCGGAGCTGATCGAGTTAAAGAAGCCCGTCTGCAAACCTTAATGTCTGAATTTGAAAGAGTGAAGATGAAAGACACTGATACTATTGATAGCTTTGCAGGAAATCTATCAGAGATAGCCTCAAAAGCTGCGTCACTTGGACAATACATCGATGAAGATAAACTGGTAAAGAAGTTTCTCAATATTTTACCAAGATCCAAGTATATTCATATCATAGCTTCTCTCGAACAAGTCTTAGATTTAAAGAAGACTAGCTATGAAGATATAATTGGAAGATTGAAAGCATATGAAGAAAGAATCCTTGATGAAGAAAACAATGGAGAAACTCAAGGAAAACTCTTGTACACAAACTCTTACCAACAAAACTCTGCGACAAGAGGAAGAGGTCGTGGAAGAGGTGGTAGAGTAAACATAGGCCGAGGAAGGGGAGGAAGGTTTAACTCACAAGATAGAAAAACAAGTCAGAATGATCAAAACCAAGGGAAAGAAAAGAAGGATAGATCAAACATTATTTGTTACAGATGTGATAAACCAGGACACTTCTCCTCTGTATGCCCTGAAAGAATACAAAAGATGGAAGAAACAAACAAGAATGAAACAAGGGAAGAAGATACAGCTCTTTTCATGCACGAAGTTGTATTCTTAAACGAAGGGAAACTAATACCAAAGAACTACGAATCAAAGGATGGAGAAGAAGGAATATGGTATTTAGATAATGGAGCCAGCAATCACATGACTGGTAAGAAACACTACTTTTCTGAACTCAATGAGAAAATCAAAGGAAAAGTGAAGTTTGGGGATGGATCTTCTGTAGAAATTGAAGGGAAAGGATCAATTCTATTTCAGAGGAAGACCGGAGAACAGAAGCTTGTCACAAACATCTACTTCATCCCAAACTTACAAAGCAACATTCTAAGTTTAGGACAAGCTACAGAAGTTGGATGTGATGTTAGAATGCGACAAGATTATCTAACAGTTCATGACCCAAGTGGAAGACTTTTAGTTAGAGTCTCACGCTCACAGAATAGACTCTACAAGATAAGTCTCATGATTGGAAGGCCATTGTGTCTGAATATGAGACTGGAAGATCATACATGGAAGTGGCACGCAAGGTTAGGGCACATAAGCTTTAGAACTTTAAAGGCAATGTCTCAGAACAAGATGGTTCGAGGACTACCACAGATAAATGATGAAGTAAAAATCTTTGAATCATGTTTAGTTGGGAAACAAACTCGTCAAGGTTTCCCAAAAGCAACAACATTCAGAGCCTCAAAGCCATTAGAGCTTCTTCATGCTGATTTATGTGGTTCTATTACACCACAAACCCTTGCAAATAACAAATACATATTTGTTATTATAGATGACTTCTCAAGATATATGTGGTCTATTCTTATGAAAGAAAAGAGTGAAGCATTTGACAGATTCAAAGCTTTCAGAAATCTGATAGAAAAAGAGTTAAAAGAGGAGGTCAAAATGCTTAGAACTGATAGAGGAGGAGAGTTCACTTCCTTAGAGTTCAAAAAGTTCTGTGAGTCAAATGGAATCAAAAGGCAACTCACAACACCATATACACCACAACAAAACGGAGTGGTGGAGAGGAGAAACAAGACTCTAATGGAGATGACAAGAAGTTCTTTAAAGGCTATGCAGGTACCTAATTATCTCTGGGGAGAAGCTGTACGACACTCCACATACCTAATAAACAGGATACCTACGAAAGCTCTGAAAGACATGACTCCATATGAAAGTTTGCGAAAGAGAAAACCAAACATAGATCATTTAAGAGTGTTTGGTTGCAAAGCATACGCAAAACTTGATTCTGCAACTCTTAAGAAACTGGATGATCGATCTCAGACTCTTGTGCATCTAGGAATTGAGCCGGGATCCAAAGCTTACAGATTATTCAATCCAACAACGAAAAGAGTAATAGTGAGTCGAGATGTGGTATTCGATGAAAAAGCAAACTGGAACTGGAAAGAAACTAATGATGGACCAAGTAGGGATCCAAGAATGTTTCACATGAGATGGGGTCAAGTAATTGATGAAGGCGAAGGACCCATAATCATCAATACCAATGGAAACAATGATGTTAATCAAGAAGAAGAAGAGAATAATGAAAAAACTGAAAATAACGAAGAAGTGGAAGAAGAAGAAGAAGAAGAATAAGAGGTCGATGAAATAACTCAACCCATTCCACTGCGAAAATCAACAAGACAGATACAAAAGCCACAGTACCTGGAGGATTATGTTCTTCAAGCTGCAGAAGAATGTGAGATTATGCTACTTTCTGTTAATGATGAACCAAGGAATTTTCAGGAAGCAAAGGTCTCGACTAAATGGACACAAGCATGTAGAGAAGAAATTATTTCAATCAACAGAAACAAGACTTGGTTAAAGGATTGGTCTTAAGTGGATCTTCAAAATAAAACGGAATGCTGATGGTACTATCAATAAATACAAAGCAAGGCGTGTATCTAAAGGATATGTACAAGAATCAGGCATAGATTTTGATGAAGTTTTTGCACCATTTTCTAGAATTGAAACAATACGCTTATTAATTGCAGAGGCAGCATCAAACTCATGGGAAATTCACCACTTAGACGTTAAGACAACATTCTTACATGATGAATTGCGAGAAGATGTGTATGTTGAACAACCAGAAGGTTTTGAAGTAAAAGGACAAGAGCGTAAGGTTTATAAGTTATCAAAAGCTCTATATGGTCTAAGACAAGCTCCTCGAGCCTGGAATACAAAGTTATATCAAATCTTAAGATAAATCAGATTTGTTAAGTGCTCTAAAGAAACATCAGTATACAGAAGAGAAGAAAAGGCAACGCTTCTTGTGATTGTAGTCTATGTAGATGATCTATTTTTGACTGGCAACTCCCTTAAGGTGATCAATGAGTTGAAGAGAGAAATGTCATCAAAGTTTGAGATGTCAGACCCTGGAAAACTCACTTATTACCTTGGCATAGAAGTCCATCAAGGAGTAGATGGGATTCAGTTTAAACAAGAAGCTTATGCAAGGAGAATTCTGAAAGAAGCAGGACTTGAAACTTGTAATCCAACTAAGATATCAATGGAGTTTGGACTTAAAGTTTCAAAGGCACAAGAAGAAGCTGAGATTGATCCAACGAGTTATAGAAGAAATGTTGGATGCCTTAGATACTTGTTACACACAAGACCAGACTTGGATTTCTCTGTGGGAGTAACAAGCCGTTATATGCAGAGTCCACGCGAGTCTCATGGTGATGTAATAAAGCAGATATTGAGATATCTAAGAGGAACAATCAGCTGTGGATTGAAGTATGGTCGAGGAGGATCAAAAGGAATTGTTGGGTATAGTGACAACAGTGATAATATTGACCAAGATGATGGAAAAGGTACAACTGGTCATATATTTTATCTAGGTGAAGCACCTATTACATGGTGTTCACAGAAGCAAGACACAATAGCTCTCTCATCCTGTGAAGCTGAGTTTATGGACGTAACAGAAGCAGCTAAACAATCAATATGGCTTCAAGAACTGTTGGGTGAAATCAAAGGAAGAGAACCTGAAAAAGTTCTTATCAAGATTGATAATAAGTCTACAATTGCACTCACTAAAAATCCAGTGTTTCATGGGAAGACGAAACACATTCACAAAAGGTATCATTTCATACGAGAATGCATCGAGAAGGAGGTCATTAACGTAGAACACATACCTGGAACTGAGCAGAAAGCAGATATATTGACAAAGGCATTAGCTCGGATCAAGTTTGAAGAAATGAGACAACTGATTGGAGTACAAGATATGTCACGGTAAGGTTGAAGCTTAACGGGAAGAATGTTGGTTAAACTTCAACATAGAAGTCACTAACAAGCTGGTTAGGACAAGATTAGGAAATTGATATAATCCTAAGGGAATTAGAAGTCATCTACTTCTAAGAAAAGGAAATACATGTAATAAGGTAATAGGACTAGGAAAAGGAATTCATAGTTCTATATATATATGATCACCAAAGTTGTGGTTGATCATATGAGCAAGATTAGAGCTTGTGCTTAGTTTTGAGTGATTTTCTAAACATCAATAAAGAGAGTTGTCTTATATAAGCTAAGTTTCATCTTGCAGTTGCCATTATGTTTATCCTATTATTATCAGAAGATACAACAATCAGGCTATTGGTGATTCTGAAAACAAGGATGACGACTACAGTTTCATAGTGAATACTGATTTTCCTAATCTCAAGGAAGCCGATAGTGAGATGAAAGATGACGTTTCAAAGATTTACTTTCCTAAAATCAAAGGTGAAGATAATAAGAAGAAGAATTGATGTTGTTGGAGTTCAGACTGAGTAGTACTACTAATTGGAGAAATGAAAGTTGGGTTCTAGATCTTGGTTTTTATCAAAATTTCCTTCTAGTCTTGTTCTGTTTTTTATCGGATTTCTGGTTTTAGTTTCTAGGGGTCTTTTGAGAGCTATGGGTGCTTTTATCATCGGGGTGCTTAATGAGAATCAAAATATATATAACTGATGTAATCCTTCAAGTTCAGTATTGAAAGAATTTCATGGATTAAGTAGTAATATTGTTCATTTGTCTCATCTTTTTTCTTTTTGGTTTCGCCTTTGTTGATTGCAGTATACAGCTTCAAAGTTCAAGAAAATCGTTTTAATGGGGTCGGCCATGAAAACACTGCAATATTTCTAGATTGGGAACTTTTGTTGGATGATTTGTGTGTGTTTTAGTGAGAATCCTACTATAGGGGTAAAAGGGAAATATTTCTGTGTTAGTGAGAATTTCTCATCCAAAAGGATAAATGGTTCCGTACGAAATGTTAAAACGGTAAATCTCAAGGGTCAAAAGGTCATGGTAAAAGTTTAAACACACATTGCAGTTTATAGGCATTTTATAATCCAAGGTTCCACCTTAGTTTACCTTGGCTGCACACCTCCACCCATTAAACTAATGTGAATGAGGTTAAATGGATTCAAAGACTCAAATAACACAAATTTTAGTCTGCACACCCTATCCGGCCACTTCACCATCTGATCTGTTATATATCATCTGCCAAGTTCCTAGTAGATATGGTTGGTTGGAAGAAGTTTGCTCAGTCCCCCAGACATTTGGTTTTATGGTAACTTTAGTTGGTGTAAAAATCCTTCTTCTTCTCACAGTAAAAGTAAGGCAGTACGAATTTTAGAAAACTTATCTCTAAGAAATGACAGCTGACTGTCTAACTCTTGCAAATCCAACTTTCAATTCTAGTGCTCCTTTGAATCTACTTTTTGAGGCTTCTATCAATTGGACGGGTGAGATTAGAGATGAACGTGTCAAGTGACAAAGCTGAAGCACTCGATCGTTTCTGCTTCAAAAGAAAAAAATCTTTCTTCTTCTTTAAATATGAATATCACAACCCCATTCTCTCATTTCTTTCCACTCTCACACAACAACCAGAAAAGAAAAAAGTTTGTTTCTTAATCTCCAGCCCACCACTCTAATGGCTTCCAAGAAAATCCACATGTTTAGGATATCAGGTATACACATACTTTCAAGGCTTTTCAATTAAAATTTTTATGTTCTTATTACTATCATTTTTATAAGAAGAAGGTTCTATATAGGAGGAGTACATGCTGAGTATTACTACTACTAGTAGTTAGAGATAGAAGGTGGTTCTCTTGGTTCTTATATGCTTCTTTTTTTTTGTTTAGTTTTTCCCTAGGATTTCTGGTTTTAGTTTCTAGGAGTTTTTGAGTGTCACTCATGTTGAGAGTGATATTTTGATCATCCGTGGGCTTAATGAAAAAGAACAGCATATAAATGATGTAATTCTTCCATTTCTGTATTCAAAGTTTCATGGATTATACAAGTACTGTTCATTTTTATTTTTTTTGCTTCCTTTTTTCACCTTCGTATGATTAAAGTTTATATGTAGAAATGAAAGAAATCATTATAATGGTGTTGGCCATGAAAATGCAGAAATTAGTAAACATCAAGATTGGGAAGTTTTGTGGCCTTATCTCGGTGGGATAGGATTGGGCCAGAGATAATCTTGTCAAAGCACTTGACTTGATCGAGCCTAATGGTGGAGTAATTAGATGGTCATTGGTCATTTCAGTTTGCCAAAATCCTATTATCATTAACCCTTTTTGAGAGCCTCAACTTTACTGCACCAAAAGAACTCATTTAGCCTGCAAAATGAGAAAGAGTCACAAAGCCCAACACTAGAGCCCATTACCTTCAGTGGCTTGACATAAACTTGTCAAGTGACAAAAACAGGAGCACTTGACCGCAATTTAAATAGCCTAGACATTCCTCCACCAATCAAATTACAATTATAATTAGTAACCCTAACTAAATGGTTAAATGTGATAATAACTCAATAAATATTTCGTGCTAGTTGAATATTTTCAATAACATAGAAAATAAAACGGTTTTCGTTTTCTGGTTTGCCAATGTGATGGGGAGCATCTTGTGCCGAATAGACGCAATGGATGTTGATGGAAATGAAAAGGCATCTCCAAAGGGTGTGATGGTTCACAAAAGACACATATATTACCATTAGACACTATTGGTGTCTATTTGAAATAAAGAGGCATCTCCTATAGGCATGAGTCCCCTATAAGTAGCGATGATTTATTTTCATTCAAGTATGGAAGAAACATCAAAATCTCTGATTTCTTTTCTCTCTAAGCATCATCAAATTCTATTTACTATGTGTTCTTGGTTGGGTCAAGGGAGTACAACTCTTGAATGCAACAACGTTTTTTGGGCTTCATTGTATCCTGAAAGCATTATTTTGTTGATCGATTGTACTCGCCAATTATTTGGGAATGGTCGAAATATTTGATGAAAAGAATCGCAAGGCCTTGAAGTCAGGGATACAACATTCTTTTCGTTCTTAGATTTTTCATCCTCCAATTTTCCAACAGTTTTTAATCTCGCGGTTTTAATACTTGGCTATTAATCGTAGAAGAGTATGAACGGCCGAATATGGAATTTTCGGAAACTGAGTTTAAACGCTTAGTGTTTTATATTAATGAAGGAAAAGCTCTTGCCAAGCAGAATTCTGATGGTTTGAATGCCATATATGATACATACATCAAGATCTTCAGCATCATGTCTCTTCATGTGAAACTTCCAAGGAAGCTTGGGATATTCTTGAGACCATATTCGAAGACATCTCAAAAAAATAAGATAGACTTCAATCCCTCTATTCTGAATGGGAATACTTTAGAATGGATGAACGATACCTTTGAGGATTTTAATTTAAACTTTATGAGATTCTCAATGCTTATTTCTCTCTTGGCACATCGCGTAGGCATATTGACCGAAGGAACATCGCGAAGGAAAATTGACTGAAGGCCAATATCGCGCCAAGATGGCGCATTATGTTGGGCATATTGACAAGGCCAATATGGCAACAAGAGTGGTACAAGCCGCAAGCTACATTGACCAAAGACCAATCTCGCATCAAATGGTGCATTAGGTTAATTGGGTAGATGTCCTTGAGCAAAGTTAGTGCTAACATAGCACATTACCATGTCATTGGCCTAAGGCCAATATCGCGTCACACTTGCATGAGGCCAGAGCAGGATGGCTTAGGAAATGTTCGGCTATCATTGCCAGACATTGCAATTGGCCTATGGGCCAAAACTGAATGTACAACCATCATGGTCGGTTATATGGCAACAACCATGAATAGTGAAGAAAGCACCTCAAAATGGACTTCGTGAATGTAATTTTTCTCCCTCAATTTAAGTTTTAAAAATGTCTTTAAAACATATATATAGGGAGGGGTAGTTGGTTGAAGGTGCATATACTATGCACAAGTAAGCTTCATAGCTTAGTAGGAAGAGCATAAATGATGCTTAGGCCTCATTTATAGTTGGTAAACTCGTAAATACGACATATGATGCGAAGGCATCAATATGCCATGTCGCGGACTAAATATGCATAACTTTGATGCATTTCGATGGAACGGCCTATGCGGACCATGCCATTATTTTTTGGCCACGGCCTTGCAACACGAGTTGGATTAAGTTGTTGTCTCTTCGAGGATGAACTACGGTATGTGCTTGATCCCTTCAGAGTATAGGAGGGTAGTAGGCAGACGTAATGAGTTGCATCATTGTTGGTCCAGCATTTTGTCGCTCATATCATCGAATTGCGAGATGATTGCAGCATATTGGCCTTTCATATCATCTGGCTCGGTATTGCGATGTAGGAAATGATTGTGGCCAAAATTGATGAGGAAATTTGCATTACATTCCTTGGATTCTCATACTTCCTATCAAGGTGTTCGATGTAGGCATGCACCAATGGCGCATTAAGCATGGCCAAGAAAGTAAGCTACATCAATATGCAAGTTAGTGGAGCTTGCATAAGCTTAAGGAAAGTAAGACATGAGCCTGATTGATGCACCCTTGGCACGAGAAAGACAATTGCATAATCTCAGCATTTCCCAAGCTAAGTAAAGAAGGTGTAATTAAGCATATAATGGCCAAAGTCGGAGAAGCGTATAAACATACATCAGACATAGCCTTCAAGGCTTTATACCCTTGTTATATGGTACGTTGAAACAGTATGGAAGCTAAGTTAGTTGTGTCATGCTCGTCGATCATGCTTGCAATGGCAGATGAACGTACATTTGTGTAGTTTTCAGGCCCGGTTAGTAGCATCAGAGTGGCTCATCGGGGAGTTATGCCATGCGCGCAACTGGTGCGCTAGGCGTAATTTTTCGGTCTGTCATAGTAGAGTCAAGGTTTTGTTTCCTAGTGCACCTATTTTCTTTGAATTAGTGAAGGGTTTAAAAAATAAATAAAACAAAAAGGTCTTGGTAAAAGTAAAAAAGCTACCACAAGTTTTGTAATTAAAGGATTAAATCCCAAAAAAATATTATAACTTGACTAGGCAAATAACTTAGAGTCACTCTTGCTAATCCGTGATTTTCCAACACTAGCTTTCAATCCCCGTGTAAGGTATAAACTACAGACATTTAATTCAGTTTGGTTTTTTGTATATCATTGCTTCTCATGGGTGCGTTCAAAATTAATAACGTTGATCCACCGAGGACCAAGGAATTCGAGCAGGAGGTTTTTCAATGTTGATCCACTTCGTATAGCAAATGCAGCATCATGAATAGGTTTACGTAGGAAATTTAAAAGAAGAGCCTTGCAAGACGATTATATTTAGCAAATGGTTTGGACTATAATTGGCTAAATATAAAGTCGCACGATTTTTTTTTTTGATGGGGGCGTTTTTTGAAGGGGGCATGGGGGACAAATAATATGTTGACACATGTCATTGATATTAATGATTTTTTTTTCCAAAAATATAAAAGAAGTGTATTTTTGGAAAGAAAATTTGTTTTCTTAATTGATTTTGGTATTTTTGGAAATAAAATTCATGGGAATCAATTAATTTCAAATACATGTGTCAACGTATCATTTGTCCCCTTCAAAAAGGCCCCCATCAAAAAATTTCTCAAGTCGCACAGTAATTGGTTAAGCATACTGATCAAGAAAAAAGTAAATGGTTTAATGTAATGTTCTATGATAGAGAGTGCGTTGACGGCTAAAATTTCCGGCACTAACCAATATTATGAGGATTCATTAATTGCAACAAATCGAACCTACATGGATAACAACACAAAAAAAAGTTTGGATGAATAACACTTTCACCAGTTTGAATCATTCACAAGTTCAAGAAAATTATAAACCAAAAATTCAGTAAAAAGATTCAAAGGGTTTAAAAATTATAAAAACTCCCAACTAAATAAAATAAAGTAACATATAGTGATCGCGAGCTTATTCTGAAATTTTTTAACTAGGAAATACATAAGTTATACATTCAAAAGGTTAGTAAACTAACATAATCACTAATCGGAACCATGTTCGGCATCAATCATCCGAGCAAATTCAAAAGATAAAAAGAGGTTCAACTTTTTTTTTTTGTAAAGGTTATAGGAGTAAGATAAGTCCAAGCTTGAGTTTGTATTTGTTTACCGCCTATAATGGTTCAAACAATGTCTAAAAATTATTGACAACAAGAACAAAGGCAGGATCAGACTCGTCAATTTCTTGTCAACTTAAGTATGAAATAAACTTCCAACTTTGATTCAGACTTATTTCACCAAAAAAAAAGATTGAATCTACTGATGTTCTCCATACTTAAAGTGTTCAATCCTTGACGTAAGTGTTACGAGGAGTCACTAATATCGTTCTTTTGAGGCGTGGCCAAGAAATATTTTGTTGAATAAAATTAGTTATACAAGTGGTTGTGTAATTCGAATTATGTTGTCTTTCTGTCAATCGCTTGATCTAGTTTTGAGATTTTTTCTAACAAAGACAGGCATTGCAGTTTGTATATATTTTTAATTATATATATATATATATATATATTATAAGAATAAGTGGTGTTTATGTGTTCAAGGAACAAGGACGGTTGAGATTGGCCGAATTGGTTTTTCAAGGAGGAAGGTCAGGATTATGCCTCAACCCAGATAACTCAACCCAACCATATCTACTTATGCTCAGGCGAAGGACGACTAGACCGTTATATATTGTCTTGGACTCTCGGTTCGCATTTGTATTCAGCTATCCATTCTGACCTCATATATCCAGATGCTGAAAACTAATTCTCTTCCTAAATTGATATTTAGTAAAAAAAATTATTTTTTGAAGAATGATCATTAGTAATCATTATTGAATACAAACATGACATTGGTATTGTATAATTATTAAATACTTTTCTCAAACATATATCTGCCTTCTCTCCCACTCATCTTCTATTATCTCTCTTTTGATCCATTATTCTTTCTTCGCTAAAAGAAACCCTAACTTTTGAGACATGTAGAAGCGCCAAAGCACTTTCACCAACTAAAATTGAGGATATCTAAGTAGAGATCAAGTTACAACTTCACTGTAAATTGAATTTTTCAGGGGTTTTAGTTGAAGATAGTAGGGGCATCACTGATTTTATAGCAGTATGGAAACGAATAAGGTGATTGATTTGATTAAGAAGTTCCATTATAAAGGTAACTTTTGTACTTCTCTTTTCTAACTTATAATTAAAAACATAACCAAACATTAATATCATGATGGACATTTTTATTGAGATAAATGTTAGAAATTGTGCTTAATTCATGATGAAGATATTTTCTGAGATAAATGTTGTGTAAGCAACTTCTTTCAGACCATAATACCACCTAATGAAACTTGAATTTCAATATCCCTTCTCAAGATAACTTTCTGGCATGTAAAAGCTATACAATGATGATCGTTGCATCACCCTAATGATTATGTTTGTTTGACTTTTAATATAATCCTTAGATTGGATTTTTTAGGATTTTTACTTTTGGCTAAGTAATGTATCATGGGAACACGATGCCTGTAAATTGTTCCAATGATTGCTTTGAACCCGTATTGGTCTGGATTATTGATGATATCCGAACTATAACGTTCGAGACAGGGACATCTTAATCATTAACGGTGATTCGGCATTCTTTAGAAGATAATTCATGCAACCTAGTATTATCTCAATGTGGCGGTGGTAAACCAATTTACCCTGTATTACTTGATTTGTGTAATTTGCTTCTTATATTTAAATATTAATATATAAAACTAAGACTATCTTGGTTTTAGGAAAGTGTTTGTACTTTGAGTGAACAGTTTTAATTTCCGTCAATTTGATTTAATCTTTTGGGTAGTGAGATAGTGAACTATGCATCATAAATAAACTTGATTTAAGTTAAGCATCGTAGGTTATGTGCGGATGAAATAGAAGGTGTAATCTTTTGATAAGTCAGTATGTTTGATGCAAAATATTTGTATCACTAACAATAATTATATTTATATTTTAATTTTACGAAGAAATGGATCTATAGGTGGGTTTTACTGATGTCGGAAGCCTCCCAATTTTTATCTTTTGTTCTCATAGTGTTTTTGTAGTTGTTTTATGGCTTAGTTTGGTGTTATTTTCAAGTGACATGGCTTAACTTTTTTTGGTTCACTTTAGATTGTTCATGACACATAGTGGTGCAAGTTGGTTTAATAAAGTTAGTACAAATTTTTCGAATACTTATCAGACTGAGAACCAAAGGTTTTTCATGTTGAAATTTGTTTATTAGATCGTAATCAATCCATGTCAAAATATTCTACTGAACTTTATTTACACGCAAAAGAGAAATTTCCAACTGAATGAGTTCACTTTTAAAGAATGTTTTTCATCACATCATTAAAAATTGTGATGTCAAAATTAGTCAACATTTATGACTAACACGACTTATAAGAATTGTGACAAACAAAACCTAAGGTCATGTTTGGTATGGTTTTTAAAAACCATTTTCTATTTTAAAATGGAAAACAGAATGAAACACGTTTGGTAAGCATGTTTCCTAAAAACAATTCTCCATTGTTTTCGGTTTTTAAAAATGAAAAAAACATATTATTGTTTTCTCTGGTCTTTTTTTCTTCTTTTCAAATGAAAGGTATGAGCTATGATAAAAGATATGGAGGTATGATCTCTTCAAAAGTCTCTTGCATGGTTAATTTCTCTATTCAAACATTCAATCTTCTATTCACTTCAATCTCCAAAATGAGATGATGTTCCTTTGTTTTCATGTTGTATAAGAGGATGTAACTGATAAGGGAATTAAACCCAGTATCATTGCCAATACCATATTGATCAGTTGTTGTTCCGAATTATTAAGTCAAACTGATTATGAATTTTATTTTTCTGTGAGATTTTTAAGAGACGTTACGATCAAAATACTATAACATTAACTTTTCTGATTAAGTAAATGGAAGATTTGTAATGCGCATGAACTATATTTGGTAAAATGACTAAAAGTAATATTAAAAATTAACAGTTATAAGAAATTTCATCTTGCATTAGATTCACTAATTATACATAACTCATAATCAGTTTTTAAGTATTTGATGGAGTTGGCAAGTATGAACTGTTGTTGATTATAATTTATAACTAATTTTTTTCTTAGAAAATATATTTTTCAAAACATTTCTTAAAAATTCATACCAAAAACCATTTTCAAATCTAATGAAAAATGAAAACAAAAAAAACAATATGATTTAAAACAGTATAAAAAAAGAAGTAGAAATCTTATGAATAATATGAACATTTCCACATAAATATTTGTTTATTATATTATTTACATGTGCTTTTTTACCCAAATATATTAAAACTAACCGTTACTTTTGCAAGTGGAACTCTAGATATTCTTATCTTAGCGACAAATAAAACAAAAGTGTTCTGAATTTTAGACTCTAGCGACAGATAAAACAAAACAAGGAAAAAACACAATTTAAGTCTCTGCTTGAAACTGATAACACTGCATTTTTATGGAAGTATCTCTGAATATTCCATAACTATGAATGATAAATCACAACGATGATAAGAAATTCTAAAGAGACAAAATCTAGATAGATGATAAAATAAGCAGCTGTTTGTGATTAATATTGATAAAACTATTACTTTCTCTACTTTTTCTCCTCCATATTCTTCATCTTGTCCACCAGATTTTTCCTCTTAATCTCTTCCTTCTCTTTCTTGATCTTATCATCCTTTTCTTTCTCATTTCTCCTCAGCTTCTCCATCGTCTCCTGTTTCTTCTTCTTTTTTTTCTCATAGTATTCTTCCCACTGAGGATCTATTTCAATAATGGCATCAATGAGGTTAACAAGAAATAAATGTTTCCACTCGATACTTCCTTCACTTTCCAACAAAGCTCTTACGGGCCAAAGTTTAGAATAGTTAGAATAGTCAGCAAACTCTTCGGATCTTTTTGTGATTTCTTTTTTTGGAGAATTTCTTTTTAGATTCTAACCTCCTCTTCACATGACGTTTGTGTAGTTGCAGGAAATCCTACATTACACCCTTCATATGATTTCATTATTGATCAGCTCATTTTTAGGTTTACACTCTCAATTTTATTGATTAAATTTTGAATGTTCTTACAAGAAAGATAAAGAAGTCAAGAATGATCTCTGCTCTGAACTTTCTCTCTCCTATTTACTTGTTTCTTACTCAAAAAAGATCTCTCTCTCCTTTACAACTCGAATGACTATTTATAAGGAAATACATAGTGGATGACAGCTAATCTGTCCTTTATTTTCGGATATGGTTTGCGACATTCTCTCAACCTTACAAATGTTAATTTCGCAAGCTCTCTAATTTTCGAAGGACTATCACATCTTTCTCATGATCCTTGTTGACGTCGTTTCTGAAATTGTTCTGCGACGCTATTATGTTGTACCATTGATAACTTCGCTGAGACATAATTGTTGCGAGATTCTGATCCTACATCTTGCCTCTTCTCATATCTTCTCTACCAAGTAGAGAATGATGTGAGAAATGCCGCAGTTGTTCTCTTATTTATATTCTGCATTTATCACACGTATTCTTTCTTCCGTTTATTTCTCGACACGTCTTTTGTAACGTTGCCTTTTAACCGCTTATATCTTTCCGTATTAATCGTGTTGATTTTCTCGAGGAGAAATTCCCTCTATATATATTCCTTCCTACTCTCTTTTTCTTCTTTTTATTTTCTCTACAACTTCATCGTTCTCCTGCAAATTCCATTATTGCAACTTTTCTTCTTTCTGCTTCAACCTTCTTAAGTTCTTCTTCATCTTCATACTAGATCTTCATAGTTCGTAATTTTCTTCGAGACAATCTCCATGCTATTATTTTTCATGGATTCATCAAGGTTAGTCTTCTCTTTTCTTCTTTATGAGTTTTGCTGAATTGATATATTTGAAATTGATCTTGTTTATTGCCTTATTTGATGTTGTCTATGTGATTCCCATACTCTTGTTATTTCAGTAAAAGCGGCTCCAACACTAAATTTACAGTTCAGAACCCTAACAATCCCAAATCACAGCATAAGGTTGTCGCACATAAAAGAAAGTCTGCGAATGAGAAGGTAGTAAGAAACACTATCTTTTTCTAATAACAATATTGTTGCCCTGTTTCTTATCTGGATTGTAATTCGCAGGGTGATAAAGATCTTCATAAACCTCACAAGAAATCTCGCCACCTTAAAATTGTTCCAACTTTTGTTCCCTTACACCTACTCATTTCTTCCAAATCTCCTGCGACATCTTCGCAAGATAAACCTTTATCTCCAATTCGCGAAAATGCTGCCTCTGATTTCATTTCTTCCAAATCTCCTGCGACATCTTCGCAAGATAAACCTTTATCTCCAATTCGCGAAAATGCTGCCTCTGATTTCTTTTCTTCAGTTGACCTTTCTATGATTGAAATTCCCCTTGTGGATCCTTCTGCAAATGAAACCTCTTCTCTTCCCATTGAGAATGTTTCTCAACCTTCTATCTCTACTAGTTCTCTACCCAAGTCTCTTCCTTTGTCGAAAGAGACCGTGGAAGGGACAGATATTGCTTTCAAAGTTTTATCTGAAATTCTGGATGACAGCAAGAAGTCTTTTACTGATCCCATCAAGTCTAATGTTTGCGAGATTCTGAGCAAGCATTTGGGTTCTGGCAGAGCTGCTTCGCAGACAGCTTTAGAAAAAGAATGTAATGCTCTTCGCCTTGAAAATCAGAAGCTTCAGAATGTTTTGCTGGATCGCGACAATCTTCGCAAGAAGAATGATGAATTAAGAGGTATGATTTCCTTATCTATGTATTTAATTTTCCTTTTCGATGGTTTTATCCTTCTCATGTTTAATTATCCTTTAAATCCCTCTTTCGCATGTTAAGCATTAAATCAGAAACGAATAATGGAGAGATATCAATTTGAATCAGTTGTTGAAGAAGCCCGTGTTGATAAAGAAATCTTGATGGATCAATATAACCAATTAGATAACCTCTATTCATATTCTCTTGATCAGATAAATAATCTTACCAATGAAAATACCCAATTAGTTCAAAGACAAGATCTATTAAATAATGAAGTATCTCGTCTTTCTTATTCTTTAACTAAAGCTAATTTAGGGATGGAAACTTTATCAGATGAGAATAAAACCTTATCTCAAGAGAAGCGAACTTATATAAACAAGATGGCGATATCTTCGCAACAACTTAGTATTCTCCAAAAAGTATGTGCTGACCAAGAGCAATCTCTTCGCTCTTTGAGAAATGAACTTAAAGAAGTAACAGAATCATCTATCGCTGAAAGAGATACACTCATTCAAGGTAGAATAGCTTTAAGTGTGAAGGCAAACCATCTTAAAGAACAATATTCCAAATTAGAAGAATCTTATTCTTCTCTTGCGAAGAAGAATGCCTTTCTTATTTCTAAAGAGAAAAATCTTCAGTCTCGACTTAAAAGTTTAGTTGGAGATAAATTTGATGACGCAATGGACCATTGGGAGAATAGTTGTCTATCCTTGATTCAACACCTTATTTCGCAAAAGGAAGGTAGTCATAATAGTTTGACTGCCTTAATTATCTTTTCTTTGTCATATCTCTCGAATTCCTTATCTTAATAAAATTTTGTATTCTATTTTCACAGAGTCTGAGAAGAATCTTCATTCTTCTTTCTGATTGGAGGCTAAATATGCTAAATTCGCAAAGAGAATGCATTGCTCGTCTCTACCCTTACTGGTTCTCGCGACCGAGAAGAAAGAAGACTTGATTATCTTGTTATTTTAAGATATTCAAGATAGGAATCATCAAAGCACTTCTTCGCCAAGTTCATCTCCGGGCTGAAGTCCTTATAAATGACATTTTATTGTCCAACTCTCTTCCTCCTACATCAATTGATCCTTAGAAGTAGATGATGATGAAGTTCCTCGTCCTGCTGATAGTGATTATGATTACGAAAGCGGTGCAGAGGATAATTTCTGGAAGATGAAGAAGAGGTTCCTTCTAAAGAAGCATCTGCTGGTGTTAATCGAATGAGAAAGAAATTTCTCCTGAAGAAGTAATTGCTGGCGATAATCAAGATGCTAGTCATGGCGAAGATCAAGCCGAAATGAAGGAGAAGCTTGCGAGAATGTTGGCGAAGAATTTCTGTCATCTCCTGCTACTGAATTATTGAAGCTTGAGCTTCTTATCTAGCTTTGTCTTCTTGAACTGTCTTATTTTATCACTTTTGAGAGTTACATTTTTCAACAACTTTGGAGTCAACTTTTCCTTTTAATATTTTGTTGATAGAAAGATAATGCTTCTTGTGTATTGATTCCCATACTTCCTCTCATTATCTTTCTTGCAAAAAATAATCTGTTATGAATACTTATAATTTTGTTTTATCATATGGTCTTATTTTGCCTTCCTAATTAAAGGTCTTATTATGCCATCTCTTGTCATTGCGACAAAATCGCAGGACGTCCTTGCACTTTCATGCAAAAACCCATTGATCTTGCTTAACTTTTTCTTTTGTATTATGGCCTCTTCAGGAATGTTGCGACAATATGACAGGCCTAAATATTCTTGCGAAAATAAAGCCCCATGACATTGCCGTCTTGCGACGAAATCGCAGGACGTCTTCGCACTTTCATGCGAAAACCCATTGATCTCGTCTTATCTTTTCTTTTGTATTATTTGCCTACTTCAGGATTGTTGCACAAATATGACAAGCCTTAATATCCTTGCGAATAAAAAGCCTCATGACATTTGCGTCTTAAGACACTTATCAGCTCCCTAATGGAGGGTGCCGCCCTTATCTCCCCCTGGTTGCCCCTTCAAGGAGGCGTACTTCTACCATACAAGGTTAGCTCCTCCCATCCAGTCTTAACAACAACCAGTTGTTTTCGCAGCCTCTTATCCCTTTTACCTATAGGGCTTATGGTTACGAGACTGCACCCTAAGTGGGGTTTTCTTCAGGCCGAGTGCAGTATAAGCCAAGACTTGTCAAGAATGGCAAGGACGCTTCAAACCCCGGCACTCTTGACTCAACCGTGTACCTCGGCGCCTTGATCAGATCTGCACTCCTTGGGAGAGTCCTTATTACCTTAGTCGCCCAACCTAAGTCATATGCTTAAGTTGAGAATCCAAGGTGCCTCTCCCGGATGGGCTTTATTGACCCCAAATCTCCATGACTCAGGTTCCGGTGGCGGTGTAGCCTTTCCCTGAGCCATGTAACAGGTACCCCCTAATATGACGTACTTTAGGTCTTACATTTGCCTCTTGCGAAATTTTATTCGCGAACTAGGGTGTACGCCATAAAGGTTCGCCCCTTTCTTTTATGTCATTGTTCTGTGATTATCTCTGCGAAAATTTCGCACATCATGATCTTTTGATATGAGTAATCTGCAATTATTCTTTCAGAATTCATAACTTCTCAAAGCTTCTTACGGATAATATCTTTTAAGTACAACCTGTTCCATGGTCTGTCTAATCTATGACCAACATCTCTTCCTTCTGGATCCATTAATCTATAAGCTCTGTTCCAACTATCTCCTTAATGATGTAAGGTCCATCCCATTTTTTCGCTAATTTTCCACCATTTTCTCGCTGATATATTGGTGTTTCTCGCAGAACTAAATCTCCTGGTTGAAATTCGCGTATTTTGACACGTTTATTATATTCTCGAGCTAATCTTCGCTGATAATTCTCCATATGTTGTAAAGCTTTTTCTCTTCTTTCTTCTAATTCATCAAGTTTGTTTAAAATTAAGCCCGCACTAAGATTTTTCTCCCAAGCTTCTCTTTTTGTTGTCGGAATAACAACTTCTGTTGGTAACACCGCTTCAACTCCGTATGTTAAACAAAAAGGTGACATTCCAGTAGCTTCTCTTCTAGTTGTATTATAAGCCCATACTGCATTATGTACTTGTTCGCACCATGCTGTGATGTCCTTCCAATTTCTTCTTTAATATATCTGCAATTGTTTTATTTGTTGCTTCTACTTGCCCATTAGCTTGTGGATACAAAGGAGTGACTTTCCACATTTTATCTTGAATGCATTAAGTAACATTTCTATATTCTGCCCTCAAACTGTTTCCCATTATCAGATACCAACTGTGCAGGAATTCCAAATCTGCAAATGATATTTTCGAATATGAATGTAAAGATATCTTTGTCGCGAATATGTTGTACTGCCTTCACTTCTGTCCATTTTGTGAAATAATCTGTTGCGACTATTAAGTATCTTCTTTGTCCAGTTCCTGGTAAAAATGGCCCCACAATGTCTAAGCCCCATTTTCCAAAGGGCCACACACTGGTTGAAGATGACAATGGTGCTCCTGGTGCATGTATTTTCTTTCCATGCCGCTGACAATCTTCGCAACGTCTTGATATTTGTTTTGCATCTTCATGCATGTATGGCCAGTAATAACCTTGCATTTTTGCTCTATGTGCCAAAGATCTTCCTCCACTATGATTGCCAGCATCTCCACTATGTAACATTTTCAGCACCTTTTCTCCTTCCTCTCGTGTCAAACATCTGAGTGATGGTCCACTAAAGGATTTTCGGTATAGCAACCCATCTCTTAATTCATAATTCGTTGCTCGGCTTTTTAACTTGTGTGTTTCCAATCTATTTCTTGGTGTTTCTCCTTTCGCCAAATATGCATGAAGTTCCATTCTCCAGTCTGCGACATTGTTATTTGTTCTTCTTTTTCATTATCTATTATCATCACATCCACATCTTCCTCTTCTTTATTATTGATGGTGACAGAAGTGTTTGTATTTTTATGCATCTCGCAGTTGGATCTGTCATCATGCTTGAGATGAAAGCAAAAGCGTCTGCGAGTCTATCCTTTCTTGAAATGTGCCTCCATTTTTTTTGGGATTTTCGCTGATTCTTCAACCAGCTTCTTGTATTTCTTCAAGGATGGTTCATTTGTAGTATACTCTCCTTTTATTTGGCGAATAACTAGCTGCGAATCACTAGTGATCCTGGCATTTTCTAGTTTCATTTCTATTGCGAATTTTAAGGCATGTATCACAGCTTCATATTCTGTTTCATTATTAGTGGATGCAAATTCCAATCTGAATGAAAAAGCCATCTTTATTCCTTCTGGCGAAATTAAAACAATTCCAACTCCATTTCCTTCTCCATTTGATGATCCATCTACCAATATTTCCCATCTATTTGGTTCTGTTAATAAATCTTTTGGATCTCCATGTTCTTCTTCTACATCCATCATTTCTTCTACTGCTTCATCTTCTTCTAAAGGAAATTCTGCCAAGAAATCCGCAACAACTTGTGATTTTGGTGAAGACAAAATTTCATATTTAATATCAAAGTGGCCTACTTGTGCATTCCATCTCTCCACCCTTCCTGATCTTTTAGAATTCTTCATCACTGATTCAATTGGTACTTTTGTTAATACCTTTATCTTGTGTGCTTGAAAGTATATGCGGAGCTTAAATGATGCATAAACTAATGCTAAGATTAATTTTCAATCTTTGAGTAATTCTTCTCAGCGGTATTAAAAGTTTTGCTAATGTAATAAATGGGTTTCTCCACTCCTGCGTCTACTCGCAATAACACAACACTTAATGCATGCGACGTTGTCGCAAGGTAAATCAATAATTCTTCTCCTGTTCTGCCTTTTGTAAAATAGTTGTATTCATAAGATGTTCTTTGATTCCTTGAAAAGCCTTTTCACATTCATCACTCCATTTAAATTTGCACCCTTCTTGAGTATATCGAAAAAATATTTGCATTTGTCTGATGATCGCGAAATGAATCTCCCCAGCGAAGCTAGAAGCCCATTCAACTTCTGTACATCTTTTATTGTTGCTGGTGTTGGCATGTCACGAACTGCTTGCACTTTTTCTGGATCAACCTGTATTCCTTCCTTTGATACAATGTAGCCTAAAAATTTTCCCGATGCAACTCCAATAGTACACTTCTCAGGATTCAATTTAATGTTATACTGCCGCATTTGTTCAAAAATCTCCCTCAAGTCTTGTACATGGTCTTTAGCTTCTTTACTCTTTACTAACATGTCGTCCACGTATACTTCTAATGTTTTATGTATCCATTTTGCGAACACCTTCTCTACCATTCTTTGATATGTCGCTCCCGCATTTCGCAAACCAAATGGCATTTTCGTGTAACAATATAAACCTCTAGGGGCAAAGAAAGCAGTATGTTCTTGATCTTCTTCAGCGAGAGGGATTTGGTTATACCCTTTGTACCCATCTAAAGATGATACCCTATCATTTCCCGCTGCGGATTCCACCATTTGAGGAATATCTGGTAACGGAAAACTATCTTTGGGGCAAGCTTTGTTTAAATCAGTGAAATCTATGCAAATCCTGATTCCTTGTTTTTCTTTGGGACAATTACCATATTCGCTATCCATTCTGGGTATTTAGCTTCTCTTATAATTCCTGCCTCAAGCATTTTCTGTAATTCTTCTTCTATTTGGGAATGGTAAGTCGTTGCAATTTTTCTTATTCTCTGTTTAAATGGTCTCACGTTTTTTTTAATCTCCAATTTGTGGCATGCAATTGATGGATTTATTCCTGGTATCTCATCCATGTTTCCTGCGAAAATATCTTTATATTCTCGCAACAAGTTAACAATTCTTTCTTCTTCTTCTTCTATATCCATTTTGGTTCCAATTCTCAACATTAGAGGCTCCTCTATAGTCCCAACATTTACTTCTTTTGTTGGTTCTGCGACAGTGTAACTGGGTTTAGGTTCTCCCATTGGTGTTGGTTCTTTTATTGATTTTATGGGTCTTTCCCCTTCTTCCGAAATTTCGCTGGGTATTCTTTTGCCTTTTTTCCCCTTATCATATATACTCTAAATTTTTCTTCCTTCTTTGCTTCTTTTGCCAATTTTCTGCGAAATTGTTTCTTTTTTGCTTGTTCTCCATAATGTTTTACTTCAATTTGATGACATAATTTCGCATTGTCAACATCTCCTCTGATTTCACCTATTCCATTTGGAGTGGGGAATTTAATACATTGATGCAACGTTGATACCACATAATTTATCGCATGTATCCATGATCTTCCTAATAACATATTATATGGCGATTCCATATCCACCACGCACAATGTTACATGTGTTTCGATTTCTCCAAGTGGAATTCGTACCACTATTTCTCCTTTAGGTTTTGTTGTGGATTTTCCAAAGCCGTGAACAAAATATGTTGAACTGGACATTTCTTCGTCTTTAAATCCCATTCTCCGGAATGCATGATAAAATATTATATCAACTGAACTTCCTGTATCGATTAAAGTTCTGTTCAACATCCATTCTCCTGTGGACTTTATTGTTGTCTCCTTCTCTTTTCGTGTAATAGGCACTGTGATGACCAACGGAGATGTATGGTTCAAATTTTCTTTTGGTATTTCTTCCGCCACGAATGCAATTTTTTGCTTTTCCCAATCTTTCAAGGGTGATGTTTTTTCTACCGCCATAACTTTTTTTCCTTCAAAATTTCGTTTATGTATTCTTCCTTTGATGTTTTCATGGAATTCATTAATCAAGCTTTTTGTTATCATATTACACTCCAATCTTTTGCCATTTTCATTAATTCTACTCATCTTTCTTCTAATTGATTCACTGATTTATTTAATCACTTTCTTGATTTGAATATTCTCAATCAACAATCTTCAACTTTCGATCTTCAATTCCCTGTTTCTAGCGCCATTATGTAGTTGCAGGAAATCCTACACTACACCCTTCATATGATTTCATTATTGATCAGCTCATTTTTAGGTTTACACTCTCAATTTTATTGATTAAATTTTGAATGTTCTTACAAGAAAGATAAAGAAGTTAAGAATGATCTCTGCTCTGAACTTTCTCTCTCCTATTTACTTGTTTCTTACTCAAAAAAGATCTCTCTCTCCTTTACAACTTGAATGACTATTTATAAGGAAACACATAGTGGATGACAGCTAATTTGTCCTTTATTTTCGGATATGGTTTGCGACATTCTCGCAACCTTACAAATGTTAATTTCGCAAGCTCTCTAATTTTTGTAGGACTATCACATCTTTCTCATGATCCTTGCTGACGTCGTTTCTGAAATTGTTCAGCGACGCTATTGTGCTGTACCATTGATAACTTCGTTGAGACATAATTGTTGCGAGATTCTGATCCTACAGTTTGTAAGTCGATTGAAACTTGATCTGACCTTGATTTTTCTTTTGATTCTTTGCTCTTCTAGATCCAGCTGCCTTACACATGATTCCGGATCTTTCTTTAGATGATATGACCAGAGTTAAAAAACATTTGTTATCATAATCAAAGACATCAGCAGAAAAACCACCACCGATAATTACACTACAAAAAAGAAGGCTTCTAGGGACGACCATTGCTCAACAAAACGTCCCTAAAAAATTGTAGTTGGGACGTACCCCTCTAGCCGTCCCTAGTGATGTGTTTTTGGGACGGTGGGTACAAAACGTCCCAATAATTTTTTATTAGCCGTTCCTAGTAGTGTGTTTTTGGGACGGTGGGCACAAAACATCCCAATAATTTTCTTAGCCGTCCCTAGTGATTATGTCGTCGGTAAGTTAGCTATTTTGCTCCCCACAACAGTGAAACATAGTCCCACTTTTTAATCGAAGTAAAGAGACAAAAAAGGAATGCCTAGTTTCCTCCTCCCAGATCTGTAACCAAATCATCTTCTTCCTCGAATCCTCTTTTGCTCATAAGCACACTGAGAAGAATGTGTTTTTGCAAACCCTAAATTAAAGAGAAACTGTTTATGTGAAATCTTCAATTTCTTCTCCGTCTCCGCTAACTCGTTCAAATCTAGCAGGTTCTCGTCGTGCAACTTAGGGTAAGAATCTCTTTCTAAATCCCTTTGAATTTTTTCCAGTTTGTTGTTTGAAATGAACAATTGAAGGTTTATATTGGGAAAATCAAATTAATTTGCTCAATTTTGAGGTGAAATTTGTTATTTCTCCGGTTCAATTAGAGAATAATATTGATTGAGTTTGATAATTTTGAGTTGATATAATTTTGTAGTACATGATTAAGGGCACATGCATGCTAGATGTGAAGCTCATACTTGGTTGAATGGATTATTTGTTTACTTGCTTACATTAGTCAATTTGTTTACCGCTTATTAGACTGGGAACTTGTGGTTTTGTTTACCCTTATAAACTGAGAACTTGTGGTAGTATGTACATCATCTGTTTGTTTACTTGGTACAATGTGTGCTTCTGTTCAAATTTTAGTCAGACCTGCATATTTTTGCTATTTCGTTCACTTATTCATGGTTAGTTCTTTTGTTACTCCTTTTGAATTTTCTCAAAATATGGCAATTGTTCACTGTGCCATATCTACACAAACCTTCTACTCAATGTGAATTCATAAGTAAATAATTTACTCCCCCACCTACTAAATGTGAGTAAAGAATGTAAAACAAAGTTCTTCTCTCAATTTCACTCCATCCAAATATTCGTTCACATTGCCATATAGTATAAGAGCAAGTCTTATGGTGCAAGAGTTCCATCTTCCATCTTCCACGCCACCTCAGCATTTGGAATCGTGGATGGAAGTGCAAGTGTAGTGGTGGAATAGTGAAAACGCTATTAAGAATAGCGTTTTTTTCTCAGCCGTTAGATTTCAACAACTCATCCTAAATCTACGGACAAAAAAAAACGCTATTCTTAATAGCGTTTTCTTAGCGCTATTAAGAATAGCGTTTAACGCTATTCTTATTGGCGTTCAGGTGGATTCCACGAACCCTTCCACGAAACGGTGGAACCTTGCTTGGATTTTCTGTGGAAAACCCCAACTTGGAAGCCATTAGACTTGCAATTCCATGATTTTTCCACACTTGGAATAGGTTGGATTCCACCATAAGACTTGCTCTAAGTAATGATCTTTGCCTTTAATTTGTGATCCTAACATGGGAACGGGATAATTGGTAATTACTGCTTTGTAGCGCCACAAGCAAACCCCACTTGGATATTTTGATGCTAATAAAATCAAATCAAGATACATAGGAACATGTTAGCAATAATGACCTTTTAGTAGATTTGTAATCCCAATTATTTATTTACTGATATTAATTATTACTTAACTTACTAAGTATCTGTTAAGCGAGGAAAAGGAAAAGAGAAAACCTTAATCTTTATTATCCTACACTTTTAAATTGTTGCATCCATATCTAAACACCAGGTGACGGTGAATCACATATTACGATCAATTGTTGCATTCCGTTATTGCTCTTTATAGTCATTGAGATGGGACCTTTCTTCTGATGGTTCCACAGTTTCCTCACCACCAGTTCTAACGTCATGTTCATAAGTTTCTGACATGTCATTTTTTTAAATCCTATATATGATATGAATGTGTGTTAAGCCAGGTGCATATTGCTGGTATTGGCGATTAGGTTCATATAATCGCAGGATCATTCGCTAGCTTGCGCTCTCATAATCATCGATCGCTACTAACTTACTATCACCAAGTAATCCATTACTAATTTGGGTATGTTCTGCGTTTTTGGGTATAAGCATTATCCCAAATGTAAAGATAAATTTACACCCAATAGAAATAATATTACATATTGTTTTCATTACCTGGAGATGCACTTTAGGAATCGAAGGAGAAATAATATCCCCATTGCTCTTGCCTGGGAGATAGAAGTCATAGTCATGTACTTCTGCAGCTGTCTATTTATCCATGTTCTTATTATCCCTTTCATCATTTACCCACTAGTGCAAGGCTCACAGTAAGCATCATTTGTTATTATTGTTTTGTTTTGAAACAGAAGTTGGCGGCGAAGATTAAAGAAAATAGGTCCAAACAAATAGTTCAACAAACTTGTGGATCCAAGCCACATATGTGATATGCAAAAGAGGTAAAGCTGTTCAGTTTGATCTTGAGAGTAAAAATTTTCTTGAAAGTTTCTCGTTTCTTTCTTTCTTTACAGAGTGTGTTTCTTGAGGGTTTTACTTACTTCTTCAATTTCGTTTCTTCATCTTCTTCATCATCATCTTTCTCAATTAAACAAGATCAGCAAGATTAATCATTAATCAATTATGAATATCCTCCATTTCGTCTTTGGAATCTGTGGTAGGTTTATAAAAATTCATTAGCTAAATTGCTTCTTTCTTTTTGTTATTTGTGTATGTGGTTTTCTTTGTTGATTTCGTTAATTATGGAGTATGATGTCTCTCTGAAACAGGGAATGCAACTGCTCTGTTTCTCTTCTTGTCTCCACTGTAAGTTATCTCTCTCCCTATGTTCTTTTGATCTTGTCCATTAAAAGGCTGAGAAATTTCATTAAGGTCTTAGAGAATTTAGACGTTAATGTCTTCTTTCGGATTCTAATAAAAAATTTGGGGTTAATTACTTTTCATTTTTGCTTAATTAGGTTTCTTGAATTATCATCTTTCTTGTTTTACAGACACCAATCAATTCCTCTTAGTAATTTATTTTGACCAATAATTTCAATCTATTTCTATTTCTTCATAATTTGCAGAGTGACATTCCTTAGAATCAGAAAAACTAAAGGGAATCGACAATTCTCTGGTGTTCCTTACATCATGACCTTGCTCAATTGCCTTCTCTCTAGATGGTATAACTCTCTCTACCTCTCTATCTCTCTATAACATGATTGTTGTGCGCGATTCCATTTCGGAATGAATGGAATAAAGAATAGCACATGTATAACAATTCTTTGTAACATGAGAATATGCGATTCAAAAATGAGACTGCTAGTAGTATGTTGAGCTCTCGTATACTTTTTTCCTTGTTATGCCTTCATTAGGATAACTTCGGGGAGATGGGAAATACTGGTCCTTGTGGTGGACCCTGCACAGAAACTCATTTTGATAGGTTTGGTAACCAAGATTCTGCTTCGTTGTTCAAAAATGATGACCCAACATGCATTGAGATCTGGAATCTTGTTATTCATGTAAAAACTTCGCATATGGAAAATGTTTTTCTTAGTAGTTCATTTGCAATCACTTCATTGTTGTTCAAACAGAGTGGAAAGTATAGATGGTGGTTATTGGTGGCGCAAATATGGGAAATAAGTGCTAAAGTTGCAGTATTGCTACCAAACCGAAACAATGAAGGACTCGAGGTATCTTACCAAACTTATATCCAACTCGTTTGATTACTTGGTTAAGTGATAGGAAATGTGGCAGCATACTGGGAGCTCGATGGAAATTTTGGTGCCATGTGCCAACGGTATGGGCATTATCCCAAATGTTCTAATTGAGGTGAGTTAGAACTCCTCCAAAGGCATAACACAAACTAGAAATGCAAACCCATAAACTGAGTATTTATTCCTCCATCCCCGTCCCATTACTATTTATTGTTATGCCCTATTTGGTTTGATCATTTTCTCGTAACCATGAACTGAGTATGTAAGTTAAGATGCCATTTGTTTAGTTATTTTCAGTAAAAAACGATTTGAGCCAACCTGAGATGCTGATAATTTGGTTCTAGGAATTCTTTTATTCGAATTTCACTCTACAATGAGGCATCCTTATCTAGGTTAGATACTTCGGTTTCGTTCTCCGTGTACATCGATCGATGAAATCCTATACTAACTTTGGTTTGCTGCAGAATTTCGACGATGATAACAGGTCGTTCTGGAGCAGAAGCAATCAAATACATTCCTAATATAGATGGTGCACCATTTATGTCCAAGTTGTATACAACTTTGGTAGTCTGAGAACATCACCTTTTGATTGTTTTTGCAGAGTTAATTTTTTTTGTTGTACGAGATTTGTTGTTGTAAATGACTGGATCATTTTTGTGAACCTGATTTCATGAATGAGAATGTCTTTTGGCGCAATGTTATGTGAATGAATGTTTAAAAGGGTAGAGGGAAAGGCATCCTGCCAAAGAAACTCAAAAAGTGTATTTCCAAATTTTGCAACGCTTTCCAGGCGTTACATTTTAGTAATTATCTTACCGTTGGAATTTGACTCTAGGGTTGGTTATGAAAAACATTTGGGACGGATTCTAAAACCGTCCCTAGAGAAACTATCCGTCCCTAGAAGTATTAGTGACGGCTAATCATAACCGTCCCTAATAGGCAGAAGCCGTCCCTAGTAGTATTAGTGTGGATCTAGGGACGATACGACAACCGTCCCTAATACCTTCTTGGGACGGCTTTAGGCCTTTTGGGACGTTTTTTTGACCGTTTTCTGGTTTGCCATTGTGATGGGAGCATCTTGTGCCGAATAGACGCAATGGATGTTGTTGGAGATGAAAAGGCATCTCCAAAGGGTGTGATGGTTCATAAAAGACACATGCATTACCATTAGACACTATTGGTGTCTATTTGAAATGAAGAGGCATCTCCAATAGGCATGAGTCCCCTATAAGTAGCGATGATTTATTTTCATTCAAGTATGGAAGAAACATCAAAATCTCTGATTTCTTTTCTCTCTAAGCATCATCAAATTCTATTTACTATGTGTTCTTGGTTGGGTCAAGGGAGTACAACTCTTGAATGCAACAACGTTGTTTGGGCTTCATTGTATCCTGAAAGCATTATTTTGTTGATCGATTGTACTCGCCAATTATTTGGGAATGGTCGAAATATTTGCTGAAAAGAATCGCAAGGCCTTGAAGTCAGGGATACAACATTCTTTTCGTTCTTATATTTTTCATCCTCCAATTTTCCAACAGTTTTTAATCTCGCGGTTTTAATACTTGGCTATTAATCGTAGAAGAGTATGAACGACTAAATATGGAATTTTCGGAAACTGAGTTTAAACGCTTAGTGTTTTATATTAATGAAGGAAAAGCTCTTGCCCAGCAGAATTCTGATGGTTTGACGGCCATATATAATACATACATCAAGATCTTCAGCATCATGTTTCTTCGTGTGAAACTTCCAAAGAAGCTTGGGATACTCTTGAGACCATATTCGAAGACATCTCAAAAAAATAAGATAGACTTCAATCCCTCTATTTTGAATGGGAATACTTTAGAATGGATGAGAACGATACCTTTGAGGATTTTAATTTAAACTTTATGAGATTCTCAATGCTTATTTCTCTCTTGGCACATCGCGTAGGCATATTGACCGAAGGAACATCGCGAAGGAAAATTGACTGAAGGCCAATATCACGCCAAGATGGCGCATTATGTTGGGCATATTTACCAAGGCCAATATGGCAACAAGAGTGGTACAAGCCGCAAGCTACATTGGCCAAAGACCAATCTCCCATCAAATGGTGCATTAGGTTAATTGGGTATATGTCCTTGAGCAAAGTTAGTGCTAACATAACACATTACCATGTCATTGGCCTAGAGACAATATCGCTTCACACTTGCATGAGGCCAGAGCAGGATGGCTTAGGAAATGTTCGGCTATCATTGCCAGACATTGCAATTGGCCTATGGGCCAAAACTGAATGTACAACCATCATGGTCGGTTATATGGCAACAACCATGAATAGTGAAAAAAACACCTCAAAATGGAATTGGTGAATGTGATTTTTCTCCCTCAATTTAAGTTGTAAAAATGTCTTTAAAACATATATATAGGGAGGGGTAGTTGGTTGAAGGTGCATATGCGGACTATGCACAAGTAAGCTTCATAGCTTAGTCGGAAGAGCATAAATGATGCTTAGGCCTCATTTATAGCTGGTAAACTCGTAAATACGACATATGATGCGAAGGAATCAATATGCCATGTCGCGGACTAAATATGCATAACTTTGATGCATTTCGATGGAACGGCCTATGCGGACCATGCCATTATTTTTTGGCCACGGCCTTTGCGACACGAGTTGGCTTAAGTTGTTGTCTCTTCGAGGATGAACTACGGTATGTGCTTGATCCCTTCAGAGTAGAGGAGGGTAGTAGGAAGCCGTAATGAGTTGCATCATTGTTGGTCTAGCATTTTGTCGCTCATATCATCTAATTGCGAGATGATTGCAGCATATTGGCCTTTCATATCGTCTGGCTCGGTATTGTGATGTAGGAAATGATTGTGGCCAAAATTGATGAGGAAAGTTGCATTACATTCCTTGGATGCTCATACTTCCTATCAAGGTGTTCGATGTAGGCATGCACCAATGGCGCATTAGGCATGGCCAAGAAAGTAAGCTACATCAATATGCAAGTTAGTGGAGCTTGCATAAGCTTAAGGAAAGTAAGACATGAGCCTGATTGATGCACCCTTGGCACGAGAAAAACAATTGCATAATCTCAGCATTTCCCAAGCTAAGTAAAGAAGGTGTAATTAAGCATATAATGGCCAAAGTCTATAAACATACATCGGACATATCCTTCAAGGCTTTATACCCTTGTTATATGGTAAGTTGAAACTGTATGGAAGCTAAGTTAGATACGTCATGCTCGTCGAGCATGCTTGGAATGGCAGATGAACGTACATTTGCGTAGTTTTCAGGCCCGGTTAGTAGCATCAGAGTGGCTCATCGGAGAAGTTATGCCATGCGCGTAACTGGTGCGCTAGGCGTAATTTTTCGGTCTGTCATAGTAGAGTCAAGGTATTGTTTCCTAGTGCACCTATTTTCTTTGAATTAGTGAAAGGTTTAAAAAATAAATAAAACACAAAGGTCTCAGTAAAAGTAAAAAAGCTACCACAAGTTTTGTAATTAAAGGATTAAATCCCAAAAAAATATTATAACTTGACTAGGCCAATAACTTAGAGTCGCTCTTACTAATCCGTGATTTTCCAACACTAGCTTTCAATCCCCGTGTAAGGCATAAACTACAGACATTTAATCCAGTTTGGTTTTTGTATATCATTGCTTCTCATGGGTGCGTTCAAAATTAATAACGTTGATCCGCCGAGGACCAAGGAATTCGAGCAGGAGGTTTTTCAGTGTTGATCCACTTCGTATAGCAAATGCAATATCATGAATAGGTTTACGTAGGAATTTAAAAGGAGAACCTTGCAAGACGATTATATTTAGCAAATGGTTTGGACTATAATTGGCTAAATATAAAGTCGCACGAGAAAATTTTTGATGGGGACGTTTTTTGAAGGGGGCATGAGGGACAAATAATATGTTGACAAATGTCACTGATATTAATGAATTTTGTTTCCAAAAATATAAAAGAAGTGTATTTTTGGAAATAAAATTTGTTTTCTTAATTGGTGTTGGTATTTTTGGAAACAAAATTCATGGGAATTGATTAATTTCAAATGCATGTGTCAACGTATCATTTATCCCCATGCCCCCTTCAGAAAGGCCCCCATCAAAAAATTTCTCAAGTCGCACAGTAATTGGTTAAGCATACTGATCAAGAAAAAAGTAAATGGTTTAATGTAATGTTCTACGATAGAGAGTGCGTTGACGGCTAAATTTTTCGGCACTAAGCAATATTATGAGGATTCATTAATTGCAACAAATCGAACCTACATGGATAACAACACAAAAAAAGTTTGGATGAATAACACTTTCACCGGTTTGAATCATTCACAAGTTCAAGAAAATTATAAATAAAAAATTCAGTAAAAAGATTCAAAGGGTTCAAAAATTATAAAGACTCCCAAATAAATAAAATAAAGTAACATATAATGATCGCGAGCTTATTCTGAAATTTTTTAACTAGGAAATACATAAGTTATACATTCAAAAGGTTAGTAAACTAACATAATCACTAATCGGAACCATGCTCGGCATCAATCATCCGAGCAAATTCAAAAGATAAAAAGAGGTTCAGTTTTTTTTTTGTTTTTTTGTAAAGGTTATAGGAGTACGATAAGACCAAGCTTGGGTTTGTATTTGTTCACCACCTAAAATGGTTCAAACAATGTCTAAAAATTATTGACAACAAGAACAAAGGCAGGATCAGACTCGTCAATTTCTTGTCAACTTAAGTATGAAATAAACTTCCAACTTTGATTCAAACTTATTTCACCAAAAAAAAAAGATTGAATCTACTGATGTTCTCCATGCTTAAAGTATTCAATCCTTGACGTAAGTGTTACGAGGAGTCACTAATAATATCGTTCTTTTGAGGCGTGGCCAAGAAATATTTTGTTGAATAAAATTAGTTATACAAGTGGTTGTGAAATTCGAATTATGTTGTCTTTCTGTCAATCGCTTGATCTAGTTTTGAAATTTTTTCTAACAAAGACAGGCATTGCAGTTTGTATATATTTTTGATGGAATATATATATATATATATATAAGAATAAGTGGTGTTTATGTGTTCAAGGAACAAGGACGGTCGAGATTGGCCGAATTGATTTTTCAAGGAGGAAGGTCAGGATTATGCCTCAATCCAGATAACTCAACCCAACCATATCTACTTATGCTCAGGCGAAGGATGACTAGACCGTTATAATATTGTCTCGGACTCTCGGTCCGCATTTGTATTCAGCTATCCATTCTGACCTCATGTATCCAGATGCTGAAAACTAATTCTCTTCCTAAATTGAAATTTAGTAAAAAAATTATTTTTTGAAGAATGATCATTAGTAATCATTATTGAATACAAACATGACATTGGTATTATATAATTATTAAATACTTTTCTCAAACATATATCTGCCTTCACTCCCACTCATCTTCTATAATCTCTCCGTTGATCCATTATTCTTTCTTCGCTAAAAGAAACCCTAACTTTTGAGACATGTAGAAGCGCCAAAACACTTTCACCAACTAAAATTGAGGAGATCTAAGTAGAGATATACAACTTCACTGTAAATTAAATTTTTCAGGGGTTTTAGTTGAAGATAGTAGGGGCATCACTGATTTTATAGCAGTATGGAAACGAATTAGGTGATTGATTTGACTAAGAAGTTCCATTATAAAGGTAACTTTTGTACTTCTCTTTTCTAATTTATAATAAAAAACATAACCAAACATTAATATCATGATGAACATTTTTATGGAGATAAATGTTAGAAATTGTGCTTAATTCATGATGAAGATATTTTCTGAGATAAATGTTGTGTAAGAAACTTCTTTCAGACCATAATACCCCCTAATGGAACTTGAATTTCAATATCCCTTCTCAAGATAACTTTCTGGCATGTAAAAGCTATACAATGATGATCATTGCATCACCCTAATGATTATGTTTGTTTGACTTTTAAGATAATCCTTAGATTGGACTTTTTGGTATTTTTAATTTTGGCTAAGTAATGTATCATGGGAACACGATGCATGTAAATTGTTCCAATGATTGATTTGAACCCGTATTGGTCTGGATTATTGATGATATCCGAACTATAACGTTCGAGACAGGGACATCTTAATCATTAAGGGTGATTCGGCATTCTTTAGAAAATAATTCATGCAACCTAGTATTATCTCAATGTGGCGGTGGTAAACCAATATACCCTTTATTACTTGATTTGTGTAATTTGCTTCTTAGATTTAAATATTAATATATAAAACTAAGACTATCTTGGTTTTAGGAAAGTGTTTGTATTTTGAGTGAACAGTTTTAATTTCCGTCAACTTGATTTAATCTTTTGGGTAGTGAGGTAGTGAACTATGCATCATAAATCAACTTGATTTAAGTTAAGCATCGTTAGCTGTGTGCGGATGAAATATAAGGTGTAATTTTTTGATAAGTCAGCATGTTTGATGCAAAATATTTGTATCACTAACAATAATTATATTTATATTTTAATTTTACGAAGAAATGGATCTATATGTGTGTTTTACTGATGTCGGAAGCCTCCCAATTTTTATCTTTTGTTCTCATAGTGTTTTTGTAGTTGTTTTATGGCTTAGTTTGGTGTTATTTTCAAGTGACATGTCTTAACTTTTTTTGGTTCACTTTAGATTGTTCATGACGCATGGTGGTGCAAGTTGGTTTAATAAAGTTGATACAAATTTTTTCGAATACTTATCAGACTGAGAACCAAAGGTTTTTCATGTTGAAATTTGTTTATTAGATCGTAATCAATCCATGTCAAAATATTCTACTGAACTTTTTTTACACGCAAAAGAGAAATTTCCAACTGAATGAGTTCACTTTTAAAGAATATTTTTCATCACATCATTAAAAATTGTGATGTCAAAATTAGTCAACATTTATGACTAACACGACTTATAAGAATTGTGACAAACAAAACCTAAGGTCATGTTTGGTATGGTTTTTAAAAACCGTTTTCTATTTTAAAATGGAAAACAGAATGAAACACGTTTGGTAAACATGTTTCCTAAAAACAATTCTCCATTGTTTTCGGTTTTTAAAAATGAAAACAACATATTATTGTTTTCTCTGGTCTTTTTTTCTTCTTTTCAAATGAAAGGTATGAGCTATGATAAAAGAGATGGAGGTATGATCTCTTCAAAAATCTCTTGCATGGTTAATTTCTCTATTCAAACATTCAATCTTCTATTCACTTCAGTTTCCAAAATTAGATGTTGTTCCTTTGTTTTCATGTTGTATAAGAGGATGAAACTGATAAGGTAATTAAACCCAGTATCATTGCCTATACCATATTGATCAGTTGTTGTTCCGAATTATTAAGTCAAACGGATTATGAATTTTATTTTTCTGTGAGATTTTTAAGAGACGTTACGATCAAAATACTATAACATTAACTTTTCTGATTAGGTAAATGGAAGATTTGTAATGCGCATGAACTATATTTGGTAAAATGACTGAAAGTAATATTAAAAATTAACAGTTATAAGAAATTTCATCTTGCATTAGATTCACTAATTATACATAACTCATAATCAGTTTTTAAGTATTTGATGGAGTTGGCAAGTATGAACTGTTGTTGATTATAATTTATAACTAATTTTTTTCTTAGAAAATATATTTTTCAAAACATTTTTTAAAAATTCATACCAAAAACCATTTTCAAATCTAATGAAAAATGAAAAAAAAACAATATGATTTAAAAACAGTATAAAAAAGAAGTAGAAATCTTATGAATAATATGAACATTTCCATATAAATATTTGTTTATTATATTATTTGCATGTGCTTTTTTACCCAAATGTATTAAAACTAACCGTTACTTTTGCAAGTGGAACTCTAGATATTCTTATCTTAGCGACAAATAAAACAAAAGTGTTCTGAATTTTAGACTCTAGCAATAGATAAAACAAAATAAGGGAAAAACACAATTTAAGTCTCTGCCTGAAACTGATAACACTGCATTTTTATGGAAGTATCTCTGAATATTCCATAACTATGAATGGTAAATCACAACGATGATAAGAAATTCTAAAGAGACAAAATCTAGATAGATGATAAAATAAGCAGCTGTTTGTGATTAAGATTGATAAAACTATTACTTTCTCTACTTTTTCTCCTCCATCTTCTTCATCTTGTCCACCAGATTTTTCCTCTTAATCTCTTCCTTCTCTTTCTTGATCTTATCATCCTTTTCTTTCTCATTTCTCCCCAGCTTCTCCATCGCCTCCTGTTTCTTCTTCTTTCTTTTCTCATAGTATTCTTCCCACTGAGGATCTATTTCAATAATGGCATCAATGAGGTTAACAAGAAATAAATGTTTCCACTCGATACTTCCTTCACTTTCCAACAGAGCTCTTACGGACCAAAGTTTAGAATAGTTAGAATAGTCAGCAAACTCTTCGGATCTTTTTGTGATTTCTTTTTTTAGAGAATTTCTTTTTTAGTTTCCAACCTCCTCTGCACATGAAGTCTGTAAGCCGATTGAAACTTGATCTGACCTTGATTTTTCTTTTGATTCTTTGCTCTTCTAGATCCAGCTTCCTTACACATGATTCCGGATCTTTCTTTAGATGATATGACCAGAGTTGAAAAATATTTGTTATCATAATCAAAGACATCTGCAGAAAAACCACCACGATAATTAGAAAACAAACATATGGAAACAAAAAATTTGGATCTAAACCAATGGCGGAAAACACATATACCTAGACTAATAAGATCAGTGAAAGTAGGACGAAGAGCACCACAAATATGAGACTCGTTTTTTTTTGTTTCATCATGTTAAGTGGGAAAGAAAATATGGGGACAGAAGTAGCTGAACGTTTGGGGTTAGGGTTCTTAAGAAGACCAAGCTTGTTTTTCAAATTGTTTAAGGAGACAACAGTAGGAACAACATGTTTCTTTGACATGGTCATGAAGATGGAAGAAGCTGAACGTTTGGGGTTAAGGTTATTAAGAAGACCAAGCTTGTTTTTCAAATTGTTTGAGGAGACAACAGTAGGAACAACAGGTTTCTTTGACATGGTCATGAATATGGAAGCTGTTGAGTATGCTATATCCACATTAACATCTAGACCAACATGACTACCCAGAAGAGTAGTGAGAACAAGGGAGGTACCAACTACAATGACTTTGATATCATCCTTTCCAAACCAAGGCAAGTTGATCTTGAACTCAATACCTTCTTTCATCTCTTTAACACTCCATCTCTTCATCATGACATCTTTTTCTTCTTTGTCATACAACTTCACCTCCTCCATATCAGAATCAAAGACTGATAAAAACCATAAAAAACAACACCACAAGTTAGAAAGGAAACATATCAGAGAACAAAAACTTGGATCTAAAGGCTAAAAGATACTGAAAACAAAATACATATGCATATACATACCTGAACTAAGAAGATCAATAGTGAAACTAGGATGATGAGCATCAGAGATGTGAGATAATAAGAAGGATTTATATTGTTGGAGTTTAGGGCTGAGTAGTACTAGTAACGGAAATGGAAGGTGGGTTCTAGATCTTGGTTTTTATCAAGATTTCTTTCTAGTCTTGTTCTGTTTTTTTATCGGATTTCTGGTTTTAGTTTCTAAGGGTCTTTTGAGAGCTATGGGTGTTTTGATCATCAGGTTGCTTAATGAGAATCAAAATATATATAACTGATGTAATCCTACAATTTCAGTATTGAAAGAGTTTCATGAATTAAACAGTAATATTGTTCATTTGTCTCATCTTTTTTCATTTTGGTTTCGCCTTTGTTGATTGAAGTATAAAGCTTCAAAGTTCAAGAAAATCGTTTTAATGGGGTCGGACATGAAAACACTGAAATATTTCCTACCAGATGATCTAGATTGGGAACTTTTGTTGTGTAATTTGTGTGTGTTTTAGTGATAGGTGCAAAATCGAAATCTTTTCTTTGTTTGAGTGAAAATTCTCATCGAAAGAGTAAATGGTTTCGTACGTAGTGCACCTGCGGTATTCTTAGGAATACACCATTACCACCGGCTTTGCTATGCGGCTCTCCTTCAAAATTTAACTATGGTGGCCTTATGTCGTAGGGATAGGATCGATTTAGAGAAACATATCAAGTGACAAAAGCCGAGCACTTGACCGATGCTACTCTTACATACACTGAAACTAAGCTCTATCTAATTATTCAAATTCTTTGTGTTTTATCAATTTCCTTCAACTAGTTTTGCATTATTATTGCTTACAACTAAACACACATTGCAGTTTATAGGCATTTTGTAATCCAAGGTTCCACCTTAGCTTACCTTGGCTCCACGCCTCCACCCATTGAACTACCATTACTTTGTATTGTATAATGCGAATGAGGAGGTATTACTAGATTTTGGGACACAAATGATACAAATTTTATTCTGCACAGTGCACACCCTATCAAGCCACTTTACCATCTGATCGGTTATAATCTGCCAAGTTCCTAGTAGATATGGCTGGTTGGAAGAAGTTGGCTCAGCCCCCAGATATCTGGTTTTATGGAAACTTTAGATGGTGTAAAAATCCTTCTTCTTCTCACAGTCAAAGTAAAGCAGTACGAATTTTAGAAAACCTATCTCTAAGAAATGACAGTTGACTGTCTGGCTCTTGTACGTCCAGACTCCAGCTTTCAATTCTAATGCTCCTTTGTATCTACTTTTTGAGGCTTCTATCAATTGGACGGGTGAGATTAGAGATGAACGTGTCAAGTAACAAAAGCCGAAGCACTCGATCGTTTCTGTTTCAAAAGAAAAAAATCTTTCTGTAGAGCCCCCAAAGCTAACAGCTGACTAATCCAAATGATTAGCTAAATAAAGAGGCACTAAGAATCTAAATCATTTACTTAAACATTCAACTAAGAAATCTAATACATAACTTAACCCAAAACTAGCCCCGCTCAGAAATATTTATATACAATAACTTCTCACAAATGATACATATACAATAGTCATTTGGATTACAAATAGAATTAATATACAACATAATAAACATATCAGAAGTTAACCAACTAACTGACTCAACTCCTAGAAGCTTTCGCTGTGCAACTCTGATCTGTCTCTGAAACTGAAAGTGGGAATGGGTGAGCACATCATCCCTAAAAGAGGTGCCTAGTAGGAATAACATTTAACTCTAAAGTAATCATAAGCAAGAGTTGGAAAACAGTACATGTTTTCCCAAACAATAAAAAGTGACCAAGTCACTCAAATAAACAAACATGTATATGGACAAACTCCTTCTTCAAACAATGTATAATATTGATGCCGTTTTGTTCCACACAGAATAATAATTTTGTGGTGTATCGCCCTAGCCATGTGCATAAAAGCTGAATTCATGTAGATATAAATATGAAGGAGCGTATCCTATATACCACAAGTGGAAATTCTCATTTCCCATAACAATTCATAATGACAAACAAAACATTACAAGTCCTTTCCAAATCGTGAAAAGATTCAAAGATTCAACAGAACAATCGTAATGCAAACTAAATAAAGCATGGTATGTACATTCATACAATGCATGAGTTTGTTAAACAAAGACTTTTGTAAAAGAACAACAATGGTTACAAAAGAGTTCAATGTATTCCCACCTCTTTTGATGACAAGCCACGCCTACCTCGAGATCCACGATCCACTGGTTCGTCCTTTGAATCGATCGTTTTTAATACAGACTAACTGTTAATCATACAAGAAATCTAAGAGTTTAGCCAAAAAGGCTCATACAAGGCACATAACATAATCTCATACAATTCTCTAGTTATAAGTTTAGTGAACTATCTAATGGTTCTAAGCCCATTATGTTTCTACACCTTTTCATTCCCTTACTTTAGTATGTCTATAGTTTACTAATTCAATTAGGTTGTTTCTATAGTCTATTAGCTAAGTCTTATGAATATCTACCACTTTGTAGAAGAAGTCAAAGGCTAATTCAGATCATAAGGGGTCCAAATCATCAACATGGGATAACTAGTCTTAAGCCCAAGTCCACTAGACCAACCCATTAACCTAAGGTCCAATCCATCTGAGTCAACTAACAGTCTCTAACTGTCAACATCTGGTCAAGGGAAGTCAACTAACAGTCAACGTCTAAGTTAACAGAGTCAAGGTCATGTCAAAATGGTCCACTGGGTTAAGTCGGGTCAACTGAGTTAAACTAATTCAACTCATGTCAGATAGTCTGAGTCAGGTAAGAACATAATCAGTCAGATAATCTGACTAGGATGACTAACATGCCTAATACTCAAGAACAGAAGTTATACAACTACCAAACATTTCATTTATTTAAATAAAATTCAACAATTCAATACATCTATAATATAATCTTTACCTGCAATTGCAGCTTTAAGCTTCAACTAACACAACATCACTACTACTAACATCAAACCATTCAGCTCAACATAACACAACCTCCACAACTACATTGCAACCTTGTCGAACCCCAAATCAATCCACTTCCTAGCCAATGTATATCCGACTCGGGACACTTCTGTTGTACAACCATTTCAGTTCCATCACCTCGAAAACAATACCACAAAGCAAACTCTCTAGAGAAATCTCCACTAGCTCAACAATTACTTGTAACTCAAATTGACTATGCAACATTACCACCTTCAGGCCTGCAATTCATTGCAACCACAACATATGTAACAACACCACAACCCCTAAGTATCACCAACATCTACATAGCCACCATCACCAGTTCATTCCAACACCACCAAATCTGTTACACAAACATTACCATTAATCTTTCACCTGTCACAGATCAAACAACATTCTGTTCTTCACCTTCAAATCCAACTACACAGACAACATCACCATCTCATTCCACCTCATGATAGGTCTTCTGAATCAGCACCAGATTCAACATACTTCATATCACCTACAACCTCAACTGAGACCATACTCAGTCCCAATAGAATCCAGCTCCATCTTCTACCAAAACTCCTCAACATAGTTATACAACCAATTCTAGAACCGTTATGAGTTCTTCCCTGGACTCCACAAAATCACAACAATAATTATCATCACCACCACTACCTCCTGCCTCAATTATCCATATTTGCAACTTCAGAATCACCACAACTACAACACTAAACCATAATTACAACTCCATTTTACATTAATTTCAATTCTGGTTCTATTCTCAATCAAATAAACTAAATACTTTAATAAACTCAATTCAAAATACCAGAATCAGAACAATTAGAGACTTACCCAAGCTTTAGCATCCTTTGAATTGCTAATTACAGGATCAATTGTACTGAAACTCTAATTCACTTCCAACTTCACTAAAATTTACAATTCAACCACCAATTGAACTTCAGATTCAATCAATACTCAAATTCCCGTCAAATCCCATCTCTAATTAATCTTCCAGAACATCAATTTCATCCCCACTCTAATTCATTCAATTGATCGAAACCCATCTCAAATCTTTCCATTAAACTCTCAACTTCATCTTCTACATCTTCTCTGAAATTCACACAAACCCTAACCTTTCAATTAATCATCAGAAGAACTTCAATACAACAATTCATCCACAACCCTCGTGTTCTTTATCTATCTGCAACCTAACAATCTATCTAATCCAAACGGATTCAATTAACCAGTTCTACAAACCCTTTTTAAGAATCATGTTGTCATACCAGAGTAATGTGCATATCTTTTCACATTCATTTTCATTACTCTAGGATATAATGAAGATATTATGTATATATTAGTTTCATTTTCATTACTCTGGGATATACTGAAGATATTCATTATATATTAGTTTCTTAGTTTTCTTCATATTCTGTAATATACTTATTTCCCTTTTTAGTATTGTATAGCCTGTATATAAGAAGCAGTGCTTCATTGTAATTGATACACCATCAAGACATAGAAATCTCGATTCCATGACTACTCTTGTCATGGTATCAGAGCCAAACAATATTCAACCTTCCGCTGCAAACAACCAATAGTCAAATTTCTTAACAAAATTTGGAATCTTCCACATCATTCATGTGCTCGTATCCTTGATCTTGTTTTCTACCCGTAATATCCTTTTCATCCACCATGTCTCGATAAGACTCTCAACCTATCACCACCAAGTTTGATGGACCAAACTATAATCTCCAGAAAAACTCATCAATATCACAAGTCGTGTCTCCATATCAATGTAACTATTGCAAGAAGTTTGGACATACTGTGAATAACTGCACATCACCAACATCCAGAAACATGCGTGAAAAGAGGAGGAACTTAAATACAAATACACCAACAAGATTCACTACAACACGTATCTCATCTAAGATAGAAAAGAAACATGAACCGTCTCTAGCTGATATTCAAGCGATGATCAAACAAGCTATATCAATTGGTAATAATCCCACAATAACTTCTGCACTTGCAATTCCTACAGGTATTTTCTCAACTAGATGGTTTCTCGACTCAGGTGCTTCCAACCATATGACGTTTAATCCTCAATTCTTTGAGAGTTTGCATCCAATAATAACTCATAAAATTCATACTGCCGATGGGTCTGAATTAACTGCAAGTCATATTGGACTGGTTAAATCTTCCAAAAAATTGTGTATCCCTGATGTACTTCTATTTCCTATGATTACCATGAATCTTATGTCTATTGGTCAACTATGTGATCAAGGGTTTAAAATTAACTTCCTTCCTTCTGGTTGTGTTATACAGGATTCAAGGACGGAGAAGATAGTTGGGATAGGCCGTAGAGTGGGTCGACTATACCTCCTAGAGATGCTCATTATCCCTCCACAATCCAAAAACCAAGTTGTCGCTGTTTCAGCCTCTACACCACCATCCACCACTTCCCCATTTATGTCTTGGCATTTTAGGTTAGGTCATATTCATTCCCTCGTCTTAGATACATGCATGATTAATAAAGGTCTGTTAGGATCAACCCAACTAGATAAAGAACCTTGATGCATTACTTGTAAGCTAGCTAAACAACCGGCACTACCTTTTAATAGCAGTACAACTTTTTCCACTGCACCATTTGATCTTGTTCATTCTGATGTTTGGGGAAAATCACCTATTGTTTCCAAAGGAGGGGCTTTATATTATGTGATCTTTATCGATGACTACACAAGGTATACTTGGATATATCTATTCAGTTCAAGGTCAGATTTCTTAAAAATATATACTGAGTTCTCTACCATGGTCAAAACTCAGTTTACAAAAACTATTAAAACCTTACGCGCTGATCAAGGGGGGGGGGGATATATATCAAATCCATTTAAAGAATTTCTCAAGTCTGAGGGTACGCTTCTTCAATTTTCTTGCACAGAAACCCCTGAACAAAACGGTGTTACAGAACGCAAACATCGTCACATAGTAGAAACTTCTAGAACTCAGTTACTTTCTGCATCAGTTCCCTCTAATTTTTGGGGGTAGTCTGTCCTTACTGCCGTATACACAATAAATCATATCCCAACAGCTGTTATAGGTGGTCTATCTACGTATGAACGTCTTTATGGAGAAATACCTAATTATTCAGAGCTTCGTGTTTTTGGTTCAACCTGTTTTGTTCTTCTTCCAGAACGAGAACGTAACAAACTCAGTAAAAAGAACTTAATATGTGTATTTCTAGGATATGGGATAGAACAGAAAGGGTATCGTTGTTATGATCCAACAAGTCAAAGACTTCGTGTCTCTCGTCATGTAACATTTTGGGAGAAAATACCATACTTTTCCCTTCCAAGAAGTAAGTCATCTGAAAATTTCTCATATCAAGATCCTTTTGATGTTGAGTCTCTTCCATTAGAACCCATCTCTGAGACCAGTATACAACCAAAAAGTCATCAATCCTCCACTCATGATACTCTAGATGTGCCTGAACCCTCTTCGAATCACTCTATGCCTCATCCTGACATTGCTTCTCCAGAACAGGATCCTGCACCTGAAGAGATTACTTTAGGTCCTCGAGAAAGGCGTACACCAGCTAAGTATTCTGACTATCATTGTTATCTCTCAACTATTTTACCCTTGTATGAACCTAAGAGTTACAGAGAAGCATCAACAATTCCAGAATGGCAACACTCAATCAAGGAAGAATTAATTGCTCTTGACGAAGCTAGAACCTTTGACATGGTAGATTTACCACCTGGAAAATATGTAGTAGGATGCAGATGGGTTTATAATATTAATACAAGACCTGATGGATCAATCGAACGTTATAAATCTAGCCTTGTTGCTAAAGGTTATACTCAGGAATATGGTATTGATTATGAGGAAACATTTGCACCAGTAGCTCGTATGATAACAGTTCGTACTCTTCTTGCTGTTGCTACTGCTCGTGGATGGGATCTTCACCAAATGGATGTTACAAATGCCTTCCTTCACGGAGACCTTGAACAAGAAGTATACATGCATCCACCTCCAGGATTTCCTCATTCCCCAAATCAAGTCTGTAAGCTTCGTCGAGCGTTATATGGTCTCAAACAAGCACCCCGTGCTTGGTTTGAGAAGTTCATGAGTGTTGTTACTCAATATGGATTCAGTCAAAGTGCATATGACTCTGCCACGTTCCTTAAAAGGTCAGATAAAGGGATTGTTCTTCTTCTTCTCTACGTTGATGACATGGTTATTACTGGGAGTGATTTGGAAGGAATCAATGCTCTGAAATCACAGTTAAGTATGTCTTTTCAAATGAAAGATCTTTCCCATCTAAGATATTTTCTCGGTATTGAAGTTGATCGATCATCTAAAGGATAGTTTGTATCTCAAGTGAAGTATGCTACTGACATTATTAATCGTGCAGGATTGAATGATAATAAAACAGTCGATACTCCTCTTGAGGTAAATGTTAAGTATAATCCTACAGATTGGAAGATTTTATCTAATCCTACGTTGTACCGACAACTAGTGGGTAGTCTTAATTATTTCACTATCACACATTCAGATATTAGCCATGCAATACATGTTGTGAGTCAATTTATGTCAGCTCCACGTTCGACACATTATGCAACTGTTCTTCGAATCCTGCGTTATCTCAAAGGTGCGTTACATCAAGGACTACATTTTTCTTCAACATATGATTCAAAACTGAAGGCATATTGCGATTCTGATTGGGGTGGTGATGTAACTGATCGTCGATCAACTACTGGATATTGTATGTTCCTTGGAATTCTCTAATTTCCTGGCGTAGTAAGAAACAATCTGTTGTTTCTCGTTCAAGTGCTGAGGCAGAATATCGAGCTTTAGCTCATACTACATCAGAGATTGTCTGGATACGTTGGCTTCTTGGTGACATGGGAGTTCATCTTTCAGGGCCTGCTCCATTATTTTGTGATAACAAGGCTGTTATTCATATAACACACAATGAGGTCTTTCATGAACGAACAAAACACATTGAAATTGATTGTCACTTTGTTATACATCATTACAAGAAACAGACTATTGGGCTGCATTATGCTATTTCAGAATTACAGATTGCAGATTTGTTCACAAAAACACATCCCTCTAAACGACTTCAGTTTCTAAGTTCCAAACTCAATATGTATTGTAGACCATCTTGAGTTTGAGGGGGGTGTTAAGAATCATGTTGTTATACTAGAGTAATGTGCATATCTTTGCACATTCATTTTCATTACTCTAGGATATACTGAAGATATTCTGTATATATTAGTTTCATTTTCATTACTCTAGGATATACTGAAGATATTCAGTATATATTAGTTTCTTAGTTTTCTTCATATTCTGGAATATACTTATTTCCCTTTTTAGTATTGTATAGCCTGTATATAAGAAGCAGTGCTTCATTGTAATTGATACACCATCAATACATAGAAATCTCGATTTCATGACTACTCTTGTCAACCCTAACTCACTGGCTTCTCGATTTAATTTCCTCTTAAACTCAAACAGCAGCAACACCTCCTTCATCGCTTGATTCATTTGTCTCACAACTTATCTTTAGAAATTTCCCACCATATATTTCTCTCTGAATCGCCATAGGAAGAACAGATGAAGAGGAAGGAAAAAAGAAGAAGAATGAAGAGAAAATGAAAAAGAAAAGAAGAGAAAAGAGAAAAGAAGACTTATCTTCTCGGTCGGTTGGGGATAAGACCAACCAAAAATGATAAAGGCACCCTACCAAATGATACAGGCAGCCACAACGTGTCCTTGTTGCGTCAAAAGCATTTTCCCGGAAATGATGATTTTACCCTTCATATTGTCTTGATGTTTTCTTCTTCGTCCGGTATCCGATTCACACGTTCGAGTAGTCCATTTCGCATAACTTTTCGAGATCTAATCTATGGTACTAGTTTCGAATCTAGATTGTTGTTATATTAATTTCTAATAACTAACGTCCGTGTTAAACTAATCGAGTTATTATCGGCTAATTCGTCACTTGACTAGTCTAATAGCATTGACGAGCTTTAGGGTCCTTACACTTTCTTCCTCTATAAAATAAATATCACAACCCCATTCTCTCATTTCTTTCCGCACTTACACAACCAGAAAAGAAAAAAGTTTGTAATTTCCAGTCCACCACTCTAATGGCTTCCAAGAAAATCCACATGTTTAGGCAATCAGGTATACACATACTTTCTAGACTTTTCAATTAAAAGTTTTATGTTGAGATTATATCTACATTTGACATGGATTAATTTTGTATGGTGATGTGTTTAATTGATTCTGCAGCTGTGGAAGCTGGAACCCCTGATGATTATTACATCAATCCATCTGAGAAACTGATGAGCAAAACAACTGAATGGAGTATTGTAGAACATGATGATTATGTTGAGATGATATTCAGAAGGCCTGGTATCGGTGAAATGGTTTATGGCAAAGGATATAACTAGTATAACCGTTTCCACGGTGGGAAGCCGACCGAAGAAGAATCTGAAGATGGGGTTTGTCAGCGACTACGTTCGTTTTGTTTCATGAAAAGTGATATCATTTTTCCTGAAACGGAATATAAAAGTATGACTTTTCCATAAACGGAAAAATAGTCGATCCATAAACCAAAATATGGTTGCATGATATGGTATGCATCCTTTGTGGTGGTTTATATGGTTATGCATTCAATTTTAGAGAATTGTGCCTAAAGTGAAAGTATCATTTTTCTTGAAACGGAGGGAGTATATAGTTTTATTAATTGCAATTGAAAATTAGTTGATGCATAAATCAAAATATGTCTACATAAAGTATTATGTATCCTTTGTGGTGGTTTGCATAATAGATATACATATAATTTTCTAAAATTGTGCCTAAAATGATAAATACCTCCGAATTTTTCGTAAAAACTCTAAATTTGATATTATTGTTTGTACTCATTGCGTAGATTTATTATAACCTTTGCAACGAAATAAAATTTGTAAAATTCCAAGGCACAAATTATTAGATATGTTATATTAAAGTTTGTTTCCAATTATACCCCTGAAATGATAGGATATACGAGGAAATATAGGATACATAGGTGTAGATGGGGCAAAACGAGTTGCTGGTTTTTACGGAATTGAGGAGACGACCGTGCGGAAGAAACTCCCTGAACCGAGCGAACTGTCAAACCTCACACAGATGCACTGTAAGAAGGGAGTGCTTTGAATTCGAGAGATCAATCTGTAGTACTCCGGCCTAAACCAAGACAATGGTCGTTCCAGAGTAAATTCGGTCACAAGAGAGGATGGGTCGATCTGTAGGAGGGAAGCTGAGAAATGTGTGAGATCAATGGTGATCGAGATTGTAGGTGTGTTGTGTATTCTGTATAAGAAAATTCTGAATGATTGAATTTGCTCAGTTGAGAGTGACTGCTCAGACGGTGAGTTCATGTAGACGAAAGATTGTCTGTATGAACTTGCCGAGAAATTCTTGTCCCTTTCAATCATGATTCAGAGACTTATTTATATTGCTAGAATTGTGAACACCTTGATCAGATGAAGTGTGACAGTTGCTGGAGGCAAAGAGTGGGGAAGTGGGAAATCGTGTCAAAACCAGTTACTCATCGTGCGGGGACTTGGTTGATTTTCCATCCACTACTTTGCTAAATCCTCCATCTAATTGCACGACTTGCTCACATTCTCATCGTGTGTATGAACACATGTGTCGTAGACCGCCAGACCAAAACCCTAGTTAATATCCCCCAATGTGACACGGTTGATGTCTCGTGGTTTTAGTTAGTCAGTTGTTGACTTCGTGGGACGATGAGTCCATGTTTTGCTGAGTTGAACGTGATTTGCAAATGTTCTGAGACTCACGAATTGAACATGTCTGTTGAGACAGAGGTATAATTCTCGAATAAATGTTGATAGCTAAAGTGAATAAATATTTTTCATTTAATGAGTTGTTGAATATTGATAGTTGAACCAATATTCCTTGATGCCAGCAAATGCTGCTCATCTGAGAAAATATTGCTCGTTTGATGAATTAGATGAACCAATATTCTTCAGTGCGAACAAATATTGTACATCTGAGCAAATGTTTCTCATTCGATGAATTGTTGAATATTGATAGTTGAACCAATATTTCTTAGTCTGAGCAAATATTGCTCGTCTGAGCAAATGTTGCTCATTTGATGAAGTATTGATAGCATGACCAAATAAATATTAAAATAATACTGGTGACCAAACCAAGTATAATTAATTAGAGTGCTAATCATGGGATCAACATAAAATTTAGTGTTTGAATCTGGAATTATGAACCTTGGACTCAAAACCCTAATTTTGATCAACTGCTGAATTGATGATTTATTGAAAATCATTTATGAAATGAAGGAGGGACCGGCTACATGGGATGATGAATCGACCATGCAGAGATGCTCAAGTGAGAACAATATCAAAGTCTCTTGAAGACCAGTTGGTGAAAGGATGATTAAATGCTGGTTTAATCATTTGTTAAAATAATGCTCGTCTGAGCCTTAGGTGATAAAACCTAATTAATTATGAAGAGATATGATCGACCAAGGGGTCATGAAACCGGCCATGGGTGGTCATGGGATCGATTGACGATCATTTTATGAAGTTCCAAATTGTTTGGAAGAGTTTGAACCTAATGTAAACAAATTAGGTCAAATGATGAAAGTATGTGGGACCGGCCTCTTGCAAGCCAAAGAGCCAACCTTGGTCGGTCAAGGTAATATGTTCACGTCGCCAAAGTGTTCGTGTCTCAGTCCTGAGAATTTTGATATTTCCAATGTGTGTTTGAGCAATATTTTGAGAAAATATGAAGAAATCAGGGATTTTTGCTGAAAATGAGAAAACTTCATGAGTTGAAGAAAAATAATAATAAAAATGAAGGAATCATGAAGTGTGGAACCGGATATGGCCAAGGCATGGCCGGCCGGCCAAAGAGCCCGGTCCCAAGACACATTTTCTAATTTTATAATATTTTTCATGATTTTAGGGAAATATCATAAAATCAAGGAGTTTGTTGAAACCAAGGAGTTTGTTGAAATCAAGGAGTTTTCATGAGTTGAGGAAAACATAAAAATAATAATAATAAAATAAGGAGCGTGTGGGACTGGCTAAGGCATGACCGGACGGCTAGGACCCGGTCCCACGAGTTTTCCTAATTTTATATTATTTTTCATGAATTGAAGAAAATATCATGAAATTAAGGAGTTTTGTTGAAATCAAGGAGTTTCCTTGAATTGAAGGAGTTTCTATGAGATAAAGGAAACATAAAAAATAATAATAATAAAACAAGGACGTGTGGGACCGGCTAGGGCCCGATCCCACGAGTTTCCTTAATTTTATATTATTCTTTATGGGTTGAAGGAAATTTCATGAATCTAAGGAGTTTTCATGAAACAAATGATATTTGCTCAAATGAAGAGATTTTCATGAGATGAGTGAAAATAATAAAAATATGATAAAATATAAAGTTGGGTGTGGGACTGGCCACGGCATGACCGGCTGGTCGGTGGGCCCAGTCTCCCAGCGCCATGATTAATATTTTATTGTTTATTATTTTCTTCCTATTTTGCATAGGTTCATAGTTCGTTCGTGCATTCAGGTGCCCGTAGTGCATCATTGCTGAGTACACTTGCACCATTTTGTTCGGGGCTTATTCGATAGTGCTCAGATGCCTGTGTGTTGAATATTTATTACTAATCTATGGAATTCTGCTGGGAAGAACCATGAATTGAAGTAACGAAATATTATGAAGAACCTAGAATATTTTCCAGGGATTCAGTTAATGAATCTAATGATTTAGGAATAATTAATTGAGGGCTCTATACTAGTACGATCATCTAGGAGCATTAATTATTCAGGAATTGAGTGATATGAGCTTGTTGAAGCATCATATTTCTTTTATATACTCAGGGAAAACATTGTTACATCCTGAAGACGTTATTGCTCTATACTAGCAGACAAGCTGTCTAGGAGCCGTCCAATCTTTCGATTCTATACAGAAGTAATTACTGAAATTGTTCAGTATTCATGAGATATGTCGTTGCCTCAGCCGAGAAACTACACATCTATATACACTCTGAGAGAAAGTATTCTCAGTCAGAGATTCTTGTGGCATGAGCTTTCATGTTTTCGATAAGAGACATGAGCCTCAATACTCGTCTGATTGCTGGATCAGGAGCATATACAATTATGGGTTTACGATTTTAGCCCTTGCCGAAAATCTACCATCTACATGAAGTCCCCTGCTTAGTGAGGGACAGTCATGTTCCTCAGTCAGCACTAAATGGTGATTTTCCAGTTATGAACGAAATAAGTAATTGAACTTAGTCGTAAGATAAGATGTTACCAGATTTTCGATTGCGCGAGCGAACCACGGCTTGAACGAAGATACCAATGATGGTAGAGCATCGTCTAAGGAGCATAAATTGATGCTGAACCGCTGGTTTAGTGATGGAACCTGGGTCGGTTTAGGATTCATGGGCCGGGCCCGAAAGGAAATCCTTGTGGAATTAGGTTTTGGAAATAAAATTTGATATAAAAGGAATTAATCCTTTTTTTTTTAATTTCACCTACAACAACCGGCCACCACCTTCATCACCTCTTCATCTCCTTCACGTCAGCAACAGGAGGGGAAAAAAATTCGCCGGAGCTTGCCGCCGACTGTCGTCGTTGATCGTTGTCGTCCGACCATATTACGGCCACCGACCAGGTAAGTTTTTTTTTTTTTGGATGTTTTCATGAGTTGTTCATGCTTTGATCATGTTGAAGTTATATACATATGCATATATGAATGAGAGTTTTGTAGAAAATCCTCGTTTTTAGAAAACGTATGTTCGTTCGATCGTTAGTCTAAGAAACTAGTAATAATCCCTGACTTAGGAGAGATTTTTTATACACAGACTTTTGTCCAATGATAAAAATTTGTTCATGAGCTTTCATGGAAACTAAAACTTTATCTTAAAAGATATGAACTTTTCACAAAACCAAAATAAACCCTCGTTTCAAAGAAAGACGATCGTACGAAGGAAAAGAGTTTTTTTTTTATAAAACCATGACATGTTCACGGATTATTATTATTTTTTGAACCGTGGAATATCCACAACACATAAGTGAGCTTTGCTCGCGTCAAATTGTTTTTTTTTACATGAGTAAATCACGTATTATTCATATATATATGAATATATAATTAAAATCAAAACATGAATTTTGTGTAGTTATTAGAAGTGAATTATTATTTATGATGAAATAATGTTTTAGTTTTCATAACTCCATGGTTAATGTTCACAGTAGAAATGTTCATGATTTTATGAAAATCTGATTTTTGCCCGTCTTTTGTAGGTTCGAAGAAACGAGCAAGTTTTGAAGTGCCAACTCTTACGTTGCAATCACTACTGTTAGTGGAATTGTAAAGAGGTGAAAGTTAGGATTCCATTTTTGTAGTGGACTTATCATCAGCATATCCATAATTCTGTGCTCATGGTTCCAGAAAATGGTGACTTCCAACAGCAGCGGTTATGATTACAACTATTCTTCCAGCTCTTATGAAGAGGACTCCAAATCTCCCGTAGCCAAATCACGAGCTGAGATGAATCTTACTGAGGGAATGAATCCCAGTGCGCCTCTTAATGACCATAAGGTTACTTATGTTGAACTCATAAAGAGAAAAACCGAAGATGACAGGATGGATGATCATCTGCGAAGAAGAGACCGGGTTCAGCGCAGAATACTAACAGCCGAAGAGAAACTTCGATCTCGAGCTGACAGTTTACCCTCCGATTCTGATGCTTCGGAAGATGATGAACCCATGTAGGTTCCACGAGATCTCAAGATTAATCCAGACCGGCGTACTAGGGAGATCGGGAAACTGGTCAAAGCTGACCTTGAAGATGAGCGTGAAAAAGAAGAGTATTGGGATTCCAGCGATCCTGAGATTCATCCGGACTTCTTCAATGGCCCTGACAGTAATTCCGATGAAGAATTTGAGGGGGACTCCGCGAGAGATGATGATGATGAGTCTGATAATTCTGAAAAATCTGATGACTCCGACGAATCTGACGAGTAGCCTTGCTTATGAATTTCTCTGAGATTATTTGTTTTTGTCGAAGTAGATATTTTCTGGTTACTTGATCAATTTTTGCTGTAGAGACGTTTCTTTAGAGATTATTTTCTGAACCATAATCCCCTGTCGTATTTTGCCAAATCTTCTTCATATCTCCAACTGAATAGGATGTCTGTGTAGACAATGGTTATCCACGAAATATGATTCTACTAACCGGCTAGGAGACACGTGGCCTGCCAGATCATTAATCCACAGTTGCAACGCTGGTTACATCCGAAGTATTAGTCCCCAGTATTTACATGTTGAATACGCCTATGTCGGTCCCCAGTATTGTCGCACTTCTTCTATGTTATCGGATACGCTCTGACTCGATAGTTAGGGTTTCAATAAAAACCGTAACATATTTGACTATATTCGCCATAGGATAAGTATCATGACCTTCAATGTATAGGTTTTCTCTATTTAAATAACATCTCGTCTCCTGCCTTGTGCATTATTAGAAGTAATTTTGATCGTAATCATACCTCTCGTCACCATGTCCAGCAGTATTTCTTCTCGAAACGAACCTCAATCCAAGCATGAACTAGAAGTGTTTGTCTCGGTAAGTCGTATACTCTTCTCCATCTCCATTTGATCAGAGTTATTGATCATAGAAAATAATTTGTTGCAGAATAAATAGAATAATCCATCTTCTTCGCATAATTTGAGGCCTAAGCGAACTGTTAAATCCCCTGCCCGATATAGGTCAGCTCATGCTGAGGATGGAGCATCTGTAAGCAATTCCATAACTTCTCAGCTGAGATTTTCATGTTCGATGTTCGATAAAATTTAACACTCCTTCATTTCATCGCAGGTTGATGTTCGTGTTGTTGTTGATGCTAGAAAGAGGAAGGATGGGAAGTCCGTGGTCGTGGTTGATGATAGCAGCAACCAAGTTGACGAAGACTCCACTGATTCCGTAGAGATTGGGGATAGAGCTTACGTTCACGAGTATCCAACATCTGGACTCCCCTTTGAATCTCCCATGACCAATACTTGCCCAAATAATGAGGTGGTCGGTGGATTCGTCATTCCCAAATGTCATGTTCCTTTGTATACCAAAATTTGGAGACGGTAGGGGCACATTGCTATGACGGAAATATGGACAGGCTTTCTCCCAACCCTTCTGACTACAGTTGCCGGATTGTTACCGATCATTGAAGAGATGAACGAGATGAATCCGCGAGATGTCAAGAATCATGAATTGCATAGGTGGGATGAAATGATTTCGAACTGTGAAACCTTGCGGTTCAACATAGGTTGGCTTCTTCGTCGGCTCGAGATGATCAAAATTCACAGGGCGGCGGCGGCTGCGGATGCAATTTCTACCACAACTGCTTTCTTAGAGGAGGAGAAGGCACTTGCCTTGGAATCGGAAAGAGTCGAGAAAGATGTCCAGGACTTGAAAGTGAACACCAAAAACTTTCAGAAGAAGCTTGACATGGTTGTTTTTAAGAATTACCCTATATTGGATGGTTTATTCTGAGTGAGCATTTATGACTATTGTTTTCGAATAGGTTTAGGCTTTTCTTAGGTAGAATAATTGATCATAACGTGAAGGAATTTTGTTCATTTATGAAATGTTTAATGAACAAAGGAGCATTTTTCACGCTCTTTGGAAGAATATAAATTACATTCTGAAAATGCTTGAAATGATGAAATGATAAAAAGGTAATCGTTTTCTAGGATCAGGCGTAATATGCTTTGAGCCATTTACCGTTGATTATATTTCCTTTCACTCCTCCATTAATAGCTAAGATTTTGTAACATCCACTGGATACTGCCTTGATAACTACATATGGCCCTTCTCATTTCGGAGAGAATTTGTGAGCAGACATGTCTTGTTGAATGTGCTTTGTGATTAATATTTTTGAATGATGTTGTAGTAATAAGGTTCAAACTCTCGGACTTGTGAAGATTAAATTTAAAGATTTAATAAAATTATATACAAAAATATTAACAAAGTGGGCGAGAGGTAACCAAGACACTAGATTCCACTATGACGCAAAATTGAATGATACATATTTCAAAACTCTAATTATCTTTTAAGACTCTTATTTATTAATTCACAAATAATCTGGAAAATTCTCAAAAATTAATTGTATCCCCTAAGCATAGATTATCTAAACAAAGCATAACCTATCTAATTGAATCACAACTAATGAAGAAAATTTTTGCAAACAATTAAAAACTCTGCAAAAGCAGTGATTGAGTGAGTTATAAATTATAAATTAGAGAGAATAAATAATTACCAATTATTCATGCGTAAATAGCTTCCTCATTGCCTTGGTTGTGAGAGAATTAGCCGCTCATCATGTTGGAAAACCTCTCAAAGAATTTCATTGATGCTCAAAAATGGTTTACAAATGATGAGAATATGAGAAATACAATAAAACCGGGTTTGTAACAGTTATAAGTGTTACAAACCAGCTGTTACAGAAAACGACAGACAAAAAATGTTGTAAACACTGTGCTGCGACCCTCGCCTCTGTGTCGCTGACACTGTTAAAAAACGACTGTCTCTGCAGGTCCGTTCTTCGTGTTCGTCATGTTCATCATCAGCAGCAGCAGAAACCGAGTTTGGGAAAACTCGAATTTCTTCTTCTCTGGCTCTCATCAGCCCCCCAGACTCTCGACACCCCTTCTATGATACCGCAAGACCCTTTTTATACACCTACAACACAAGAAATCTCCTCCATAACTCGAGATAATCCTCTCTTTACTCGGGTGATAAAAAATATTTTCGGGAAGATTTTCTTCCCTGTTTTATGATTTTCACGCGTTCTCAGTTGTGTTTCTTTCCTTTTATACCTTCTTCACGCTCCAGAATATTGATTAAGTCTTCCAATCACGAGCAGTACACGTTTAAACTCGTGTAAGTTTGTGTTTATCCTCCAACTCACTGTTTGGATTAAACCAAGTTATCCAGCCAAATTTGATCGAAACAAACTCCCATATCAGCTTTTCTATGACATATCACATCTACCCATGAAGTTTCAGCGATTAAATCGCACAAAAACTCCTCCAAAATCCGATCGAAAAATCTGCCTGTGAAAAGAAATATTTTCCCGCCAAAATATTTTTTTGAATTTGTGAAGAAGGTCACCCCTTATCCAGTGGTCGCCCCTTATCCGTTACTGGAGTCTGAATAACACATGTCCTTTGGGGTGCCTTAATTAAATTTTCTGGGGTGTTTCCAGCATTTTTTCTGGGTTCCTCCGGCGCATTTCTGGGGTGTTTTTAGTCTCTATCCTGGGGTGTAAAACACCACTTTTCGAGCCAATTTCGCCGCAAGAGCTTATTTTTCCAAAAACATCTACAAAAACAAAAAATAAGAAGTATTTAATCGAGTCTAACAATACAGAACATTGAGGACAAATTAGACACAAAAATGTGTCTATCAAATACCCCCAAACTTATTATTTGCTAGTCCTCGAGCAAAACTAATAAAAAGTAAAATCGAGTTAATCTCGGGAGGGTTTACCAGAGGTGTACCCACAAAACCATTACTTCTAATTGGTCACAAATATCCAAAGAGCTATGAGGACATACATATTCTCAACTTATCTCCAAGTAACTAGAATGCCAGAGAAATTAAAGGTGTCAGCTCTAAAGCTGACTGAAGAAAAGGGGAGACACATCCGCAACACTGCTAGATAAAGAGATATCCGCTACACAGCTAGATAAACATTGTAAGATGTGTCCGCTGCTTTACAGCTGGATAAGATTAGGAGAGAGATAAAGATGAGAGGGACATCTGCTACACAGCTGGACTAATTACGTGTGATGAGTTAAACCAGTGCTAGAAAGATCTTGTGCCAGATTGAAAGCGGACTAACAAAGCAACCAAATGTATCTTTCTTCGACTCTCTCATAGTGCTCAGTAGAAACTACGTCTTCTTCGGTCTTCAACTGTTGATGATAAACTATCGAACCTCATAGAACCTTGACAATTAACTCTTCTCTTCGATTTCTTCCTTGACTTATAAATTTCTATTTCCCTTTGGCCTTATTGAACAAAACCTTTTTTTTTACGTAACGATGATTTTTTTTCATTTTTTTTTTTTGAAACAAAAAAATTACAAGACAACAATTTACATGGCCATGAGAGAAGGACTTTCAAAACTTGGATCTTCGCAACTTGTGATGTCTTGGTATCATGGATTCTAACAACTTATATCATTTGCTGTTATAACTTCAACTTTGATTTTTGAATTATTGTTTTCTATTGTTGCTTCTAAACCTAAAACGTCTTCAACTTTCTTCATAGATTTTGATGTCGCTCCGCTTGTTGATAGAGAGAGTCGCAATCCAGTAACTAAGACTACATTGTGAGGTTTCTTTGTCTTTCTGGCATTTCCTGACCTACTTGCCTTTCCATCATGTATGGTGAGGTCCATCACGGTTACCCTCTAAAAGGAACAAGTTCTCTCCTGAATTTCAAGGATCTCAATGTCTTTTTCTCTAATGTCTCAAAAGGTTGTTATCCCTAGCATTCCAATTTCTATCTTTTCGGTGAGAAACAGTATGTAAGCTTAGCTAACCGGATACCATGTGACAGTAGAAGTTTCAAAAGTGCAACTAAAAATTTCTTCCCCACCCCCAAACTTAAATCTAACATTGTCCTCGATGTTCTAAAGATAAAATTAAAAGCATGAACAAGGAGAAACTGTTACCACTTTAAGAAAAAGAGTTAAGGAAAGATATTACCATGTTGCATGAGCATGGGTTACCTCCCAAGAAGTGCTAAGTTTAAAGTCTTCAGCCAGACTTGGGAAAGGATTAGTCAACTCGAACCGTATAACAGTAGCCGGAATAACTGTGGGTCTTCAAAACCAAATAGAGCTGACCAAAGGAAACTGCAGTAAACCAAGAAAATGAACAAGACTAACATGCCCTTACCTAGTTTCCTGATTAAGACAACTACATCTAATTGTGGTTCAGGTTCAGGTTCTATAAAAGGGTCTAAATATATTTCTTGAGGCTGCAACTCCTCAAAAGTGAGATCCGAACTATTAGGTCCTAGAGTCTGTAAAAACTCAAATAAAAATTTAGAAGCACATAATAATAACCTAAATAATTGAGGATCCTCTAAGTCAATCAGGTTTGACTTACAAAATTGACCACAGTGAGGGTAGTAGTCATTCTTAAGAAAATGTGTTGATTCTAATTTCCTAAAGCATTTAGGTTTAGTCTCACAACTAAATATTCGACACATTTGAAATATAAACATTCCCACATTTGGAAGAAAACTATTTGGTGGGAAAACAAAGTCAATAAGGGTATCATAGCCTGGGAAAACCACATCAACCATAGGATGGGTTTCTAATGACTGAACTTCTTTCTGGACATTATTAGGTTCAGAAAAACGTGTATGGAGATAATCTTGTACGATGGTTGAGGCACAAATGTCAAGCTATACACGAGGGAACTTTCTAAGAGTTAAAGGTAAAGCACGGGGAGAATGATAATCACCCCCAAACTTAGAGTTTTGGGTGTCTCTAGGTAGACTAACTACAATTTCCCTAATTTCTAGATCATCGGAATCCTGACATGGTCAATTGATTCTGTTAGGTTATACTCAGGTGATGCATCCTCACTCATATTTAAAAGCTCTACGAGTTCATCTTCTTCGTCTAAGACAATTGTTTCTAAATCGCTAGACTCTAAAACATTATTCTCAGAATAAACTCGTTCCTCTAAATCATTATCGGCTTTGTAAACAGGAAATACTACATCGTCTAAAATGAGGATATCTCTAGTCAAATCCTCGTCCTTTTGAATAGGTGAATAATTATTAAAATTATTTGGATTTGAAATAGAAATAATATTATCATTGTAAAGCTCAATTGGAGTATCCATTCACTGATCACTATTCCTACATAAGTATGATTCTCCATCAACACTATCCTCATCATAATAACATGAAAAAGATCGAACCTCATCAAAACAAGTAGTGATACCAATTCTAACATTGTTATCTTGATTATGTAAATAACTATCTTCATTCTCAAGGGTATTATTGGATACACTATATTGGCAATTCAAGTAATTTCGAGCAATTCTTTTGTTCGTCTCAGCTATCCGCTTGAGGTGGTCTTCTAAAGAAGGTTCACTCATTATTGTTCTTTCGTCTATAATTATACTATTCATCTCAGCTAACTTACGCGTCGACTCAGCTAACTTCCTGAGGGACTCTTCTGAAGGAGGAATAGGAACAGAGGGATCATAAAAAGGACTACTTTTCAATAATTTGATTGTAACCTCTAGAGACGAAGAACTAGTACTATAATATTCTTGCTCGTAAGACTGATGCATGTGTGGATAGTAATTGGGCTCACCAGGGTATGGCCCATATCCTTCCAAAGGATGGCGTTCCCAACCACTATTCCCAACATGGTCATAAAAAGGATGATGTCCATATTCAAATTCAGGTCGATAATCATTGTATTGGCTTCTATCATACCAGTTCGACATTCTTAATTGCAAGGGAATTCTACACAATCACAAACAAGGCTGACTCGACCAAATCAAACCTATAAAATCTAGCAAACAACAAGCATGATGGCTTCACTTAGATTGTTTCTAGACCAGCTTCTAATCTTTCGAAAAGGAATTCGTTACAATCTGAGAAAACCTCTCTGGAATCAATCCGAGTTTAAATAAGTTGAATTGAGACGAGAGAAGCTGCGAGGAGCTTTGATACCCAAGGTCTCACCGGTATTATAAGGCGGCGCAGTCACGCATTCAACTCGCAGAAACCATCATGAACTTCAAAGTATGCTCAAAAGAGTAACCAATATTTTTCGAACGACTTTCCTATTAAGCTCGTTACCCTATAGGTCTCGTTCTAGTCAAAATTTTAAGCTTAGGTTCGCGTTTGGTTTCGTTTTCCTAAGGCGGGCAAGAAGGAAACGGTGATGAAATCCGAGTCCTTATCTTAATTTGGCCAGGCCTTGCCCTTTACTAGGAAATTAAAAAACCGTATTCAAATCCTCAGCATATATTCACCTTAAGGCATACAATAAACCCGCTGACAGGGGATTCGCGGTGTTTCGAAAGCTTACCTCCCGTACCAGACGGGCGCAGAACCGCTGAAGTCGACTCGGGCCACGACTCCTATGTCATGTGCGAACCCGAGGGGCCGAGACGATATTGTAATCGTCGTCCTTCCCTGCAAACAGTTTTATATTTAATGTACCCTTCCTTAGGGTTTAAAAAAAAATTGTCCAAGTCCAAAGTCCAAATAAAGTGCAAAAGAAAAGAAATAAAAAAAAAATAATTACAAAAGGAAGGTCTCTAAAAAAAAATAAAAATAATTCTCTCTTTTTTTTTAATTTTTCTTTCGCTCTTTTTTTTTTTTTTTTTTTTTGCTTTGTCTTTTTCCTTCTCTTTTGGCTTTAAGCTTTGATTCCAAGTATTTAGTATCCAACTTCAAACCTGTAATACAAAGACACACCCAAATAAACGTATAAAGAACAAATGAAATAAAAAAAAATTCTACCTAAGCACAAATCCGCGTCGGCGGCGCCAAAATGATTAAATTTTTGAATGATGTTGTAGTAATGAGGTTCAAACTCTCGGACTTGTGAAGATTAAATTTAAAGATTTAATAAAATTATACAAAAATATTAACAAAGTGGGCGAGAGGTAACCAAGACACTAGATTCCACTATGACGCAAAATTGAATGATACATATTTCAAAACTCTAATTATCTTTTAAGACTCTTATTTCTTAATTCACAAATAATCTGGAAAATTCTCAAAAATTAATTGTATCCCCTAAGCATAGATTATCTAAACAAAGCATAACCTATCTAATTGAATCACAACTAATGAAGAAAATTTTTGCAAACAATTAAAAACTCTGCAAAAGCAGTGATTGAGTGAATTATAAATTATAAATTTGAGAGAATAAATAATTACCAATTATTCATGCGTAAATAGCTTCCTCATTGCCTTGGTTGTGAGAGAATTAGCCGCTCATCATGTTGGAAAACCTCTCAAAGAATTTCATTGATGCTCAAAAATGGTTTACAAATGATGAGAATATGAGAAATACAATAAAACCGGGTTTGTAACAGTTATAAGTGTTACAAACCAGCTGTTACAGAAAACGACAGACAGAAAATGTTGTAAACACTGTGCTGCGACCCTCGCCTCTGTGTCGCTGACACTGTTAAAAAACGACTGTCTCTGCAGGTCCGTTCTTCGTGTTCTTCATGTTCATCATCAGCAGCAGCAGCAGAAACCGAGTTTGGGAAAACTCGAATTTCTTCTTCTCTGGCTCTCCTCAGCCCCCCAGACTCTCGACACCCCTTCTATGATACCTCAAGACCCTTTTTGTACACCTACAACACAAGAAATCTCCTCCATAACTCGAGATAATCCTCTCTTTACTCGGGTGATAAAAAATATTTTCGGGAAGATTTTCTTCCCTGTTTTATGATTTTCACACGTTCTCAGCTGTGTTTCTTTCCTTGTATACCTTCTTCACGCTCCAGAATATTGATTAAGTCTTCCAATCACGAGCAGTACATGTTTAAACTCGTGTAAGTTTGTGTTTATCCTCCAACTCACTGTTTGGATTAAACCAAGTTATCCAGCCAAATTTGATCGAAACAAACACCCATACCATCTTTTCTATGACATATCACATCTACCCATGAAATTTCAGCAATTGAATCGCACAAAAACTCCTCCAAAATCCGATCGAAAAATCTGCCTGTGAAAAGAAATATTTTCCCGCCAAAATATTTTTTTGAATTTGTGAAGAAGGTCACCCCTTATCCAGTGGTCGCTCCTTATCCGTTGCTGGATTCCGAATAACACATGTCCTTTGGGGTGCCTTAAGTAATTTTTCTGGGGTGTTTCCAGCATTTTTTCTGGGTTCCTCCAACACATTTCTGGGGTGTTTTTAGTCTCTATCCTGGGGTGTAAAACACCACTTTTCGAGCCAATTTCGCCGCAAGAGCTTATTTTTCCAAAAACATCTACAAAAACATAAAATAACACAATAAGTATTTAATCGATTCTAACAATACAGAACATTGAGGACAAATTAGACACAAAAATGTGTCTATCACTTTGCTGTCTTTAATACCAAATCTCCTACTTGGAATGCTCGAGGTCTTATCATTTTGTTATAAGCTCTGGAGATCCTTTGTTTGTACGCTTCTACGTATTTTTCTACCTTAGCCCTTCTCGACTCAAGCATGTCCAATTCAGCAATTCTTGAGTTGGACACTTCGGCTTCATCCCATTGTACTCCACTGGCTATTGCAATCCCTATTGAAGGAATTTTGATTTCTGCTGGGAGTATGGCGTCGGTTCCATAGACGAGAGAGTATGGTGAAGTTCCGATCGAGCTTATTGGTGCGGTCTAATAGGCCCATAAATCCATAGCAATTTCTCATGCCACGTCCGAGGATTATCATGAATCGTTCGACTGAGAATTCAGATCAAAGTTTTGTTGGTGCTCTCCGCTTGTTCGTTTCCTTGGGGATAGTACAGTGTGGAGAAAACTTGTTTGATGCCGTATTCCTCGAGCAATTTCGTCACGTGCTTGTTGGAAAAAGGAGTTCCATTATCAGTGACAATGTGTTTAGGATCACCAAATCTACATATTATGTATTCTTTGATGAAGGCTGCGATCGTGACTCTAGTGGTGCTTCGAAGAGGAATAGCTTCAACCCATTTGGTGAAATACTCAGTTGCAGTGATGATGTATTCATGTTGCTTCGAAGATGCTGGGTTGATTTTTCCAAGTGATATCCAGTCCCCAGCTATAGAAAGGCCAAGGACTATTCACAGAATTCAATGGGAGACAAGGAGTGTGGATGAGATTACCATGGACTAGGCATTGATGACACCTTTGTACATGCGCAGCTGCGTCGTCTTCCATAGTCGGCCAATAATATTTCTCATGAATTTGGAGAAATAATTTCCTTTTTCCTTGATGTTATCTATCGTGCATCTCCTTCAAAATTGTTGGGATTTCATGCTCAGCTAAGCATCTCAGCAAGTTCCCACCAAAGCTTTTGCAGTACAAGATTCCATCAAGAAAGACAAATCTTTTAGGTCTCTGAACGAGTTTGATTGTTTCTCTATTTTCCAACGGCAATTCATTGTCCCGGAGGTACTTGATGTAGGGTTCCCTCTAGTCTCCAGTGTGATGTGTTGTCAGAGCTTTTAAGTGATGAGGAGGCGTCTGACAATTGGGACATGAATTTTGCAGAATTCTTGATTGACCCTCCATAGAAGGCCAATAGTATCCCATCCTTTGAAGCTTTCTGTAAAGTGTTACCACCAGCGTCTGTCCGCAGATTTCTTCATATATGTGTTTGAGTTGTTTGTCCGCTTCGTTGTTATCAAGGCATCGTGATAAGGATCCATCAGGATTTCGATAGTACAACGCTCTGTGAACCAAGAAATAATTCTTTAATTCTTTGAGGCTGATTTTCCCTTCTGAAAGAGAGATGCTCAATTCATGAATAATGGGTGCTCGCAAATCGTCTGCTTGAATATCTTCGACTTGAGTTAGCCAGGTAGATGACACAGCACGCCTCTGTACTGTGATTATTTTTTCTGCTCCTTCGAATTGCATCTTAGAAACGAGAGTTTCCAGGCAGTTAGCATGCCTATTGTTAGTTCGTCCAGTATGGACAATCGTTGCATCAGCGAAATGAGTTAATAGCCTCTGAGCTTCAGTTCTGAATGGAGAGAGCATGATTTCTTTGAGAGAATATGTTTCATTCACTTGATTGACTAGCATCTTTGAATCTCCTCTTACCTCAAGGTGTGTTTCTCCTGCTTGCTTCACCAGGGATAATCCTAGTAAGAAAGCTTCATATTCCGCTGAATTGTTGGTGCAGTGAAAATCCAATTTGAACGAATGTGAGAAAACTTCGCCAGATTGAGATACTAGTACTACGCCCGCTCCTCCAGTGTCATTTCTAGGGGTGGAGGATCCGTCAAAGTATGGAAGCCACGTCTCCTCTTTGATAACTAAAATATCTGGAAACTCACCAGGTACATCTTCATGTAACATCGTTGCATCTTCTCCTGGAAAAGCAGCGAGCAAGTCTACAACTTCTTGTCCTTTGATTGCGTTAGGCGGTGTGCAGGCTATGTCGAATTCTGACATCTGAAGTAGCCACTTTGCTGGTCTCCCTATCAAGGATGGCTTTGACAGCAGAAACTTTATAGGGTCAGCTTTGGAAACGAGTACAACTCTGTTGGATAGTAAATAGTTCCTGAATTTCTGGATTGCATGCACTAATGCTAGACATGCTCTTTCAGCCTTTGGGTATCGAAGTTGAGCGTCTCTCATTGTACGGCTGAAGTAATAGATCGGTCGTTCGATGCCTTCTTCGTCTTCTTGGGCAAAAAGTGCTCCAATAGCAACATCACTGGAAGCTGTGTAAAGTATCAGTGGTCAACCTTGCACTGGAGATTTCATGACAGCAGGTGATAATAGTATCTGCTGTATTTTCTGGAATGCTTCTTGTTGAACGGTTGTCCATGTAAAACTTGCTCCTTTCTTCAGTAGAGGGGTAAATGAAGCAATGAGCTGAGCTAATCCATGGATGAAGCGCTGATTAATGATTTTTCATGGGTTGTAGTAATGAGGTTCAAACTCTCGGACTTGTGAAGGATAATTTTTTAGACTTAATAGAAAATAAATATATACAAAAATATTAACAATGGGCGAGAGTACTGGGACTAAAGATTCGGTCGTTTTTTTCATTTTCAAATGGTTCAGAAATTAATTCTAGCAATTATAGTTCAAAAACAAAACAAATATTAACTCTAGTTTATTGCCAAGATAGATTTTATAAAATATTACTTGTATTTCTTAAGCATGGCATATCAAAAATCCCTAAGACTAAGCATACTCCATCAAATGAAATCACAAGTAATTAATTTAAAATCTTAATTCAATTAAAATTAGTGCAAAAAGTAAATAAAAGAATTAATGAAATTACCATATGGATGAAATTCGACCTCCTCCGCCGTCCCAGTGTTGGGGTTTAACTCATCATGTAGAAAACACACTCAAAATATTTATTTATTGCTCAAATGGTGTTTACAATGAAGAGAAGAAGAGAAAATGGTGTAAAACTGTAATCTGCGACGCACAAAAAGCGTCACAGAATGAACGATAAAAGAAAAGTGTTGTTGCTGTTTAGATTGCACTGCGACCCACGGCTTGTGTCTTAGACACTGTTGATAAACGACTGTCCTTGCGAATCTGTTCTTCGTGTTCTTGGTGTTCTTCATCATCAGCAGCAGCAGCAACAGAGTTTCATCAACTCTTGATTTCTGCTTCTCTGGACCTCCTCTCGACCCCAAACTCTCGACACCCCTCTATGCTAACCAAAGAGTTATATTTATACACCTTTGGACCAAGAATAACTTCTCATTAATCCAAAAAATCTTCCCATTACTCGGCAGTGAATGAAAATATTCCCGATATTTTTTCTTTAATTCTCTGATTTGTTACGGATTGTTCCCTGTTTTATCTCTTCTCACGCGTCATCCCTGAGCTGTAGGGATTGTTTCCAGCCAATAGAATCAACCCATGCACGTCTCTTCCATCCAAGAATTCCAAGAATATAATATTTTTCCTATTTTAGAATATTTTCCTTGATTTGATTCCCACCGGTTATCTAACCAATTTTGACCGAATCCAACACCCATACCAGCTCTATCTAGGCCCTAGGAACAAACCCATTTAATTTGGGCCATTGAATCTCACTAGAACACCTTCAAATCCTCAACCCTAGTCACGGCATTTCAAGAACAATTTTTCCCGCCAAAATTTGAAATTCAAAAAGGTTGAAGATGATATGCCCCCTATCCTGAACTGGGGTGCGAATAGCAGATGCCTTGGGGGTGACCTGGGGCTGCCCCTTAGTAATTAGGTTACCCCTTATCCAAAAGTGAGAGTCCGAATAACACTTGTCCTCCGGGTGCCAAAATCAACTTTTCGAGCCGAATTTTCCAAAAATGTTTATTTCCTAAAAATACATAAAAACACAATATTAGTACAAAAATAGAGTTCCAACAATACAGACATTGAGGACAAAGTAGACACAAAAATGTGTCTATCAAATACCCCCAAACTTATTATTTGCTAGTCCTCGAGCAAAACTAATAATAAAAAATAAATAAAACCGAGTTAATCTCAGGAGGATTTACCAGAGGTGTGCCCACAAAACCTTTACTCCAGACCCTAGCTATCTACAAAGAACCTTGGAAGGCACTAAAGAATCTCCTTGGTTGGCTTACAATCACTGACTACAGGAGGAAGTACCCTGATGCGAAATTCCAATTGTTGTACACGAGTTTACACTCAAGCATACTAAAATTCATATAAAGTGACAGAGCTCTACTCAGATAGTTGCACTATGGACATCATATTCGGAGTCAAACTAATCATATGGATAGAAAAAGGAGTTGAAAATAGAAAAATGTAGATGGTTTTGATGTTAACCAAATGATCGATGTTTCACATATCTGTCTGAAGGCCACTGCCAGAATGAACCTATCCTAATGGACTGAGATATCGGTCTGACTAATATCAAAACAACTGGCATATACAAGGGAACCAGTGGTCAATAACTTAAATCTAGATCAACAAACTGGCAAATACAAGGGAACCAGTAGTTGACTACACAGAACAATAACCATTCTTTCTATTTTTTATTTTTTTTTAAAACTTAACGGCATGAATAGATCTTTTTGATCCAAGCACATGCTTCTTGTCAGCAGATTACACGATAGTTCCCACGGGTCCTGCATTCCACGCTTGCTTAGGCGACGTAAACAGGGAAAACACACGCATATTGCTATCCAAGTGTTAATACTTATTCCGATTGGTCTAACTGGTCCGGTCTTCTTTTTTTTTTTTTTTTTAGTAACTCAGTCACTCTAATTCACCCTAGCAATGGTAACAACTTGAATCGTGAACCCCACCTAATCACTTAGAGAAACATAGTTTAAAAAGAAAAAAAAATGAAAAGGACTCAACGAGATATGGTGAAACTATCATGTTATTACTAACACCTGAGCTCTGTGCTTTTATGAATAGACTCTTTCGATGTTTCCATCTAATTATATTGGTTCCTCAACTCCTATAACCAAGATGTTCCCATCCACTTAGATTGGTTAGTGCAAACCTTAATAGGCATAAATTTCTAGGCTCTGGAGTTTACTAATTGCAACTAAAAAGTTTCTCCCATACCCCCAAACTTAAATCTAACATTGTCCTCAATGTTCTAAAGATGAAACTAAAAGCATGAACAAGGAGAAACTGTTATCATTTGAAGCGAAAGAGTTAAGGAAAGATATTACCGTGTTGCATGAGCATGGGATACCTCCCAAGAAGTGCTAAGTTTAAAGTCTTCATCCAGACTTAGGAAAGGATTAGTCAACTCGAACCATAAAGTAACAGTCGAAATAATTGTGGGTCTTCAAAACTAAATAGAGCTGACCAAAGGAAACTGCAATGAACCAAGAAAGTGAACAAGACTAGCATGCCCTTACTTAGTTTCCTGATTAAGAAATTTATATCTAATTGTGGTTCAGGTTCAGGTTCTACGAAAGGGTCTACATAGAAAACTTTCATTGGATGCGTTTCTTCATAGGTGGGATCCGAATCATTAGGTCCTAGAGTCTGGAAAAACTCAAATATGATCTTAGAAGCGCACAATAATAACCTAAATAACTGAGGATCCTCTAAGTCAATAAGATTTGACTTACATAATTGACCACAATGAGAGTAGTGGTCATTCTTAAGCAAATGTGTCGATTCTAATTTCCTAAAGCATTTAGGTTTAGTCTCACAATTTAATATTCGACACATTTGGAATATAAACGTTCCCACAGTTGGAAGAAAACTATTTGGTGGGAAAACAAAGTCAATCTGGGGATCATAGCCTGGGAAAACCACATCAACCAGAGGATGGGTTTCTAACGACTGAACTTCTTTCTGGACATCATTAGGTTCGGGAAAACGAGTATGAAGGTAATCTTGTAATATGGTTGAGGCATAAATGTCAAGTCCTACACGAGGGAACTTTCTAAGAGTTAACGCACATGGAGAACGATAATCACCCCCAAACTTAGAGTTTTCTGTGTCTCTAGAAAGACTAGTCACAACTTCCCTAATTTCTAGGTCATCAGATTCCTGGAAATGGTCAATGGATTCTTCTAAGTCAGGTTCATCCTCACTCATCTCTACGAGTTCATCTTCTTCGTCTAAGACTATTGTTTCTAAATCGCTAGACTCTAAAACATTATTCTCAGAATAAACTCGTTCCTCTAAATCATTATCGTCTTTGTAAACAGGAAATACTACATCGTCTAAAACGAGGGTATCTCTAGTCAAATCCTCGTCCTTTTGAATAGGTGAATAATTATTAAAATTATTTGGATTTGAACAAGAAATAATATTATCATTGTAAAGTTCAATTGGAGTAACCATTTCCTGATCACTATTCCTACATATTTCATGTTCTTCATCGATACTATCCTCATCATAATCATCATTATAATAACATGAAAAAGATCGAACCTCATCAAAACAAGTAGTGCTACCAATTCTAACCTTGTCATCTTGATTATGAAAATAACTATCCTCATTTTTGAGGGTATTATTGGAAACACTATATTGGAAAGTAAGATTATTTCGAGCAAGTCTTTCATTCGTCTCAGCCATCAGCTTGAGGGATTCCTCTATAGAAAGTTCACTCATTATTGTAGTTCTTTCGTCTAGAATTACACTATTCATCTCAGCTAACTTACGCGTCGACTCAGCTAACTCCCTGAGGGACTCTGCTAAAGGAGGAATAGGAACAGAGGGATCATAAAAAGGACTACTTTTCAATAGTTTGATTGTATCCTCTAGAGACGAAGAAATAGTACTATAATCTTCTTGCTCGTAAGACTGATGCATATGTGGATAATAATTGGGCTCACCAGGGTATGACCCATATCCTTCCAAATGATGGTGTTCCCAACATGGTCATAGAAAGGATGATGTCCATATTCAAATTCAGGTCGATAATCATTGTATTGGCTTCTATCGTACCAGTTCGACATTCTTAAATACAAGGGAATTCTACACAATCACAAACAAGGATGACTCGACCAAATCAAACCTATAAAATCTAGCAAACAACAAGCATGATGGCTCCACTTAGATTGATTCTAGACCAGCTTCTAATCCTTCGAAAGGGAATTCGTTACAATTTAAGCAAACCCCTCTGGAATCAATCTGAGTCAAAGTAAGTTGAATTGAGGCGAGGGAAGCTCAGTGGAGCTTTGATACCCAAGGCCTCACCGCTATCACAAGGCGGCGTAGTCACGCATTCAACTCACATAAAGCATCATGAACTTCGAAGTATGCTAAAAGAGTAACCAATATTTTTTGAACGACTTTCCTACCAATCTCGTTACCCTATCGGTCTCGTTCTAATAAAATTTTAAGCTTGGGTTCGCGTTAGGTTTCGTTTTCCTAAGGCGGCAAGAAGGGAGCGGTGATGAAATTCGAACCCTTATCTTGTATTGGCCAGGCCTTGCCCTTTACTAGGAATTTAAAAACAGTCCAAATTCGTCCTCAATCAGTGAATCACCTTAAGGAATACAGTAACTCGCTTACAAGAGATTCGCGAGTGTTTCGATGGACTTACCTCCCGTACCAGACGGAGGATGAACCGTTGAAGTCGACTCGGGCCACGACTCCTATGTCATGTATGAACCCGAGGGGCCGAGACGATATAGTAATCGTCGTCCTTCCCTGCAAACAGTTTGTATTTAAGGGTACCCTTCCATAGGGTTTAAAAAAATAAATAAAAATAATGTCCCGATTGTCCAGTCCATAGAAAAGAAAAAATAATAATAATAATAATAATTACAAAAAAAATGGAAAGTCTCTTTAAAAAAAAATCTATCTTTTTTTTTTCTTTTTCTCTTTTTTTTCTTTTTTTTTTTACTTTGTCTTTTTTTCCTTCTCTTTTAGCTTTAAGCTTTGATTCCAAGGTCTTTAGTATCCAACTTCAAACCTGTAATACAAAGACACAACCAAAGATACGTAAAAAGAACAAATGGAATAATAAAAAATAATAAAAACCTAAAAATTCTACCTAAGCAAAAATCCGCGTCGGCGGCGCCAAAATGATTAATGATTTTTCGCGGGTTGTAGTAATGAGGTTCAAACTCTCGGACTTGTGAAGGATAATTTTCTAGACTTAATAGAAAATAAATATATACAAAAATATTAACAATGGGAGAGAGTACTGGGACTAAAGATTCGGCCGTTTTTTTTCATTTTCAAATGGTTCAGAAATTAATTCTAGCAATTATAGTTCAAAAACAAAACAAATATTAACTCTAGTTTATTGCCAAGATAGATTTTATAAAATATTACTTGTATTTCTTAAGCATGGCATATCAAAAATCCCTAGGACTAAGCATACTCCATCAAATGAAATCACAAGTAATTAATTTAAAATCTTAATTCAATTAGAATTAGTGCAAAAAGTAAATAAAAGAATTAATGAAATTACCACATAGATGAAATTCGACCTCCTCCGCCGTCCCAGTGTTGGGGTTTAACTCATCATGTAGAAAACACACTCAAAATATTTATTTATTGCTCAAATGGTGTTTACAATGAAGAGAAGAAGAGAAAATGGTGTAAAACTGTAATCTGCGACGCACAAAAAACGTCACAGAATGAACGATAAAAGACAAGTGCTGCTGCTGTTTAGACTGCACTGCGACCCACGGCTTGCGTCTTAGACATTGTTGATAAACGACTGTCCTTGCGAGTCTATTCTTCGTGTTCTTGGTGTTCTTCATCATCAGCAGCAGCAGCATCAGAGTTTCATCAACTCTTGATTTCTGCTTCTCTGGACTTCCTCTCGACCCCAAACTCTCGACACCCCTCTATGCTAACCCAAGAGTTATATTTATACACCTTTGGACCAAGAATAACTTCTCATTAATCCAAAAAATCTTCCCATTACTCGGCAGTGAATGAAAATATTCCCGATATTTTTTCTTTAATTCTCTGATTTGTTACGGATTGTTCCCTGTTTTATCTCTTCTCACGCGTCATCCCTGAGCTGTAGGGATTTTTTCCAGCCAATAGAATCAACCCATGCACGTCTCTTCCATCCAAGAATTCCAAGAATAGAATATTTTTCCTATTTTAGAATATTTTCCTTGATTTGATTCCCACCGGTTATCTAACCAATTTTGACCGAATCCAACACCCATACCAGCTCTATCTAGGCCCTAGGAACAAACCCATTTAATTTGGGCCATTGAATCTCACTGGAACACCTTCAAATCCTCAACCCTAGTCACGGCAGTTCAAGAACAATTTTTCCCGCCAAAATTTGAAATTCAAAAAGGTTGAAGATGATATGCCCCCTATCCTGAACTGGGGTGCGAATAGCAGATGCCTTGGGGGTGACCTGGTGATGCCCCTTAGTAATTAGGTTACCCCTTATCCAAAAGTGAGAGTCCGAATAACACTTGTCCTCCGGGTGCCAAAATCAACTTTTCGAGCCGAATTTTCCAAAAATGTTTATTTCCTAAAAATACATAAAAACACAATATTAGTACAAAAATAGAGTTCCAACAATACAGACATTGAGGACAAAGTAGACACAAAAATGTGTCTATCAAATACCCTCAAACTTATTATTTGCTAGTCCTCGAGCAAAACTAATAATAAAAAATAAATAAAACCGAGTTAATCTCGGGAGGGTTTACCAGAGGTGTGCCCACATAACCTTTACTCCAGACCCTAGCTATCTACAACGAACCTTGGAAGGCACTAAAGAATCTCCTTGGTTGGATTACAATCACTGACTACAGGAGGAAGTACCCTGATGCGAAATTCCAATTGTTGTACACGAGTTTACACTCAAGCATACTAAAGTTCATATAAAGTGACAGAGCTCTACTCAGATAGTTGCACTATGGACATCATATTCGGAGTCAAACTAATCATATGGATAGAAAAAGGAGTTGAAAATAGAAAAATGTAGATGGTTTTGATGTTAACCAAATGATCGATGTTTCACATATCTGTCTGAAGGCCACTGCCAGAATGAACCTATCCTAATGGACTGAGATACCGGTCTGACTAATATCAACACAACTGGCATATACAAGGGAACCAGTGGCCAATAACTTAAATCTAGATCAACAAACTGGCAAATACAAGGGAACCAGCAGTTGACTACACAGAACAATAACCATTTTTATTTTTATTTTTAAACTTAACGGCATGAATAAATCTTTTTGATCCAAGCGCATGCTTCTTGTCAGCAGATTACACGACAAGAAGCATGCTTCTTGATCCTTACGGCGCTTAATCAGTGTAGTAGATGACTTGATCGACTTAGCGCCTGAGGATGATGGTTTGTCATTAACTTCTTCAATGGAATTCCATCTTGGGAATGGAGTATTGTAAATCTTGCTTGGAGGTTCGGGGATGATTTTTTGGGATTCAAGGAATTCAACATCATAGACCGGAGCATAAGGAGATGACGAAGTCGTGATACGAACAATCTTGTTATTGAGCAGAGCCTTCATGCATTGATGGTACGTCGACGGGACCACCTTGCTGTCATGGAGCCATGGTCGTCCGAGTATCATGTGATAATCAGGCTCTTGTTCAATCACGTGGAATTTGGCCTTTGACTGAATAGGCCCTACCTTCAAGTATATGTATGCATATCCATATGTATAGATCTGGCTTCCTTCAAAACCTGTCATCAAGATGGGATGGCGAACGATTTTATTCTGTGGGAACTTGGCTTCTTTAAGAGTCTTCATAGTAATAATGTTTGTATAAGCGCCCGTATCAACAAGAGATCTCTTAAACTCCGAGTCTTTGATAAAGCCAGTCACGTACAGGGCTCGATTATTCCCTTCGTATGCCATGCGGTCTTCTTCTCCGAAAGTGATATTGTCAATTGAATGCTCAGTCATCATGGATGTTTCTTCCACTGCTAGGCATGACGAAATCAGTTGCACGTCTGATGATATTTAATTGAGTGCGGAGAACATGTTCGTACATTGATCCCTTGAGAAGTGCATGAGTTCACATAGATTTTCAATCAAGTGTGTGAATTCTTGGTCCACCGGCTTCTCATAGGTGGTGAAGCTCTTAGGTTGAGGGTTAGCGTCAGTGGTGTCGAGAGATGAGCGCTCCATAAATTGAGCTCCTAAGATTCTTGTCAGGTCCACCATGCAATTGAACAAATTATCGATCGCTCGCCTCAATCGATTTATGTTCCTTTCTAAGGTCTCTTGCCTTCGTGCCAGTTCGGCTAGTGATGGAATTTCTCCATCGGATGCATTAATAGATGAAAAAAGAGTAGTAAAGTACGTATGACGAATATTACCAGAATCATTCGGATGAGCCAGAGAAGCGTCACCGTTTGAGAGACTCTGGATGGAATTTTGAGTAACAGAATCAGATCTAACTCCGACCATCTTTGTGAGAATTGAGATTGCAACCGAGATAATGATCTCCCACTGTGGTCGCCAATCTGTAGATGGGGAAAAACGAGTTGCTGGTTTTTACGGAATTGAGGAGACGACCGTGCGGAGGAAACTCCCTGAACCGAGCGAACTGTCAAACCTCACACAGATGCACTGCAAGAAGGAAGTGCTTTGAATTCGAGAGATCAATCTGTAGTACTCCGGCCTAAACCAAGACAATGGTCGTTCCTGAGTAAATTCGGTCACAAGAGAGGATGGGTCGATCTGTAGGAGGGAAGCTGAGAAATGTGTGAGATCAATGGTGATCGAGATTGTAGGTGTGTTGTGTATTCTGTATAAGAAAATTCTGAATAATTGAATTTGCTCAGTTGAGAGTGACTGCTCAGACGATAAGTTCGTGTAGACGAAAGATTGTCTGTATGAACTTGTTGAGAAATTCTTGTCCCTTTCAATCATGATTCAGAGATTTATTTATATTGCTAGAATTGTGAACACCTTGATCCCATGAAGTGTGACAGTTGCTGGAGTCAAAGAGTGGGGAAGTGGGAAATCGTGTGAAAAGCAGTTACTCATCGTGCGGAGACTTGGTTGATTTTCCATCAACTACTTTGCTAACTCCTCCAGCTGATTGCACGACTTGCTCACATTCTCATCATGTGTATGAACACATGTTCCGTAGACCGCCAAACCAAACCCTAGTTAATATCCCCCAATGTGACACGATTGATGTCTCGTGGTTTTAGTTAGTCAGTTGCTGACTTCGTGGGACGATGAGTCCATGTTTTACTGAGTTGAACTGATTTGCAAATGTTGTGAGACTTACGAATTGAACATGTCTGTTGAGACAAAGGTATAATTCTCGAATAAATGTTGATAGCTAAAGTGAACAAATATTGTTCATTTAATGAGTTGTTGAATATTGATAGTTGAACCAATATTCCTTGATGCCATCAAATCTTACTCATCTGAGCAAATATTGCTCGTTTGATGAATTAGATGAACCAATATTCCTCAGTGCGAACAAATATTTTCCATCTGAGTAAATGTTGCTCATTTGATGAATTGTTGAATATTGATAGTTGAACCAATATTCCTTAGTCTGAGCAAATGTTGCTCATTTGATGAAGTATTGATAGCATGACCAAATAAATATTAAAATAATACTGGCGACCAAACCAAGTATAATTAATTAGAGTTCTGATCATGGGATCAACATAAAATTTAGTATTTGGATCTAGAATTATGAACCTTGGACTCAAAACCCTAATTTTGATCAATTGTTGAATTCATGATTAATTGATGATTTATTGAAAATCATTTATGAAATGAAGGAGGGACCGGCTACATGGGATGATGAATCGACCATGCAGCGCCCAGATGCTCAAGTGAGCAAAATATCAAAGTCTCTTGAAGACCAGTTGGTGAAAGGATGATTAAATGCTGGTTTAATCATTTGTTAAGATAATGCTCGTCTGAGCCTTAGGTGATAAAACTTAATTAATTATGAAGAGATGAAGGATCGACCAAGGGGTCATGAAACCGGCCCTGGGTGGTCATGGGATCGACTGACAATCATTTTATGAAGTTCCAAATTGTTTGGAAGAGTTTGAACCTAATGTGAACAAATTAGGTCAAATGATGAAAGTATGTGGGACCGGCCTCTTGCAAGCCAAAGAGCCAACCTTGGTCTGTCAGGGTAACATGCTCGCGTCGCCAAAGTGTTCATGTCTCAGTTCTGAGAATTTTGATATTTTCTAATGTGCGTTTGAGCAATATTTTGAGAAAATATGAAGAAATCAGGGATTTTTGCTGAAACTGAGAAAACTTCATGAGATGAAGAAAAATAATAATAAAAATGAAGGAATCATGAAGTGTGGGACCGGATATGGCCAAGGCATGGCCCGGCCGGCCAAAGAGCCCGGTCCCAAGACACTTTTTCTAATTTTATAATATTTTTCATGATTTTAGGGAAATATCATAAAATCAAGGAGTTTGTTGAAGCCAAGGAGTTTGTTGAAATCAAGGAGTTTTCATGAGTTGAGGAAAACATAAAAAATAATAATAATAAAATAAAGGGCGTGTGGGACTCGCTAAGGCATGACCGGCCGGCTAGGGCCCGGTCCCACGAATTTCCCTAATTTTATATTATTTTTCATGAATTGAAGGAAATATCATGAAATTCAGGAGTTTTGTTGAAATCAAGGAGTTTCCTTGAATTAAAGGAGTTTCCATGAGATGAAGGAAACATAAAGAATAATAATAATAAAACAAGGACGTGTGGGACCGGCTTGGGCATGACCGGCCGGCTAGGGCCCGGTCCCACCTGTTTCCCTAATTTTATATTATTCTTCATGGGTTGAAGGAAATTTCATGAATTTAAGGAGTTTTCGTGAAACGAAGAATATTTGCTCAAATGAAGAGATTTTCATGAGATCAGGAAAAATAATAAAAATATGATAAAATATAAAATTGGGCGTGGGACTGGCCACGGCACTACCGGCCGGTCAGTGGGCCCAGTCTCCCAGCGCCATGATTAATATTTTATTGTTTATTATTTTCTTCCTATTTTGCATAGGTTCATAGTTCTTTCGTGTTTTGGAATGCTTGCTCGTGCATTCAGGTGCTCGTTAGTGCATTATTGATGAGTACACTTGCACCATTTTGGTCGGGGCTTATTCGATAGTGCTCAGATGCCTGTGTGTTGAATATTTATTACTAACCCATGGAATTCTGCTGGGAAGAACCATGAATTGAAGTAACGAAATATTATGAAAAACCTAGAATAATTTCCAGGAATTCAGTTAATGAATCTAATGATTTATGAATAATTAATTGAAGGCTCTATACTAGTACGATCGTCCAAGAGCATTAATTAATCAGGAATTGAGTGATATGAGCTTGTTGAAGCATCATATTTATTTTATATAGTCAGGGAAAACATTGTTACATCCTGAAGACGTTATTGCTCTATACTAGCAGACAAGCTGTCTAGGAGCCGTACAATCTTTCGATTCTATACAGAAGTAATTACTGAAATTGTTCAGTATTCATGAGATATGTCGTTTCCTCAGCTGAGAGACTAGACATCTATATACACTCTGAGAGAAAGTATTATCAGACAGAGATTCCGTATAAATATGATTTTAAGGAATTTTGATGTCCTTTGCCTTGTGTCACACTTAAGCTAACTCTATAGCCGCAACAAACAAGATGAACTTTTGCAAAAACATTGGTCTAAACTAAAATCCTAGCACAAAAGCAAGGAAAAGAAAAAATATAATACCAACACGCAAATAACACAAGATGACTAATGACCGCCACTAATTACTAGTATCTATTATAATTAGTAACCCTAATTAGATGGTAATTAACTGTAATAGCCACTGCTAACCAAATCAACAAAATATCCTACTTGAAGTCTTGAAATTCTGATATAATTCCATTTCATGGTGCCCCTTATACTCCTTTCTCTTTCTCTTTCCTGCGAAAAAAATAAAACTCGTTTTTATCCTCACTGCCCCTTTATTTCTTCCGGATCTATGTTAATTCCTTGCTTGATTAGGGTCTCTATGGCTCAAATCGAGTAAGGAATTATCATGTACATACTATAAATATTCGTTTTTCTGTATTTCTTTGTTTGTTTTAGAGTTCCAGCATTTACTTTGTGTTCCAATTTGGATTTCTATTCCTAAATTAGTTGGTGGTTGATATGGTGGTTCAGTTGGTAGAGGATTGATGGTTTGTGGTTTAAATTTAGGTTTGCTTTCCTGAATTGGTTAACGGTGATGTTGGTTTGGGGTATCATAATCTCTTTTGGGGTATTTCCTCTCTGTGTTCAATACCTAAAATATAGATTGGAAGCTGTGATTCTCCGTAGGTGCTGATGTTGCGTTTTGGGTTTGTTTGAAAGTGATTTTTGGAGGTGGCTATAGTATCAGTGGTGATGATGGTGGTGGTAGAACTGGTGGAACATCTTCGTTGCTTCTTGTGTTGGGAAGTTGATCATTTATCCTTGATGGGTGATTCAATTGCTAGTTGCTTAAAGCTGTGACGAATCTCTTGATTGCATCCTGTTTAGAGCTTGATGATGATGGTGCTGCTTTGGTGCTGCTCTTCTCAGTGGTGACGAAGATGATTCAGTACCGGCTAGGGTTTTGTTGGTTTCTGGGTCGGGTCGGATCTTTTCGGGTCTGGGTTTTTTTCTCAGTGTGTTGGACCTGGGCTTTGTGTTTCTGTGACTGTTGGACCTTAGTTGGAACGATTTTTTGGTGACTACTCGAAAATGGGGGGGACTACTCTCAAGTTTTTGGGGTGGTTATTGATAGTAATTCCAATCACCCCTTATTTGATTTTTTTAAAATACCTACTTTACCCTTAATGATTAACTTAGTTAGTGTGATGATTAATTAGTGTTAGTGTTATGATTAGTAACTGATCAATTAGTGATTTGTGAGTTATATTAGTAGGATTGTTTTGTTATAACATTATTATTGAGAAGAAGAAGAAGAAGAAGATGGGTGAACCTAAAAAAATCTTTTTTTGAGTTTAGTAATTATGATTTGAGTGATTCATGTGATGATACTTCAGAATCAGAACCCCCTTCACCTCATTGTGTATTTGTCAATACTTCTAATGATCCAAATATGAGTTATTTGTTAGATGATGAAAACTTTTTTCCCCAATCTCAAGCTAACCAAACAAATGATGAATTTCATCAGCCACAACCTGAAGATGAAGCTATGGATACTCAGGTATGCCTCATATTTAGTTAATGTAGCTTGAATTGTGCAAAAATTTGGCCAAACTCAAAATTTCTGGAAAAAAATCGGTGAGGTCAACCTAGTTCGGTTACCAAATTTAGCTTGCGAGGTAACCGAACCGTTCTTAATGTGCAGTTCGGTTACTAAATTGAGCAGACGCAAGTAATCGAACTACATGTTAATCGTGGTTTTTTAGAGTTCGGTTACAGCGTATTGTTCGGTTGAGTCGATATCAACACTTTTGATACCGAACTTTTTGTTCGGTAAGGTCGCATAAAAATATAAATACAGCGTTTCTAACCGAACCTTTGAGTTCGGTTTAGTCGAGTTTTTCAGTTTCATTGCCGAACTTGTACATAGAAAATCTAAACATCGAGTTCGGTAAGGCCCCAATTTATTTATGTAAACTACACTACCGAACTTTGTGTTCGATAGGCTCGATAAAAAAATTTACATTACCGAACTTGTAAGGAATTTTTTTATGGTATTGACGTTGTGCTATTACTTGTAGGTTCCATGTGATCCAATAGAACCAATGGAAAACCAACCTTCCCCAGTTGGTATTTTGTCGATGACACATCCCATCACTACATGAATGACTTGGTATTCCCAAATTCGGAAGATGCAAAGAGTTGGGATAGACAACATGCACAAAAAGACATGTGTGTATTAGTATTGAATGGGAGAGAAAGCAAAACTCGGTTTGAAATGGTTTGTTGAGAGAAGCGGTGATCCCGATAAAAACCACAAGAGGAAGGGTTATGTTTATAAAGGAAAGACAAATAGGAAGAACAAAACTTTATCAAAGAAGATTAATTGCCCATTTAAGCTTGCATTTAATTACAACGAAGATAAGGGTGGATGGGTTCTCTACAGGGTTATGCAAGGTTGTCATAATCATCCTCGTCCGGAGCATCTTGAAAGACATTTCATGGCGGCAAAGCTAACTCCTAAAGAGATGGACAAGGTAGCTAAAATGAGGATAATGGGTATTTCACCGGTTCAAATGCTCCAAATACTAAAAGAGGATAACAAGGATAACCACTCATCTTTGTCCATAATTTATAATGCAATTGAGACAATTAGAAGGAATGAATGGAAAGATAGACAAGTAATGCAACAATTGTTTTTTTTGGCCCAAGGGAAAAACTACGCGGTTCAAAAGGATGTGGATTCAGAAGGAGAGATAACACAACTCTTTATTGCGCATCCGACGAGTGTTCAATTGGCTCAATGCTTTCATCAAGTTCTAATAATAGATTGCACTTATAAGACGAACAAGTACGAGATGCCATTTTTGAATATTGTTGGGCGTACTTCGACGAAGTCACCGTTTACCGTGGAGTTTTGTTTCTTAAGAGATGAGCAAGAACCTAGTTTCATTTGGGCACTAAAACAAGTTAAGGCAATCTTCTGAGGTGATGATATTCCCGGGGTTATAGTGACGGATAATGATGTTGCATTGATGAATTCAATAGAGGAAGTGTTCCCACTAGCACATAATATGCTTTGTACGTTCCATATATGGTGTAATTTGATGAATAGGTGCAAGCCAATAATTTTTCCACCCAAGAAAATAGGATATGAAGAAATTAAGATGCTACCGGAAAAAGATCGAGTGGATGCAAAAGAGAAAGTTGAAAAACAATACGATATAAATTACGCTAAATGGGTTGCATTCAACGGTGAATGGGAATCATTGTGTTTGTCCCTTACCGGGAAGAGTATTATCTAAATCTTGCGGAGTTTATCGCCCGTTGGGATACTCTCGGATACCCGGTGTTGTATCGTATGTTCTTCGCCAATGGTTGAAACCACACAAAGAGAGGTTTTTTTATGCCTATACCAACCAATATAAACACTTGGGAAATCAAGCGACAAGTTTAGTAGAGTCGGCTCACCACCGGTTGAAGAAGAATCTCTTTGGATATGTTGATAACTTTGTAACCGTGTGGAATGCTATGGAAAATTATTTCAAGCGTGACATTGATAGAATTAAAGAGAAGTTCCAAAAAAGTCGTATATTCAAAATGAACGGAAAATATGCCGACCACCCATTGTTCAAGGGGATCCATTACAACGTATCTCGGCAATGTATGAAGTTGTTAATTATAGAAGTCGAGTTGATTGATAAGTGGGAAACCAAGGAGGATGAGGTGTGTGTATGTAACATGAAGAAGTCTACTCCCTTGTCTCCATATGATAATCAACTACGAGCATGGCGTAATCCCTTTAAGCGACATTGATCCATTTTGGAAGCATCTAAGTTTCATCCCTCCTCCAAAGGGATAAGAATCCAAAGAAGAGTTTGGTGATAATGAGATGGGTAGAACCATACTAGAGATGTATCGTGGCATGAACAACCTCCAAAAACAAATCTTTTGGGATGACATGAGGAAAATTATATATCCACAAACGCAAGAGAATGTCTATGAACCGGAAAAAGGCAAACCGAAAGGTAGACCAAGCAAGAAAGAAACTAAAAAGCAACTACGAGAATATGCAAAGGTGTTACGTAAGAAGAAAAGTGAGCAAACCGCAAATACTAGAGATCCTTGTGGTCATGAATATACCGTGGCAATGTACTTGGAGAAAACCAAGAAACGGGGTAGGAGTATTGAGGAGAAAGGCGAAACAAGTGAGCGAGACTTGAAGAAAAAGGGTCTGATGTGTTCATCACAACCAAGCCAACCATCTTCCGGATACGTGAAGCTTAAGTCTCCAATGTGCCCCATCCAACCATCTTCCCTATACGTAAAGCTTGAGGCTCCAAATAAAGACTATTTTAATGAGCTACCTCTATACATTAGAGAATATGTTATATCCACCGACGACGTTCCTCCAGATGGTAATTGTGGTTTCATGTTGTCAATCAAAAACTTGGGCCTTTCATCGAAGGTTCCAAGCGAAATAATGGGTGTGAAATCACTCATATAAGGCAAAGGTTGTTGTCCAAACTAAAGGACAATCCGTCCTTTTACAAGACAATGTTGTGCAATGGTGAGGGTAGTCTCAATGAGCAATTTGTTAGGTATCAACTTCGTCTTCATGGGGCCCATCCAATGACATCGGATTACTGGATGAGCATGCCTATATGTGGAAACTTAATCGCTGAGGCATTCAATTGTGTGGTTCATTGTTTCTCAAAATATGTTAGTCCCACCTTCACCCCGAAAACAACCGTATGTGCCGAGCAACTAAAACGAAGGAGATGTGTGATGGCAGATTAACAACAACCACTTTATAGGCCTCCGGTTAAAAGCCGATTGTCCATTGCCTCCAATATGTGGTACCACTTATTGACCTGCATTTAATCCAGATAGAATGTTGGGTTGGTGTATCATGTATGAGCCTAACATGGAGATGTGGAATGCTTTGAAGAAGTCGGAAGAAATTGCACATGAAGGTCAAATTTCCTTGCGGATGATTAAATAACACATTTAATGGAACTAAGTATGCTTATCAGTGGAATACTATGTTTTTTGAAAAGTGGTATTAATATTTGAGAAAATGTTAGTATTTTATGTAGTTTCCAGATACTAGTTCGGTTGGCAGATTTTAATACAGAGCTTGTCGAACTTCCTGTTCGGTTAGCTGCCCAAATTTTACCAGGTTACCGAACTCTAGTTCATAAGCCTAACATTTTAACTGCTGAATTTGACATTGAAGTTCGGTTAGGACTGAAATTACAGGACAATGCCGTATTGTACGAGACAAAAGTTCGGTTGGGAAATGAAATTACAGGACAATGCCGAACTATACGAGACAGAAGTTCGGTTAGGATATGTAATTATAGGACTCTGCCGAACTTTTACAGGACTTTCCAAAATAAAGTTACATACCATCTAATATCCGAAACGCGTTATGAAAAAGTATTTAAGGAGGTGGAAATGATATTCATATTTGAAATCCTTTCTCTTCCATCTTCGTAATTTTGATGTTAAAATGATTTCATCGAATCCTTCATCCCTTAGTCGATACCCCCTTACAATACGAAATAAAGCCATAAATTAGCAGTTACTTGATATATAGTACATAAATTTAAAATTATGTACTATATTTGTGTCAGCTAAAGGGCATTTAAATTTCAAAATTACAAGTTCGGTTAGGAGAGAAAAACTTGCGATCCAACCGAACTCAGAGTTCGGTTACATGACACATACAAGTGGTCACCGAACTTTTTTGTGAAGGCTCACAGCCAAACTAAGCATATATACGATTCCAAAAACACTCCAAAACAAACCTAAGAGTTGGTATGTGTGAATCTGCATCATGAGAATGAGTTTTCCAACATGTGCAATGGAAAAAATTTGAGTCTCCAGAGAAGATTTCTGTGACCTAAGAAATAACGATCTGCTAACCGAACATGAAGTTCGGTTACAAGACAAATACAAGTGGTCACCGAACTTTTTTGTCGAGGCTCACATCCAAACTAAGCATATATACGATTCCAAAAACACTCCAAAACAAACCTAAGAGTTGGTTTATGTGATTTCTGCATCAAGAGAATGAGTTTTCTAACATGTGCAATGGAAAAAATTTGAGTCTCCATAGAACATTTCGGTGACCTAAGAAATAATGGTCTGCTAACCTAACTGCGAGTTCGGTTACAAGACAAATTATGATTTGGTAACCGAACTAATATCATATGTGTGAAGGCTAACTGCTTCAGCCTACAGGAAAGTTCGGTGACCCGTGAAATGTTGCGAGCCAACCTAACTGTGACTTCGGCAACCTGGTAGAATTTCGCCAGGTAACCGAAAAAAGAGTTCGGTGACCAGTAGTTTATCACAGGTAACCGAACTGCCAGTTCGGTTGCAAACTTAAAAATTGCAGGTCACCGAAAATATATTGTATTTCAACATTTCAGTCTTATAACATTGAAAACACAAACCCAATAAAAATTGAAAACACAAACAAGGTTCTAAAACAAATATAAAACGGTTATACATACCAAACTACGAAATCCTCAAGTAATTGTTTAAAACACACAAACATACCAAATTAAACCATAAGAAGAAATCACACCATACGAAATTCCATAAATAATATGTCTTTTAAAACTAAAATCATACGAAATCACTAACGACCAGTTTTACGACCCCTCTTGCCACCTCCTTGTTTACCGCGAGTTTTAGGTCCATCTTCCTCATCACTTGGGGTATCATCTCCTTGACCAGTTTCCTCTACAGCGCGACTTGAACCTTCTCCTTGTTGTCGACCCCTTTTACCACCTCCTTGTTTAGCACGAGTTTTAGGTCGAACTTCCTCATCACTTGGGGTTTCATCTCCTCCACCGGTTTCGTCCACAGCGCGACTTGAACCTTCTCCTGGTTGTCGACCCTTCTTCAGTTGCTTAGACCTATTTGGCTCCACCATTCTTTTAGTTATAAGACCCTCCCACTGCTTGTAGTAGGCGGTTTGTTCCTTAGTCTCCATCGGCTCTCCACTTTTAATTTTAGCCATCCATTTCTTCAACAATTTCGTACCCTTCAACACCTAATTCCAATTTTAAGCACAAGTAAATATTTTTTCAATACTTAGAAACAACCGAAAAGTATAAGAGAAAGAAATTTACTTACCATGTTATCCCATAACCTTTTTGCTTCTTCTCTACAAATAGGCATCTCCTTCTGAGCTCTCATAGCCTCCCTCTCCTTTGCTTTTGCCGCATCAGGCTTAGCTTGTTGTTCTTTATTTATCACAAAAGGATGACTAATTTCTTCATAAAACTCCATATAATCTTCCTCACATGCATTTACATCTTCCTCACAAGGTACCAAATCACCTCTTGGTATGTGGTAATTAGTAAGTGCATTCCAATGTGCTACCGCAGGAGTTGGTTCATGATTTGGCTCAAAATACTTCTCGGTGTCGGGGAAAATGACAGTTCCTAGCATATATAACCAATAAGCGTGACATGATGCCTAAGGGTCTCCCTGTCCATCACCAACTTTCCTTTCTCCACCATATTTTTTGTCCCTCCAAATGTTGCCTTCAACTTTACCAACTTGAATTTCTTGACCTTCTTCTTCAATGTTCCATTTGCCTCTTTTGGATTATACTCATCATCACGTGTAGGGGACTTCACAGCACGTCTAAACTCACATTGAGACTTTCTTGCATCCCATCCTAGACATTTTAGAGCCAAATATTCAAGAGCTTCATAACTCATTGAGGGGTTGTAGCCTTCTCGCAGACATTTACCTTCCAGTGGTAAGCCGATGATATTATGGCAATCATCGGGAGTAATTCCCATCTCGCCGAATGGAAGATGCATAGTATATGTCTCTGGATAATGCCTCTCGAGAAATGCGGATACGGCAACAGTGTCAAATTCCACATGTGCTAACTCAATAGCTCTCCATAACACACATTCTTTAACCTTGGGTACAAAGTCTTCACACTCCAAAGAAAGATCCCATGTGGACGTCTTTTGACGTTTAATAAGACGAACTGCATCGTTATGATCCTACGAAAAATAACATAACACTATTAATACTTGACGAAACACTATTAATACGAAAACAACGTAACACTATGAACTTAAAGAATACCTTGGTCGCATAGATCTTCGCAGCCCATGAGTGTTTGTAGCCAAATAATGTTGCCCCTCCATCATTTGGAGTACCATAAGGTGGGTCCACTAGTGGAAAACACAAATCACCATGGGGAATGTGTGAGTATCTTTTGCTAGGCGGCTTCGGCTTCTTTTCCTCTTTAGCAGGAACAATTTCTTGCTCTTCTTCATCATCATTCTCTCCCTCTTCTCCATCCTCTTCCTCTTCTTATTCATCATCATCCTCTCCCTCTTCTCCATCCTCTTCCTCCTCTTCATCGTCTCCATCCTCTCCATCCTCTTCCTCCTCTTGTCCTGCTCCTTCTTTGTCGAGTTCTAGTTCTTCTTCTTCTACATTTCCTTAGTCTTCATTTCCTTGCTCTTATTCAACCTCTTTATTTCCTTGGTATTCATTTTCTTGCTCTTATTCATCATCATTCTCTTCTTCAATCACATTATCAATTGTATTATCCATCACCTCTTCATTGACATCTTGGATTACATCACGAACATTATCTTGGTTGACTTCCGGTAACAAGCCCCCTCCATGTTTAGCATTTGTGGCACCACGTTTTCGGAAATCTAAATGTTTTGCTCCACGAGGGGTGGGAGTTTTCAAATCCTCATCTAGTTGAAGTCTCAATCTTTTTCCTTTTTTCCTAATGAACAAAAACCAAAGTATTAACTAAACATAAGAGAATATTGTGTTATCAAATCAAATAGAACTAAAGAATAAAGTAAATACAACACTTGAAGTTAGCAGACTATAGTTCGGTTACCAAAACAAAAAATCATCGTACCCAAACTACGTATTTCAACAGTTCGGTTACCCATAAAAATTATCGGCAAAACCGAACTCATACTTAACTTTTGAAAAATTTAGTTCGGCTACGCGAGTTTTTTTTTGCGAGCACACCGAACTACATATTTCAACAGTTCGGTTAACCATAAAAATTATCCACAAAACCGAACTCATTCTTAACTTTTGAAAAATTTAGTTCGGTTACGAGAGTTTTTTTTGCGAGAACACCGAACTACATATTTCAACAGTTCGGTTAACCATAAAAATTATCGGCAAAACCGAACTCATTCTTTCAAAGGAAAAATTGAGTTCGGTTACGAGAGATTTTTTGCGAGAAGACTGAACTATGTAGTTCGGTCACCAGATATTTTTCAAGTTTTTGCGAGCACACCGAACTGTTCTTATTTTTGGAGTTCGGTTAGCAATTCTAGGGTTACACAAAAATTCTCCTAGCCGAAATATCTACCGTAACTACCATTTTCAATGGGTTTTGATGATTTCTAATCGATTTCTTCAACAAATAACGAATTGAAAAGAATGGGTATGAAGGAAAGTACCTGCGGATTTGCATTTCACTTGAATCAGACTTCTTGGTTGTTGTTGGATGATTGATTTTGCCTCTGAACGTTGGTTCAAGTTCTTTTTGAAGTAGCAATTGTTTTTGGAGATTCACTATATGTGGGAGTCCCGGACTCAATCCTGGAAGTCTGGGTGTTTGCTTGGCACGCATTGCTTATAAAGATCGATTAATCGACGATGAAATTTTTTCGAATCGACGATTAACGTCGATGTCTACGAAGAAGAAGAATAGGAAAAGAAGAAGAAGAAGAAGAAAGAAAAGAATCAGTTTTGAAACTGATTTTTTTCTTTTAATTTAGGTTCTAATTAGTTGGTTGGATTAGTGGGTAGTGGGTTAAATTAGTGGGTTATTAAGGTTAGTTATAACCTTAATTAGAATAAGGGAAGATTAGTCTTCCCTATCTTTTAGGACACCCCTTATAATGTAGGGTGGACATTTGTATCACAAAATAGTCCCCCACCTTTTTTGAGTAGTCCAAAATAATTGTTCCTTAGTTATGAGACCTTTATGTTACTAGTGTTTGATGAATCAGTTGGTCTATTGTACCGGATTTTCCGTGTGAATTGCAGTTGCCCTCATATGGTATGCCCCGGGGAAGTTCAATTGTTATTCACTAGAGGTTTGTCAGTCTGTTGGTCACTAGTACGGTGTCATTGTCATGTACGTCGAAGTTGGGGTATGTGATTGCTCTTTGGAGCTTATATCAATGAATATCTCCTTTGTTCAAAAAAAAAATTCCATTTTCATGGATTATTAATATTATCTAGTACTGTTCATTTCTTTTATCATATGTTTCTCTTCTAGATCTTATTTTATATGAGTTTTTTCTTTTTTTGCCTTTGTTAGTTGAAGTGCATAACATCAAAGTTCAGATAAATCATCATAATGGTGTCATCCATGAAAATACAGATTAAAATATAGAGTGAGAAGTCTTTGTTGTATAATTTCTGTGTTCTATTAAAGAAAATTTTAATGGTTTTGTTACTTTCGTATGTCCATGAGTACACAGAGATCAACAACTGTAACGTGTAGAAGGAAGGTTTCAGTGCATCGATGTGTTTTCTGCCAAATCAGCTTTCATTTTGGATGAAAGCTTAAAACGGCAAATCTCACCTCAGTAGTCGAAGTTCACTGTAAAACTGTAAGTAGCACATATTAAAAGTTTAAATCGCACAAATTATCCACACACACGTGCGTTAGATACACATAACTCCTCTCAGGGCGGTAGTTTGCAGCTTTAAAGTTCTCGAGATCATAAAATTTTCGGCACGATCAACGAAGATATCCCGTGGAGAATCTGTTATCTCTTTCACTATGGAACCCCAGTCTAAATCAACACTAATCTCATAGTAGTTCACAAAGGCTAAGTTAAAGCGGCTTTTTATGCGATCGAGAGCGTCTATGGGAATTGAGTTGATTTGAATCGGATCACGCTTGAAGTCCTGAAAAACAATAGTCATATTTGTTCCCGCAGGTTTAAACCTCAGATAAACAATCTCGATCTCGTTTAGGTTGGTGAAAACTACAACCACACCCATTTTCCAGATTTTGAACACTGTGAAACCCACCGACAAAAAGGTTCAGGCACGCATCCATTTCTTCTGTCAAAATTATTCCTAAACCCAGAATTTTTAGAATTTTGTTTCCGTTTTTTAACAATTCAATCTCCTCTTCTCTGTATCTCTCTTTGTGTCTCTCGAGATCCAAAGCAAGGAAGAAATAAGAAACTAACCAGAAGAAGGAATAGAAGAAAATCAGAAAAGATGTTTTCTCTGATGGCGAACAAAATAGCAGATCTAAAAATTGATGGAGAAAGATCATGATGATGGTGACCACCGGTGGGTTGTTGAAGGTGCTAGAAGACATGGATCGTCGTTGGATATCAATTCTGTTGGAAATCGACTATGACGAGCAAGGTGTTTTTTTTTTGTGTGTGCTTGACAGGAAAGTGATGATGTTGGCGATAGGTTGTTCATTTTTTGAGCTTTTAAATCACTGAATTCCCGATTTATTGAGGTTCTTCTGCAATTACATCAATTAGAACAAATGATTCTTTTAGGAGTTGATTGTGCTGATGAGATTCTTTTATTCCAGATACACACAGTGTCTCATGGCTAACACCAGCGGGAAGAAGCTTATCAAAATTGATGTCAGTTCAGATACCGTTTGCCCATGGTGTTTTGTAGGCAAAAAGAATCTTGATAAAGCTATTGAATCATCAAAGGATCAATTTGACTTTGAGGTACTCACTTTTCCATATCATATTTGTTGCCTAATTACTTGGTTCACTTATCATCCTCTTGCCATGTTTGTTTTGCTGATTACTATGGATATATACTTGCAGGTTAGATGGCATCCGTACATGCTTAACCCTTCTGCTCCAAAAGAAGGTGTTCTTAAACGGGATTTCTACAGGGAAAAGTTTGGACCTCGTGTTCAACAAATTGAGGTCGAATGACAGAGGTTTGCCTCGATCTCACTATAAAATCAGGGATGGTGATTTGTATACTAGCCATCTCCATTTTTCTATTACAGGTGTTCCGTGGAATTGGGTTCAACTATGATATGTCCGGTTTCACGTATGTATGAAGCATATTTAGTGGCTGATAAATTGGCTGCAAGTATGATTTTCTTTTTCAATTGTTGTCATCTCATGGTTCATAATTTTGTGTCTATACAGGGGAAATACACTGGACAACCACAGGCTCATCACTTTTGCTGGGCACCAGGGACTTGAGAAGCAACATGTTCTTGTGGAGGAATTGGGGCTTGGCTATTTCACACAGGGAAGATACGTAGGAGACAGGTAAGCGGCTTTGTTTAGGATGTTAGTTTCATTTGACTTTTCGTCCAAGCGAACCTAGGGTGTACGAGGAAAAATTGGCGGTTTTTGTGCATTCCATGTTGTTCATTTCTTATTTGCATGTATGCAGTGATTTACTGATGTGCAGATTGATATAATTCTTATTCTAGTATGTTGTAACTGCAATATTTGTCCTAATTAAACAAATACTTCCATGATAAGATTGTTAATTTACACCGCATTTAGCTTTTAGTGTCAATACGTATGCAAGAATGTTTGTCATTTGAGAAAAAAATTGTCTCTCGCTCGTTGGCACCAGAATTCAGATTCTCATGATTGGTTGTGCTGCAGGTATTATGCATTTAAAAAAATTTGTTGCATAGTCCTGGAAATGGTTGCATAACACGTTATGCAGCTATTATTGTAAGTGGATGATAAGTTATGCAACCTTTTTTTTTTGCATAATTTGTTATGCAGTACAGAAAATGGTCGCATAACACGTTATGCAGCTACTTTTTGTTAGTATTGAAACCAAGAAAAAAAAAAATTGTCACGAAAATATGACTGCATAATGTATCATGCATCGAGAAAATTGTTGCACAATCTTTTATGCATCGAGGAAATATATGCATAACCTGATATGCATCCGTAAATATGGATGCGTACTGCATAATGCATCAATTTTTTTTATATACGCACTAAAATCAACCAAAACAATGGTTACATAACTTGTTATAGATGCATAACTTTGTTATCCAAATGCATAATTTGTTATGCAGTGGAGAAAATGGTTGCATAATTCGTTATGCATCTGCAGAATGTGTTATGCATCTTTTTTGGTGGCTGCATAATGGTTATGTATTAAGTTTTCGAAAATTTTGCCTAAAATGATGATCACCTCCGATTTTTTTGTGAAAAACAAAAATTTGATATTCTTGTTTGTACTCGTTGCGTAGCTCTCTTAAAAAGATTTCCAACGATATAAAATTTGTAAAATTTCAAGGCGCGGATTTTTAAATATGTTATATCCAAGTTACGTTACCAATTATACCCCTGATGCATAACCCGTCATGCAAACATTTTTAATAATTTCCTATAATTATGGGTGTCACGGAACTAAAAATTAATTGTGGGCCTGACAATGAGAATATAATTTTTTTTTGGGCATGCGCCTCATTTTCCCTTTAGGTTGACCACGACGAAAGGTGCATCTACAAGCCCAACTAGCACAATAGAAGTCACGCCAAAGACGGTTGTTTCCTTGGAGGGAAGATTTCCTTGAAATTCATCCCTCTTATGAATCTCATCACCAGAAAACGGATAAGAGCGGAATACAGGTATGTATTTCCATTTTTTTTGGACATTGCGGACAAAGTTCTTTAGATCTTCACTACGAGCCCTATTCCTGGTTTGCTTCTCTTCCTCAAACTTACTTGAATCATTCCTCTGTCCCATAGGGGTCTGCACCAAATGGAATTTGATATTCTGTCTCATTTCTGCGCCCACCTTGATGGGGTCATACAAATGGAAGTGCAAGAGAGGCAGCCTCTTCTCATCTTCAACTTGAAAGAAAGCTTTGTTTACATCTCTGTACAAGAATTGAAAATGGAAATCTGGACTGGAGGTTTTATAGAAGAACCCGTTTGCGTGGACTTCAAGGGTGCCAACAGTGGTCTCTCCACCTTGTTCTCCTACCTCAGGAAAGACTCTGAGGCCAGTTAAAGTTATAATGTTGGCCTCTTCATCCATCTGCAGGTCTTTGTTTTCTGATAAATATTTCTCAGGTCATATCCCCATAAAAATTCTCCATTCATGTCTTCGTTGCAAATCGAGAGCAAGTCTTTCCTGAGTAAGCATGTGCTCAACTTCCACTTCCAGTGCAGACATGCCCGGGTACCTTTCTATGGCTTCCTTTCTGGCCTCAAGAAAATACTGGCTTTCAATTGGGCTTGTACCAAATTCCGTTGAGAAGTGATGTAAAGCTATCTGCATATGGGAACAGAAGAGAAAGAGAAGGCTTAGTAATAAATACTGGCTTTCAATTGGGTTTGCAAGTTGATTCGACAATCAATCTCAATGACTAACCAGGAAAGATATAGTGAGGATACTAAGCCACTTTCTAGATTTATGATGAGTTGGAAACATACAAGGACATAGTGTCTGATATGAAAATCAATAACATTAATCACTACTAGATCATTCATGTATACAAATTATGAGCTGAAAATGAAGCAACAAGAGCATGTATATAGGTACACATGTGAAATTAGAGATTATTCTGATGATTATCGAACAACAATTCGAAACCCTAAAATATAAAATTAGACAGAAACTTGATGAAAAGGTCGAGAAAACTAGACTTAATTAGGATCCTAAGAATACAAATCACTTGCAGGATTGATATGATACATACCTGAATCGTTAATCAAACGAGGAATTTGATTCTACGTCTCGTTTCGATGTCAACACAAAGTTACACACAAGTTGCAACTCTTTTCAACAACAAAAGGAAAAGGAAAATATACAAAAGAGTCCCTCTATTAACACCCGGTTTACAAAAGAGTCATGCTGCTACAAACGATTAACAAATTAGTCACACTTCCGTTTGTAGTAGGGTTAAGTCGGTGGGTCCCCCAGAAGTCAGAGTTAAATGGATTGGTTAAGTTACCAACCTGTCCTTAAGTTAACTCTAATAGATCGGTCGCCGTAAATCGTGTTTACATTACATCTTGAGGGTCGTTTCGACGCGCAGGATTAATCACAACTAAACAGGTTCTACAACATACTTAGGGTTCTCATCTCCTTCTCATTATTTGCGGATATTTTTTTCTTCTTTTCTTAAGTTTTTCATCAGGAACAAATGGTGATCGAGTGAAATAAACAAGTGAGGTTTCTGCTCAACTATTAGTATTTAGGGCTTAGTAGAGATTTTGGGACATACAGGTTGAAAACAAGGAGTACCATTTGTTGAATACAAGCAATTGACAGGTGAATACAAGGAACTGGGAGTTAAATTGATAGCTGGGAACAAGGATTTTGTTAGAAGAGATCGTCAAGATGTTAACGAGGTCATTAATCTTTAACCCCTATTGTGCAATTTCAATTATTTTCAGAAATCCTTGTTTCGAATTTGGTTTTTTTTCTTCTAACCCTAATTTTTACTAACCGGGGATTCATGTAATTGTATTAGTAATTGAGTAAATTGTATGTTGTCATGTGTGTGCAGGAAATATATGAAGAACCCAGTTATAATATTTGGATACGAACTATGGTGATTGTAGAAGTCTAATTTCTTATACTGAAGAAATGAGTATTGAAGTGTACAGTGAATTTGTGAATGCTACTTTGGGGATGAATGCTGTTTTGATTGACTTGAGAAGGTACATACTCAAGTTGCTTGCGTTGATACAGAAAGGAAAGTGATGGTGTTGCTGTTGTTTTTGATGAATGATAGAAGTTTAAGTTGTGTGTTTGAAAGTTTTGGGGAATGGGTTGCTCTATGATTTGATTTGCAGGTTGGACTCACACGACAGGAAAATGGTTTGTGTTTGTGTGTGTGTGTGTGAAAGTTTGGGGAAATGGGTTTGTGTCTGATTTGAAATTGCATGCTACTATGGTCGGTGTGGTTATGCTTGAGATTCCAAGAGTTTGGGGTGAAGTATGGCTGGAAAATTAGTTGAAGAGAAGCTAGCTTGTTGCATCTATCATCCACTGCACGGGTACTTCTTGCACTCTTGTAAAAACACCACAGCTAGCAAAACCCCAACACAACAACACCACTACTGCCAGTTGCAAGGTTGCATCATCACCTGTCAGCCTACATCAACACCACCATTATCTTGCCATCAACAGATGTTTGTCATCCACCATCTAAAACCACCATTATTTTTCCCAAACCAGTTTGCATCTCCACTAGCATACCACCTCCACATCCATACCAATTACCACCATTCCAGAACATACCCCCCACCACCAGTTCACATCATTTTCATAACTTTATAAACGTTCACATCAGCATAAATATAACGAGCAGCTGGCCAGTTCGCAACTTCAACAGCAGCAAGTACACCACTAGTCCACCTGCAGCTTAATTTGACGGCTACAACAAACTTTCCTTATACGACCACTTTAGAGCTTGGAGATACAAATGAGATTGTAGTATTCCAGCAAGCTGATACTGCAGATGAGGAAGTAGAATCTAATTGGGAAGCAAGCGCCATAGACAAGGTTATTATTGAGGGGAGAATGAACTGCAAAACTGTGGAGAATTTTATCAAGTTCACCTGGCCATTTATGACAACAAAAAATGTGAGGATTGTAGAAGTTGAGCCAAATCCCATGATATTCAAATTCAGTACATGGGATTTGTTGAAGACAATTATTGAACAAAGACCATGGAATATCAACAAGTATCTTCTGGTGGTCCATGACTATATACCTGACATGGTCTACATAGGGGTGTAAATTTTGCCCGGCAGCCCGAGGCCCAGTACCGTCCGCCCTGTCCCATGACAGCCCATGGGTGACCGTGGCCCTTTAAGGGCTGGCCCGACCTAGACCATATAAATAAGAGGGCGGGCACAGGCCATAATTCAAATTTCTTGCCCGGTCCGATACCCTCCCTATTATCCCGTCAATGTTACCCGCCAGTGTTATCCATTTACCTAGCCTAAGTGACTGTTCCAATTTTGTTTTATCCTAGAATATACTTGGTACATATACTTAATACAGTCAACCCTCATAGTTTTCATATGTATTTCTTAACTTTTAGTCCATAGGAGTCTAATTTTGTTAACCATATAGAGAAAATATTGAGCAAAATCTAAGGCACTTTCCTTTTCTGATGATTCAATTCAGGAAAAATTATAGGAAGTTTGGTTTATCTTATTCCCATCTCAATTCTCGTATTTGATTATTAATTTTAAGTAAAACTTGTGTATTATTACTACTTTCTTTTTATTTTTAACAATATATATGTATAATATATATTTGTTTGTAATATTCAAGGCCCTCCCGGCCCTACCCTCCCGAGCCCAAATTACAAAACAGGTTTGGGTAGGCCATGGGTACTTACTGTAGATAAATAACCCTGCCCGCCCGGCCCTTTTAATTTCATGGATAAGAGATGTTTCGGCCCGCCCTATACCGTCCCATTTAATAAATAGGCCGGGCTGCCCGGCCCGGCCCAATTTACACCCCTAGGTCTACACTGAGAAATATTGGGGTGTTCAAATGTTCTGGATTCAACTAAAATACCTACTTCCAGAGCATATGAATGTTGGATCTGTTACCAAAATTGGAGAAATAATGGGAAAAGTTATTGGGATTGAACCAAAGGATGCAATTCCTAATGGAAGTAATCCGGTCAAAGTATGCGTTAATTTTGATCTATCTATGCCATTAAAAAGGGGAGTCAAATGCATCACTAATGCTGGAGTCACTAAATGGAAGAATTTTTTTTATGAGAGGCAGCCTGGTAACATATGTCTTGATTGCTATGTAATCAATCATTCTAGGGGATGCTGCAATCTTTTTGGCTAAGGCTCATGAAAATCCATATTTCTTTGGAAAAGAAAATCACTTAAGAAGAAACATCTCAACTGTTACTTCTAACACAGCTCCTGCCTCTAAAAAGACTCGGAAGAAATTTTTCAAAACTACAGTTTTTGTTCCTCCAAAAGATGGTGTACCAATTAATATGGATTTTCTTCTTAAGAATCAGCAACTAGAAGATTCAGAAGAAGGAAGGCTTGGAAAAAGGCACAGGGTTGATGAAGATTTGACTTATGTTGCTGGTAATGAGACTTCTTCTCAACATAACAACCTGGAAAACAACACAGGAAACCAGAATACTCTCATGGTCACAACTGGAGATAAACAAGCTCATAACACTGATATGGAGAAACAGGTAACTATTACTCTTATTTACTTTAAGTTTTTTTTTACTATATTTTCCTAAGCATTTCACTAATATTCTATTAACTGAATCTTACTATTTTTTCAAAATGAAGTTACTATCTTGGGATGTCCAGGGTATGCAAACAATTTCACTAAATTTCAAAATCTAGTGAAAGCTCAGAGTCCTGATTTTATTTTCTTGTGTGAAACAAAAGTAGACATTGCTAGGATGGTAACCATTGCTCAATCAGTTCATTACCACAATTATGATTGTATTGATAGAATTGGTAAAGCAGGTGGCCTCATACTCATGTGTGGAAAGATGGGATATCTTGTGACATAGTTAGTGTTGTTGATAATATTATACATGCTCTCATTAAGCTTGACCCAAGTGAACCTGAAGTTTTTGTTTCATTCATGTATGGATTTACCTATAATGAGCCTAAGAAGAAGCAATGGACCTTTCTACATAGTCTCAGTGAAGAGGTTTTTCAACCATGGATCGTAGTTGTGGATCTTAACTTCCACCTAGATAGAAACAATAATGGCTCTGATGCTTGGGTACAAACTATGGTTAGTAACTCTGGTCTTATAGAGTTAGGTTATGAGGGTAAAGATTTCACATGGACTAGTAATAGTTATGGAACATGCACTAGGAAGTCTAGGCTAGATATGGCCCTAGGGAATAATAATTGGTTTTTAGATTTCCCTCAGGCTAAGATTATTCATCTTAATCATATTGCCTCTGATCAATGTCTTATATTGTTAATTAATGATCCTATTCCTAGGAATCTTTGGAGACCATTCAAATTTTTTGGAACTTGGATGCAACATGATACTTTTAAATAAAATATGGGAAGCTTCTTGGAATGTGAATGTTAATGGTAGTCCTGCCTATAAGTTCAAGTATAAACAACGGAATGCTAGGAATGCTCTTTCTCATTTGAATAGAATGGAATTTGGTGACATTCAAAAAAATATTTATATCTTCAAAATCAGTTGACTTCTATCCAAGGTGAAACTAGCTCAGCCAACCGGATTCTTAGAGCTAAATCTGTTACTACAGAGCTTGAAAATTGGTATCACTGATGATAATTTTAATATTATTCCTCATGTTATATCTGATAGTGATAATATTACTTTGCTTGTTGTTCCTGTTGTTGATGATATTTTTAATGTTGTCAAATCCATGCCAGCTTGGAGTTCACCTGGACCAAATGGATTTCAAGCAGGGTTTTATCAGTTCCAATGGGACATTGTTGGGAAGGATGTTATAGATGTTGTTCAGAATTTTTTTGAGACTGGTCACATGGCTACTAGCTTAAATAAAACTTACATTTGTCTTATACCTAAAGTTAAGGACCCTAATAAGCCTTCTGAGTTTAGACCTCTAGGACTTTGTAATGTATCCTACAAAATTATCTCTAAGATATTAGCTAATAGGATAAGACCTCACCTTAAAAAGCTTATCTATCCTTATCAGGCTGCTTTTGTACCTGGAAGAGCCATACATGATAACATTCTCATTGCACATGAAATTATCCATACAATGAAACATAAGGAAGGTGTAGGAGGTACTATGGCTCTTAAGTTGGATCTATCAAAGGCTTTTGACAAATTAGAATGGGATTTTCTCTTAAAAGTTCTATCCAAATTTGGTTTTAATGATACTTTTCGTAGCTTAATACAGCTGTGTATATCTACTACTAGTATTAGTGTTTTATTTAATGGTTCACCTTGTCAATAATACAAGCCTTCAAGCTCATTAGACAAGGTGACCCATTGTCTCCTTATCTGTTCATTTTGGACATGGAATTTTTGTTCAGAAGCTTAAGGATTACTGAATCTAATAAAGAAATTACAAGTATTAAAGTTGCTAGGAGAGCTCCTCCAATTACTCACCTTCTTTTTGCATATGATATTCTCATCTTTGCTAAGGCTGATGTGAATAACATTAGCAATATCTTAAATGTTTTAAACAATTTTGGTGTTGTCTCAGGCCAAACTTTGAATTTTGATAAGTCTTGTGTTTATCTCAGTGGTAATTTAAGTCCAGGTACTGGTAACGACTTAACTAGGAAACTGAATATGAAAATTGTCACTGATTCAGAAACATACTTGGGACCCCCTTTGCTCTTGGGTCACTCTAAGGTCGGATCCTTTAAACCTATTGCGCAGTCTTTTGAAGCCAGGTCGAACAATTGGGTCAGTATCTCTCTAAACCTAGCTGGTAGAACTACTCTAGTTAAATATGTGCTAAATTCTCTTCCTTCTTATCAAATGGGATGTTTTAAGATTCTTAAGATTATAATTGATAAGCTAGATTCTCTTACAATGAATTTTTGGTGGGGCATAACAAACTCAAAGGAATAAAATTTTTAGCTTGGCCTGCTCTTAATAAGACAAAAGAATTAGGTGGTTTAGGATTTAGAGACTTAGAAAAGTTCAATAAGGCTCTGATCATGAAACTAGCTTGGAAAAATTAGTTCTAAGGAGGAGGAGTTATGGATCCAAATTCTAGAAGCAAAATATTTCAGGAGTGACAGTTTTCTCCATCTAGATAAACTTAAAGACAACAGTTCTTGGATCTGGAAAGAGATATATAGATGCATTACCATCATCAAAAAGAATAGTGTTTGGGTTCTTAGATGTGTGACTAAAGTGAATATTTGGCAGGATAATTGGGTTGCGGGGATTGATAATCCACCAGAACCATCGGCTTATAATTCTGGTGCAAATTTAGTTTGTGTCAATGAATTATTTTTACCAGGTACTAAAACTTGGAATGTGCAATTGATTAATGATACTTTCTCTAATGATACTGCTACTAATATTCTAGCTATGCAGGTTCCCATGTCTGGCTCTGATACTTTAATCTGGTTACCTGACAGGAAAGCGCCTTCTCAGTTAAAAGTGCCTATAAGGTCATCTGTAACTGTGATTCTGGTACTGTGATCACTCAGAATGTCAACAATAATACTTGGAAATCTCTTTGGAGATGTAGAGTACCTCATAAAGTTAAAAATCTGGTTTGGAAATGCCTTAGAGATATTGTCCCTACTAGAGATAAAATTCATAGATATAAGCAGGATATTGATACACACTGTAGCATTTGTAATGCTAGTCTTGAAACAACTGACCATATATTTTTAGATTGCCCCTATGCTAAAACTTTATGGATAGGAGTTAATATTAACATCAACAATGTTCTTAATATGCATGGTGGTTTGTTGCAATGGATAATAAGTTGGTTTGATACAGTTCTTTCTCAAGGAAATGTATTTCCTCCTGACAGAGAATATAAACTTCATTTGCTTATGATAACTCTATGGGCTATCTGGAAGGATAGGTGTGATGTTGTTTTTCAGAAGACTAAGCCAAACAGACTTCTATCCTTGAGTAATATTACAACTTTGGTAGACAATTGTAAATCTGACAATAGTAATGCCAGTGCTGTTAGTGTTAGTTTACATGCACAGATTCACAGATGGGTTCCACCATCTATGGATTATATGAAAATTAATATTGATGCATCTTTTATTGAGGACATACAGGGGAAATGGGCTAATAGTGAGGAATTCCGCAGGTCAATGTCTTGGAGAAAAAGGGAGCTTTTTCAATGGAGGAATGATGGAGGACCGTAAGGTGGAACAGCTAGAGTGTTTGGCCATGAAACAGGCAGTGGAATGGGAAATTACTAAAGGCTATCTGAAAGTTGTTTTTGAATCTGATAATGAAGTAGTAGTGAAGTTAGTAAATGAACAAAACTCTTATTTTCATTAGAGAAATCAAGGAACCATCCTTGAGATTAAGTTTCTTTCACAAAACTATGGTTTTTATTCATGTCAGTCAGTTAATAGGTTTAAGAATTCTTTAGCAGACAAAGTAGCTAAAAAAGCCAGGTCTTATAGATTAGATTTTGAATATGTTGATAATCTTCCTCAAGATATCTTAGATTGGGAAAAGGAAGATTTTACTATCTGTAATCACCATATTTAAATTAATGAATATCCTTTTGAATTAAAAAAAAATCTCAAACGTCAATCAAGGTTCATATTTATCAGAACCATGTTACCTTCGACGACTATATCGCTTGTGATTCAAATATTCAAGTCCGTGATCAATTGTCTGATATTTTTTTCTTATACGTAAGAAAGTTATTAGTTAATTTGTGTTTAGAGTCTTCATATTATATTAATTTCCTGCCCATTTGCTTAAATAATATATAAGTCTCCAGAAGAAATAAATTCCAGAAAAACACCGAATTTGAAATATATTTTATGTTGCCCCCCAGGGCTGGTTACCCCAAGATGGGGCTTTCCCTGCTTACCCCTCGGGGCTTAAAACGTCAAATCTCATCTCAAGAGTCAAAGTTTACTATAAAACATATTAAACGTTTAAATGACACAAATTATCTTGTGAATACGTTTATTCTGAACATACTGAGATTAAGATTGCATTTCCTTTGATAGGCATACACAACGGACAATACCTAAAGCAAGAAATAAATATGCACCAGCTCATACTAAATCTGTTCAGACAAATAATCCAGTAATGTGGCGCTTCTTTTATAGTGTTTGTGCAGGCTACCCGAACTTTCGACGAAAAAAGTGGACGCATTTCACGCAAACCTATGACCTATCCCAATGTTGGAATAGCTGTCTGGTATTATTGGTCCTTCCTTCAAAAGAAATTTTAGGAGCATTTCCGGTGCGTCTAACACCATTGAAATTTTAATTGTCAATATTGAAATGACCGAATCAGAGAAGCTGAAATTACCTTGGCTCTTTGTACTAGGACATGAGATCCTGAATGGACGACTTCCAAGAAAACTTACAGGCTAAGAACTCTGTCCACGAACCAACTCGACTATTGACATGCAAATTTTCTCTTTGAGTCTTCTTCGAATGTAAATGGTGTCAAGATCTTAAAGCATTGCTCGGTCGAACTCTCATGTGTTTCTATCTCAAGCATGTTTGTCAATGTTAGTGATCAAAACTATAAGTCTTGATTTCTAGCCTATTTATAGATGTCTCCGACTAGGACATAGATAGTGTAGTTGAGCTTAGATCTCTCGACGTTCATCTCTTGAAGACGAAGAACTACTAAGGGGAGCTTGTGGAACTTCTTCGACAAAAGGTATGTGCAGACTTGAACTTATCTATCACTTGGAAAGTCTATTTCTACTATCTCCTATATTGAGACATAAGTCGTGTTACGATATAGTTTTCTCTATACACATTTGAGATTTCGAGCTGAGTATATCTCGCTTACATGTTTCTCGAAATATGTGTTGGTAAGTTTTCGCTTCGACCAAGTTCATCTTATATCATGAGAAAATTGCCGAGTAACATCTTACATGGTTTGTGTGATACAATCATTTGATGTATGCTTGGAATGTTTCGATAATGATTATTTCAATTTCTTGAAAATTGCTTTGATGTTAATAGTGTGTGAAAACGGCTATTGTCATTATAGAAGAATGTTTCAATGATTGAAATAAAGAGTTGATGATGTAACCATCTTTGGATATAAGCATATATAGCGTGTTCTTACATTAGTGTATAAATCCATAAACCGGAAGCCAAGAGTATGCATATGTGTGTATACGAAATTGGTGAAGGAGACAGGTTAAGTATGCGTACCCGTACGCATACTGGCGGAAGTTCTCGAACCGAGAATTCTACTGAGGTTGGTTTTTGACAAACTCTTAACTAGTCACCTTAAGTATGCATACCCGTACGCATACTTAAGCTGGTTACTTTGTCAAATCGGTCAGTTCATGGACTTAAAAATTTAAATCATAAGGAATGCAATCTTTGCAAACCGTGGCTATAATGTCCATGATTGATTCTAGTGAATCAAACCGATTTTGTTTCAATTGTGTTTTATAAACAATTGAACAACTCTTTAACTAGTTTCATTTGAGTCATTTGAACTAGTTATGGTTAAGATGAATAAGGTTGATATGAGAGTAATCATATGGCTAACCTTGGTTAACTATTTATGAACCAACCTGGTGTACACATTTAGGTACGGTTACATAAACCTAAATGAGGGTACATTTCATTTGTGTGTAACAAGATAAGTTCGATCTAACGGTTGAAAGATATTAGCTTGGTTTAATCAGGTTTTTCATCTAATGGTGAATATTGAATGCTTTGTTACCAAGGTAACTTAGATTGCAAACCCTGATTTGAAAATTATATAAAGGAGAACTCTAGCAACTGGGAAGACTAATTCCCATACCTCTTGTGTGTTACTAGTTGCATAACTAGAGTCGACTCTCCTTTAACCTTAGGTTTCTTCTCGACACCTTATAGGTTAACGACTTGAAGACTTCATTGGGATTGTGAAGCCAGACCCAACTATTATCTTTGTAGTTGTGTGATCTGATCTTGTTGTTTCTATCGTATTAAGTGCAATTGAAATAATTGGCTCGAGATTTTATATTTCCGATTGGCAAGATTAAAAAGTAATCACAAAAAAACTTCATCTCATCGTTTGTGATTCCACAATAACTTGTTTCGCTAGTCGATTAAGTTTATTGTGAGGTGATTGATAATACTAGGTTGTTCTTCGGGAATATAAGTCTGGTTTATCAATTGGTTCATGTTCACCTTGATTTATCAAAAGACGGAAAAAACGTCTTGGGTATTTCTGTGGGAGACAAATCTATTCAATCCTATAGACTTTTCTATGTGAGATAGATTTGTCTATCAAGTCTTCGACTTTGGGTCGTAGCAACTCTTGGTTGTGGGTGAGATCAACTAAGGGAATCAAGTGTGTGGTATCCTGCTGGGATCAGAGACGTAAGGAGCGCAACTGTACCTTGAATCAATGTGAGATTGATTAGGCTTCAACTATAGTCCAGTCGGAAGTTAATTGGTAGTAGGATAGTGTCTGTAAAGGCTTAATACAGTGTGGTGTTCAATATGGACTAGGTCCCGGGGTTTTCTGCATTTGCGGTTTCCTCGTTAACAAAATTCTGGTTTCTGTGTTATTTCTTTTCCGCATTATATTTTATTATATAATTGAAATATCACAGGTTGTGCGTTAAGATCAATCAATTAGAATATCCAACCTTGGGTTGTTGATTTACATTGATTGACACTTGAACATTGGTCTTTGGTACCGTTCAAGTTACTCTTCTTATATTCAATCAGGCTTGCAGATTTCTATTTGCTGATTGCGGATTGAATTAAGAATTAGAGATATTAAACTCTTTAATATACTTTATTCTGGATTGAGTCTGATTTTCTAGTTGATTCTCTAGAAAGTGTATTGGAGTAAGTCCTCTCAGATTGCCAACTGAATTGTTGGGTGTGGTTGTTAGATCCTCGCATTTTCAATTGGTATCAGAGCAGGTAAACACGCTAAAAACCTTACAAGTCTATGTTTGTAGCGATCTGATATGGACAGTAGTGTTATCTCAATAAATGCACCATCAGATCCAGGGATTTCAGAATTCTCTTCCATGACTGATTTAATATAACTGTAGAAGAAATTCTTTGTAAACCTCCTCCAAGTTTAAAATCCTTTGAAGTGTTCACAGGGCTTGAAAAGAAGCTAGAAAGATTATCTCTTGATGTTGAGGTATACCTCCAGAAAGAACAAGAATATCTTGATAGGATGAATCTAGTTATAATGAATAACGTTCATGTTGAGGTTGATATTGATTTAATAATCAGTCAGAGTCATGATCCTCCTCTGTGTAATCCAATTGGTTGTAACATACTGAACGAATTAGAAGAGGAGTTTAAATCTCAGTCTTTAGACTGCATCACCTCAAAGCATGAATCGATCCATTGCTCGATTCCTGATACTTCCCATAAAGATAGTAGTATTGTCTTCTTTTATGAAGAAGGTAGGACGTCTCTTTTTATCAAAAGAGTTTCCCTTGGCAGTATTAAAAACTATCTGCAAAAACTGTTTTTTATAAGTTGGAAAACAAGAAATCAGAAACACAAATCTTTTTGGGTTCTCTTGAAGTTCTTTGATATACTTATAAAAACAGTTCCTTGGGTGTTTCTTAACACTACAAGATGTAAGAGTTGCTGGAAAAAAACTCTCTCTTGGTGCCATAGTGAGCAAGACATTGTTCACCTCAACACAACTTGATTGTGTTGAAAGTGCATCCTCACCAAGAAAAGCCATGTTATGTATACGGTGAGGGAAGCATAAGAACTGGGGCACACATATTATGTTGGGTATTGTTAGAGCACTGCTCGGTCGTACTCGCATGCGTTGCTATCTCAAGCATGTTTGTCAATGTTAGTGATCAAAACTATAAGTCTTGATTTCTAGTCTACCTATAGCTAAGTCTCGGACTAGGATAGAAAGTGTAGTTGAGCTCAAGACTCCATGGCGATCATCATACAAAGACGAAGAACTACTCAAGGAACTGGTGGAACTTCATCGACTAAAAGTTATGTGGAGACTTGAACTTATCTATCACTCAAAATCTATCTACTTTATCTCCTATCTTGAGCCAAAAGTCGTATTGCGATATAGACTTTAATTATACACATTTTCTATTTCGAGCCGAGTTTATCTCGCTTATCTATTTCTCGAAATATGTGTTGGTAAGCTTTCACTTTGGCCAAGTTCATCTTTACTAGTGACGAAAGTCATATTAAGTTTCAATTACTTGAAAATTGCTTTGACGAAAAATGGTTTGTGAATAACAACTATATAACGTCCTCTAAGAATGTTTCAATGATTGAAATGAGAGTTTAGAATATATGACCATGGTTGGATATAAACATTGTGTGGTAACACATACGTGCGTAAGTCCTTATTCCTTGAACCAAAGTATGCGTACTTTGTTGCTCAGGAAAACCGGAACTAAAGTCCGTGTACCAGTACGCGCACTGTCGGAAGTTCACATCCCGTGAATTTCTGCTGGAGTTTGTGAATTGAAAACAAACTTATTCCGGGTACCTAAGTCCGCGTACCAGTATGCGTACTTAAGTTGGTTATTTTCTAAAAACGATTATTTGTGAACTTAAACTTATATAAACTAAGGAATGCATAATTGCAAACCGTGGCTATAAAGTTCATGAATCGATTCGAGTGAATCAAATCGTTTTTGCTTCGATTGTGTCTTGTATACTTCTATAAGATCTAAGCAATTGAACAACTCTCTAACTAGTTCATTTGAGTCATTTGAACTAGTTGTGGTAAAGAAGAATATGGTTGATATGAAAGTGCTCATATGGCTAACCATTTGGTTAACTACTGTTGAACCAACTAAGTGTACATGTTTGTGTACGGTTACACAAACCTAAATAAACATGCATTTTATTTGTGTGTAACAATCTAAGTTCGATCTAACGGTTGAAAGATGTTAGCTTGAATCTAATCAGGTTTTCATCTAACGGTGAATACTGAATGCTTTGTTACTAATCTAACATTGATTGCAAGCCCTGATTTGAAATACTATATAAAGGAGACCTCTAGCAACTGGGAAACCTAATCCCCACACCTCCTGTGTGATACTAGTTGTATAAACTAGAGTCGATTCTCCTTTAACCTTAGGTTTCTTCTCGAGACCCTGTAGGTTAACGACTTGAAGACTTCATTGGGATTGTGAAGTCAGACCCTACTATTTTCTTTGTAGTTGCATGATCTGATCTTGCTGTTTCTATCGTACTAAGTACAATCGTAATATTGGCTTGAGATTGATTTCTTCGATAGGCAATATTAAAAGAAGTCACAAACATCTCCGTCTCATCGTTTGTGATTCAGCAATATCTTCTTTCGCTAGTCGATTAAGATTATTGTGAGGTGATTGATAATTCCAGGCTGTTCTTCAGGAATATAAGTCTGAGTTATCAATTGGTTCATGTTCACCTTGATTTATCAAAAGACGGAACAAAAACTTGTAGGTATTTCTGTGGGAGACGGATTTATCTATTACCGTAAACTTTTATTTGCGATACAGATTTGTTTATTAAAGTCTTCGACTTTGGGTCGTAGCAACTCTTAGTTGTGGGTGAGATCAGTTAAGGGAATCAAGGGCGTAGTATCCTGCTGGGATCAGAGACGTAAGGAGCGCAACTGTACCTTGGATCAATTTGAGATTGATTGGGGTTCAACTACAGTCCATACCAGGGTTTTTCTGAATTTGAGATTGATTGATTTATCAATGTTAGTTTGTAGTAGGCTAGTGTCTGTAGTGGCTTAATACAGTGTGTGTTCAATCTGGACTAGGTCCCGTGGTTTTTCTGCATTTGCGGTTTCCTCGTTAACAAAACTTCTGGTGTCTGGTTATTTCTTTTCCACATTATATTTTGTTATATAATTGAAATATCACAGGTTGTACGTTGAATCGATCAATTGGGAAATACAACCTTTGGTTGTCGATTGAAATTGATTGATCCTTGAACATTGGTCTTTGGTACCGTTCAAGTGATTTCTCTTGTATTCAATTAGACTCGCAGATTTCTATTTGCTTGAGTAAGTATTGAATCGAGAAAGTGAGATATAACTCTTTGATATAATTTTATTTAGATTGAGTCTGACTGTCTAGTTAATTCTCTTCAAATTATATTGGAGTTAGTCCGTACAGATTGCTAAGCGAAATATTGGGTGCGATTGTTAAACCCCCCGCTTTTTCAGGTATGATTTTGAACGTTTGGTAACATTGTAGAATTCGATCGAATTCTTCTAAAAAGGTATGTCTCTAATCTTGAGCAAGTTTTATGATGATCTATGTACCTTGTGTATCGTTCATGTCTACCTAACTTGATTTGTGTTTAAGGTTCTTATAAGGTTCCGGTTTGAAAATAATAGTTCCGGGTGTTTGGACTACATGGTACACATACCAAGTATGCATAACATCATTTAAAATCAAAATCCAGGGGTGTAAGTACGCATACTCGTTTGCATACTGCTCCAGGATACGAAAATTCGTTTGCAAACACGTATGCATACTTGACGTCGATATTCGGTAAATTTGTCGTGGTCGTAACTTCTTCGTATGAACTCGGAATGACCTCATTCTTGTTGCATCCTCTTCCTCTTTGAATTCTCTTCAAAATGGTGATGAGAAATCCTAAATTTGGAGGATTTGAGGTTGTTTTTTGTCCCATATCTTGATTTTGAGTGTTTTTCTCCGTTTTGGCGCACTTGTTCCACTTATCTTGGAAGTGGAAACTTGGATTCTTGGAGTAATACTCTTCTAAGCTCATTTGTAGCTTTTACAAGAATGTTGTTAGTGAATCACAAAGAAGGAAGTTCAAGAATGGGCAGTAGTACACAATGTTATCGGGTTCTTGAATGTTCACAATCATCTTATGTGAACTGTTGTGCATGGTCGTTAATGACTTTGTATGTTCTTCTTTGTTAAGAAAATATTTTTATACGCCTTTGGTAACTATTCTTGGTGTAAATCCGTGCGAAAAAGATTGATTCTACCCTCTAAGGACAAATCATCTTGTATGTGCATTACGAGTTTGTCTTGATGTCTAGTAAATCTTCTTTTTATGTTTTTAGAAGAATAACTAGGGTTTGGAATAACCATTATTGTGAGTACACATATCTATGTCCAACGATTTTCATCTTTAATGTTTTTAGATTTATTTAATTAAATTCTAAGTTTTTGGAAGATGATTTTTTGCAATTTTAATCTTTATGATTTTATATATTGCAAATTGTTATGGGATATGTTGTTTACGCCCGTGAACCTGTGATTGTCCCATACTTGTTCAAAATTTATCTCTATTATGTCGGTATGAATGTATTGATAGAAGATAGAATGAACTTTTGACATTACAAAAGTTAAAGCCTTTTATGTCATTGTTGATGGAAGAATGGATAAAACTTTTGTTTACAAGGATTAAATCTATTATATGTCATTGTGCAAATAGTGATGGAAAATAGAATGAATCCTTGTCTATTCCGCAGTATTGGTCGATCTCCGATCCACGTATTTGTACATATACTGTGTTGCTCCGTAAGGTTCCTTATGTTTGAGCATGACCAATTGAATTGATCATTCTATTGTGGTCAGTTTAGTTGTTGCTCCATCAGATTTCTTATGTCGAGCATGACCAATTGAATTGATCATGTTGTGGTTAATTTAGTTGTGTAATTCCGATTGAATTAATTATGAGTTTTCTTGTGATTAATTTAATTGTGCATTTCGATTGGATTAATCATGAATTCTTTTATAGATAATTCAATTGAATACTTTGGATTCAAATTCATGTTTTCATGTGGTTTGATTTTGTCCAAAGAAATCCTTCTTTTCTTGTGAAAGTACGTTCGCCTTTGTTGTTCTTTCGGGAATGACATTTTATGGGGGACAGTTCATTTTGAACTTGTGCTTAATTGCCAAATCTTTGGGGGGAGTGCGGTTCTGGAATATTTAGGAGTTATCTTGTATCTTTATTAAATCATTGGTGAATGCATTTAGCTTCGGCTTTATAATTGCATCTAAAATTTGTTGGTATGTTAATACACCTTTTGGTCATGAAGTATCTCCGTGGAAATTTCATTAGGATCCCACTAGTTTTTATACCTTTGCCAATTTTTTTGACAAAAAGGGGGAGAATTAATGTGTAGTTCACACTACAAATAAATATGGTTTATAGATCATTATGTAAGGGGGAGTGGTTTTGATGTTGAGATATGTATTGACTAAGGGGGAGTGATACACATCACCATAGTATTGTTGTCAAAGTTGCGATACAATTGAACTTTGATGTTGTGTAATAAGACTATGACACTGTTGTTTATGGGTGAAAATCGTTTCTGCTGATTTTGGTAATTTCGGTGAGTGGGTGAGAAACAAATCTAAACCCTAAACAAATGTACTGCACGGGAGTACTTTAGATTTGAAAGATCAATCTGTAAAAATATGGCCTAAGCCAAGAAATGGTCATTCCGGATTTGCTTCGGTCACAAAGAGGAGGAGAAGGGCTGCTTTAGGGAGGGAAGCGAAGAGAGTGTTGATACCAGAGCAGCTCTGGGAGAGTAGTTATTGACTTGTATCAGAAGATGAAAGCTTTGAGAAAGCTAGCAAGAGTTGCCTTTCTGAGTGTTGTATTTCTCCCTGACCAAAACTTGTGTTTTGGTGGAAATAGGTAAAACCTATTTATACAAGTCTAAGTGAAACGTACTCTGGCCTCGTAAGAAAAGAAACGGATGAGTTAAATGGGAAGAGGTGGTAACACCTGGTATTGATGGAATTTGATGGAATTGATGTTCCATAATGAAAGAGCGTTTCACCATTACTTCCTGCATTTACTAACCGTTTTATTCTTATTACACCTTCTTGAAACAGGCATTTGTGTATGCCGCACGCTGTAGACCGCCAAACCAAAACCCTAATGAGCATCCCCCAGTTTGTGACATACGTTTTGATGTCTCGAGTGTTTTCGTGGAAAACATGTAGCATGTCTCTGGTGTTTGATAAGTTGAGCTTGAGAGACTTTCCGGCTCAGTGGCGACCTTCGACAGTCGAGATTTTGTATAAGAGAAATCGTGGCCTTTGATGTAGGCGCGGCATGCCAAAGTGCAAGGGTTGCACGGCATGTGCCAATGGCATGTGTGGCATGCCTTGGTCCTAGGTAGCACGTCGGGTGCAAGTGGTAATGCCAAAGTGCAAGTGTTGCACGGCATGTGCCAATGGCATGTGTGGTATGCCTTGGCCCTAGGTTGCACGGCTTGGCATGCCAAGTTGCAAGGGTTGCATGGCATGTGCCAATGGCGTGTATGGCGGCTTTTGCCCTAGGCATGCCAAGTTGCAAGGGTTGCACGGCATGTGCCAATGGCGCGTGTGGCGGCTTTGGCCATAGGTTTGGCGTGCTAAGTTGCAAGGGTTGCATGGCATGTGCCAATGGTGCGTGTGGCGGCCTTGGACCTAAGTTGCACGTCTTGGCATGCCAAGGTGCAAGGGTTGCACGGCATGTGCCAATGGCGCGTGTGGCGGATTTAGCCCTAGGTTGCACGGCTTGGCATGCCAGGTTGCAAGGGTTGCACGGCATGTGTCAATGGCGCGTGTGGAGGCTTTGGCCTTGGGTTTGCACGGCTTAGCATGCCAGGTTGCAAGGGTTGCATGGCATGTGCCAATGGCGCGTGTGGAGGCTTTGGCCTTGGTTTGAATGGCTTGGCATGCCATGTTGCAAGAGTTGCTTGGCATGTTCCAATGGCGCGTGTGGCAGGTATTGGCCCTAGGTTATATGGCGAGTGCAAGGGCTGCAGGACATGTGCCAATTGCGCGTGTGGCGGGCATTGTCCCTAGGTTATATGGCGTGTGCAAGGGTTGCACGGCATGTGCCAATGGCGTGTGTGGCGGGCATTGGCTTTAGGTTATATGGCGTGCGCAAGGGTTGCACGACATGTGCCAATGGCGCGTGTGGCGGGCATTGGCCCTAGGTTGCACGGCGTGTGCAAGTGGCAGTGCCAAAGTGCAAGTGTTGCATGGCATGTGTGGCATGCCTTGGTGCATAGGAGGCGCGGAATGTGCGTTTGGCACATGTGGCATGATTGGCATGCTTTGGCGCGTAGGAAGCGCGAAATGTGCATTTGGCACATGTGGCATGATTGGCATGCCTTGGCGCATAGGAAGCGCGGAATGTGCGTTTGGCACGTGTGGCATGATTGGCAAGCTGCTGGCATGGTGGTGCAGCTAGCATGTTTAGCATGCTGCTGGCATAGTGGTGCGGCTGGCATGTTTAGCATGCTGCTGGCACAGTGGTGCGAGAATTAGGGTTTGGTGTATCGAAACCCTAATTTAGCGTTAAAAAAGGTACCCCGGTAATTTTTGCGTAAGCGCGTTAAATGATTTACTAAATGCGCTAGCGGCGTTAGTGACGTCATGTTAGGTGTACGGTTTTACCCCTTTTCCTAAAACCACCATCAACATTAAGTCCCCTGCTTAGCTTGGAACAAGGGCCTTGTTGCGAGGTAAGCATAAGATGGTGACAGACGAGGACAAAACTAAGACAGTAAGCCATGAAAGAGGGCCGAGGATATTTGTCTTACCTTTTTCGAGAGGTAAGTAGCATCCGCAATCCTTTCATCTGGTAGCTTTGCGTAAATCCCGGTATGATTGGGTGTCTTCGGGGATAGGCTTTGGAACGCGAGGCGGAGCTGCTAGCATAGACTTGGCATGAAAGGGACCCATTAGCACTGACGGGCTTGGAATGGGTGTGATCCACTTGACAGAGCATCGCGTTGGCAAAGGGAAAGCGCGGATTGGCAAGGGAGGCATGGCTGACACAGTGTCGGCATGGCTAGCATTGAGCGTTGGTAATGCTGGTACTGATAAGGAAGGTGTGGCTGGCGCAGACTGCATGGACGGCACGGAATGGCATGATTAGCACTGAGCGTTGGTAAGGCCGGCACTGGCAAGGAAAGTGCGTGCGTTTTGGAAGTGGCGAGGCTGGCTATTGCGGTCCCGACTGCCTTTCTTCATGCGTAGCTTTAGCAGAGAATTCTTCTCCTTTTACAAAAAATCCGGAAACGTTACGTCCATGAAAGCGCGTTACTCTCACTTTCCCCCTTTTGGGGTTTGTGTATATATACTGCTGGTGAAATTGCGTCATTTCCCTCTTTCTAGTTGTTTGTTGGTGCAGGTAAGGTAAGATTCGTTCTTCTCCCGATATCGTGATGGCGTATCCTAAGTAACGGTGGTACCGCCAGATCTTTGGAGATATGTTCCGGGATTGGTGAAGACCGATCTTCTTCCCATGAGGAGTCATTGGACAGGATCGGGTCTCTGTTTTGCGAAATCAGAGCAATCATCCAGGATATTCCTTTGATCTACCCATGAAAGGCACAGGCGAATGCCCAGACTTCTACGGATTCCGACATGGATGAGTCAGGGAACCCTCCTCAAAAGGCTGCCGAGAAAACCTCTGGTACGTACGGCGAAAACTTTGTTGGTGATGCTGGGGGAATCATGGTGGCGTACATCGGGTCAAATGCTGGAGCAGAAGCTAGGAAGAGGTCGGATATCGTCGTTGCTGAGACGGTGCCCAGGTGGGACATGGAGGTTGTTGTTGTTGATACGTCTTCCTTATGGAAACTTTGCTGCCCGAGGGATTGCTGGGGAAAGTGTTTGAAGAAGCTCTGATAGGGGCGTCAGGGATTCGAGCTTATGCCGGCGAATAGTTTTCTTCTTTTTACTGCTTCTTCTTGTTTCCTAGTCGTTTTGATGTCTTGCAAATCCCCTTTTTCTTGTACTCATGCTGACCTTGGTATTTTACTGATCAGTGTACCTCTTGTGGCTTTGTATTGAATAAAACTTATAAACCGGAGACTTCTACCGGAAAGGATTGTTTTGCTTTCTGTGTAATTTTTTTTTGAGCTTCCAGTTGATTGAAAATGGTCTTTTTGGTATGGTTATGATTTCTGATTAGGTTTGGACGGGTAAATTTTTTTTAGATTCGGAAATTTTACTGGAGGGGAAAGATAAGATTGCTTAATAATATAAAAACTGGAACCCTGCTGGAAAAATGCAAGTGGTGCATTTATCTCGGCGGAATACAATTATAATGGTGGAAAGGGAAATTGCTGGAGGAAATGTCAGAGAGTGGATATCGGAGGGCGAGGCAGTATGACATTTCAGGTGCTGAAGGGTTCGAGCCATCGTGAGTGAACCACCACGCCTTCCAATTTGTCCGTGTTGATGAGCTTGCAATAACCGCCTAAAAGGATGTCAGCCACCAGATATGGTTCATCTTCCTTTCCTTCAGGAGGGTTCTTTCGGATCGTCATATCCACTGTCATCCTTACGACTTGAAATGAGGTAGCCCTGACCACCATATCTCTGATCTGGAACGGGTTTGGTTGTTGTACGATTGCTCGGTTTCTGCTTTCGTCATCTTCGAGGGAAAATTTCAAGTCCTTGGCGAAGCGCTTGAAGGGCCCAGCGTTCCATTCACACCTCTTGACATCATCGTGCTCGGTAATCGCGTCGAGTCCCCATGACGGGTTACGACGAGGAGTGACTGATTGTATAGAGGGTTGTTCAGTCAGACTTACTTGGGTTCGGAGTTCGTGAGTCAGCGTCGGCAGGCTTTCCCCAGGTAATTGAGTTCCGTCAGTAAGTTGTTGACACAACAGCAGGTTGGCTGGTTTGTTGGATACCCTTTCGGTCGTTGTCATGGGTAGAGGGGATGTTCCTAGTTTTATTTTTTTTTCGAGTATCCATGGGCGTCCCAGGATCATGTCGTAACTCAATTCTTTGACAATGTGGAACCTTCCATGTGTCGCAGTATTTCCTACGCTGGTTTCGAGATTGACGTAGTCGGGTGTGTTTAGGTTTCTTCCCTCAAGGTCCCTGATAATTGATGGAGAACGGACAGCCTCTTGCTTTGTTATTCCTGCTTCTTTCAGGGTCTTGATAGTAACAACGTTGACTTCTGAGACTGCATCGATTAGTGTGTTGCTAAATTCGGTGCTCTTCAAATGGAACGTGGTTAGCAGTCCCCAGTTGCGCTTCTTAGTAGCATCATCGGGGAAGACTTGTGCTTTTGGTGCGGTTTCTATAGCAGGAAAAAGCCGTTTTCCAGACACTATGCAGTTGAGGGCCGCGAAGATGTCTTGGCGTTGTACCCTGGAGAAGTAGAGGATTTCACATACGTGCTGCATCATGGACTATACGGTTTCATGTACGGAGTCCCCAGAGATTCCACAATTCCTTACGGGAAGCGAGTCTCTATGTACTCCTTCGTTCCCTAGCCGAAGCTCTCCTGCTTCTACCTTTTCCTTGAAAATGTGCTTCAGCTTGTTGCAGTCGCTAGTCGGGTGATGGACGAACCTGTGGTAGTGGCAGTATTTTGGGTTTGCCATCTCCGCCTCAGTTGGTGGGCGTCTGAGAGGCGGCAGTCTGATGACATCATCTTGAACCCATGCTTCTAAAAGTTCGATTACTTCCTCGATTGGAAACGGGAAGTCCAGATCATCCTCTCTTGTTTCATGATGAAATTCGGGAGCCTTAGTCGTAGCTTTCCGCGGTGGAGCTGCCCGTCGTGTCGGGGATGTGCGTTTAGGGTGTTGATCCATCATCGGGGCTTTCCTCTTCCCTATTTCTTCCACCACGCTTACATAGGAGGGGACAATGTTATACGGCTTGTTAAGGAGGCGCGCTCTCCGGACTTCGCGCACATCTTCACCTCTGGATGGTCTGGTTCTTTCTAATAAAGCCGGAGTTGTCGTGGCTGATCGTTTGGTAGTTTCATGGAGTTCGGAGAACGTCTGGAATCGTAGGTTCTCCAGTAAGGCGCGGTAGATGGGAGTCATGCCATTGATGCATGAATTCACTAATTTTTCTTCGATCACATTCGGATCGTGGAAGTCTAGTGCTTGGATCCTGAATCTCTTGACGAACTCATTTGGATGCTCGTTATTTTGTTGGAACATCCTCCCTAGATCTGAGAGAGTGACTTGTTTAGACACGAAGAAATACTTCTTGTAGAATGACGTAACCATTTCACTCCAATTACGGATGCTGCCTTGTGTGATACTGTTGTACCACGTGTATGCTCTTCCGGTAAGCTATTTCGAAAACTCCCTTAAGCGGAGAACGTGGTTGTACTCGTGTTCGCCCAAGGCCTCCAGGAATCATGAGATATGTTCTCGTGCATTACCGGTTTCATCATACAAAGCGAACTGAGGAGACGAGTACCCTCTTGGGAGGAGAGTTCTTTGGATCTCCATTGAGTAAGGAGGTTGGTGTTGATGTGTATCCGTCTCGTCGTTTTTGATTCGGGTTTGGAGAAGCCTCTCCAAATCTTCTCGTGTGACAAAATTGGACGGATGATTTCTTGCTATCGAGGCTCCAGCACGAATTTCTTCGCCTGTGTCAGTGCGCTCTGCTGAGGTGCCGGCCCCAGGGCTATTGGGAGTGTCCGTCCTTGACTTTGGTTGGCGCAGTTCCCGCAGTGTTGAGGTGCTGGCCTCAGGCTTGTTGGGAGTGTCAGTCCTTGATCCCGGCTGGCGTGACTCCAGTGGCAGCCGTTATGTTAGGGCCTTGAGAAAAACAAGCACCTCTTTCTGGGTTGAAACCATGTATGTCTGGGCTCTAGCAAGAACTTCTTGTCTCTCCATCAGATCGGCGATGGTGACATAAGGTCTGCCTCCTATGGTTTCTCGCACTGTTGGTGCAGTAGACGTTGTTTGGGTGGCAGTTGGAGGTGACGTGCTTGCTGAAGCGTTAGGGACAGTAGCGGCGGCTCGAGCACTGGTGACTGGTGGTGTAATGCTTGAAGGAGCACCTTCCGTACCGCTTGGGTTAGCGGATTGCGTAGGTGCATTCAGAGTGGAGGCGGCCCTGGCTCTGGTGACTGGTGGTGTAACGCTTGAAGGGGCGCCTTCCGTGTTGCCAAGGTCAGCAAGTGATGTAGCAGTGCTGTTGGAAGAACCATCAGCGCCAGGAGCAGTTTCCATATTGGTGCTTTCAGAGTTTGTCGCGGATCCGGACCTTAGATCTACCATGCTGAAAGAATAGAACTAGAAAGGCAATGCTGGAAACCGCAAGTCAACTTTGCAACTGAGAGATTGATCTCCCACCGTGGTCGCCAATTATTTATGGGTGAAAATCGTTTCAGCTGATTTTGGAAATTTCGGTGAGTGGGTGAGAAACAAATCTAAACCCTAAACAAATGTACAGCAGGGAGTACTTTAGATTCGAGAGATCAATTTGTACAAATCTGGCCTAAACCAAGAAGTGGTCGTTCCAGATTTGCTTCGGTCACAAAGAGGAGGAGAAGGGATGGTTTATGGAGGGAAGCGAAGAGAGTGTTGAGACCAGAGCAGCTCTGGGAGAGTAGTACTTGACTTGTATCAGAAGATGAAAACTTTGAGAAAGCTAGCAAGAGTTGCCTTTCTGAGTGTTGTATTTTTCCCTGACCAAAACTTGTGTTTTGGTGGAAATAGGTAAAACCTATTTATACAAGTCTAAGTGAAACGTACTCTGGCCTCGTAAGAAAAGAAACGGATGAGTTAAATGGGAAGAGGTGGTAACGCCTGGTATTAATGGAATTTGATGGAATTGATGTTCCATAATTAAAGAGCGTTTCACCATTACTTCCTGCATTTACTAACCGTTTTATTCTTATTACACCTTTTTGAAACGGGCATTTGTGTATGTCGCACGCTGTAGACTGCCAAACCAAAACCCTAATGAGCATCCCCCAGTTTGTGACATACGTTTTGATGTCTCGAGTGTTTTCATGGAAAGCATGTAGCATGTCGCTGGTGTTTGATAAGTTGGGCTTGAGAGACTTGCCGGCTCAGTGGCGACCTTCGACGGCCGAGATTTTGTATAAGAGAAATCGTGGCCTTTGATGTAGGCGCGGCATGCCAAAGTGCAAGGGTTGCACGACATGTGCCAATGGCATGTGGTTCATGCCTTGGTCCTGGGTAGCATGTCGGGTGCAAGTCGTAATGCCAAAGTGCAAGTGTTGCACGGAATGTGCCAATGGCATGTGTGGTATGCCTTGGCCCTAGGTTGCACGGCTTGGCATGCCAAGTTGCAAGGGTTGCATGGCATGTGCCAATGGCGTGTGTGGCGGCTTTGACCCTAGGCATGCCAAGTTGCAAGGGTTGCATGGCATGTGCCAATGGCGCGTGTGGCGGCTTTGGCCCTAGGTTGCACGGCTTGGCATGCCAGGTTGCAAGGGTTGCACGGCATGTGCCAATGGCGCGTGTGGCGGCTTTGTCCCTAGGTTGCACGGCTTGGCATGCCAGTTTGCAAGGGTTGCACGGCATGTGCCAATGGCGTGTGTGGCGGCTTTGGCCTTGGGTTTGCACGGCTTAGCATGCCAGGTTGCAAGGGTTTCATGGCATATGCCAATGGCGCGTGTGGCGTCTTTGGCCTTGGTTTGATCGGCTTGGCATGCCAGGTTGCAAGAATTGCATGGCATGTGCCAATGGCACGTGTGGCGGCTTTGGCCTATGGTTTGCACGGCTTGGCATGCCAGGTTGCAAGGGTTGCATGGCATGTGCCAATGGCGCGTGTGGAGGCTTTGGCCTTGGTTTGCACGACTTGGCATGCCAGGTTGCAAGAGTTGCTTGGCATGTGCCAATGACGCGTGTGGCGGGCATTGGCCCTAGGTTATATGGCGTGTGCAACTGTGCAAGGGTTGCACGGCATGTGCCAATGGCGCGTGCGGCGGGCATTGGCCCTAGGTTATATGGCGTGTGCAAGGGTTGCACGGCATATGCCAATGGCGCGTGTGGCGGGCATTGGCCCTAGGTTGCACGGCGTGTGCAAGTGGCAATGCCAAAGTGCAAGTGTTGCACGAAATGTGCCAATGGCATGTGTGGCATGCCTTGGCGCGAAATGTGCGTTTGGAACATGTGGCATGATTGGCATGTCTTGGCGCGCAGAGAGTGCGCGGAATGTGCGTTTGGCACATGCGGCATGGTTGGCACGCCTTGGCACGATGGAGCGGCTGGCATGATTGGCATGCTGTTAGCACGGTGGTGCAGCTGGCATGTTTAGCATGTTGCTGGCACAGTGGTGCGGCTGGCATGTTTAGCATGTTGCTGGCATAGTGGTGCGGGAAATAGAGTTTGGTGTATCGAAACCCTAATTTAGCGTTAAAAAAGGTACCCCGGTAATTTTTGCGTAATCGCGTTAAATGATTTACTAAATGCGCTAGCGGCGTTAGTGACGTCATGTTAGGTGTACGGTTTTACGATTTTACCCTTTGTCCTAAAACCACCATCAACAAATGTATAACAATGATTGAGAGCATTTTGTTTTTTCATTGTTATAGTTACGGATCTTCAAGAACTGTGATGCTGAACTTACAACCTTTAGAATCATGGAGTACTTGCAAGTGACGAAAATTTCGAGTCGCGTTGAAGATGCCAAGGAGATCAAGCATGTGGATGAGAAGCTACATTTTTTATCTTTTTTGTAATCCATATGTATTGATAGTTTTGTCACAGAAATTGACAAAGGGGGAGATTATTAGAGCGTTGCTCGTCGAACTCGCATGCGTTGCTGTCTCAAGCATGTTTGTCAATGTTAGTGACCAAAACTATAAGTCTTGATTTCTAGCCTATTTATAGATGTCTCGGACTAAGACATAGATAGTGTAGTTGAGCTTAGATCTCTCGACGTTCATCTCTTGAAGAAGAAGAACTACTAAGGGAAGCTTGTGGAACTTCTTCGACAAAAGGTATGTGGAGACTTGAACTCATCTATCACTTGGAAAGTTTATTTCTACTATCTCCTATGTTGAGACATAAGTCGTGTTACGATATAGTTTTCTCTATACACATTTGAGATTTCGAGCTGAGTATATCTCGCTTACATATTTCTCGAAATATGTGTTGGTAAGCTTTCGCTTCGACCAAGTTCATCTTATATCATGAGAAAGTTTCCGAGTAACATCTTACATGGTTTGTGTGATACAATCATTTGATGTAGGCTTGGAATGTTTCGATAATGATTATTTCAATATCTTGAAAATTGCTTTGATGCTAATAATGTGTGAAAACGGCTATTTGTCATTATAGAAGAATGTTTCAATGATTGAAATAAAGAGTTGATGATGTAACCATATTTGGACATAAGCATATATAGTGTGTTCGCACATTAGTGTATAAATCCATAAACCATGAACCAAGAGTATGCATATGTGTGTATACGAAATTGGTGAAGGAGACAGGTTAAGTATGCGTACCCGTACGCATACTGGCGGAAGTTTTCGAACCGAAAATTTATACTGAGTTTGGAAATTGTACAAACTCAAAAAACCGGTTTCTTAGGTACGCATACCCGTACGAATACTTAAGCTGGTTACTTTGTCAAATCGGTCAGTTCATGGACTTAAACAATTAAATCATAAGGAATGCAATCTTTGCAAACCATGGCTATAATGTCCATGATTGATTCAAGTGAATCAAACCGATTTTGTTTCGATTGTGTTTTCTAAACAATTGAACAACTCTTTAACTAGTTTCATTTGAGTCATTTGAACTAGTTATGGTTAAGATGAATACGGTTGATATGAGAGTAATCATATGGCTAACCTCGGTTAACTATTTGTGAACCAACCTGGTGTACACGTTTAGGTACGGTTACATAAACCTAAATGAGGGTACATTTCATTTGTGTGTAACAAGCTAAGTTCGATCTAACAGTTGAAAGATATTAGCTTGGTTGAATCAGGTTTTTCATCTAACGATGAATATTGAATACTTTGTTAACAAGGTAACTTGGATTGCAAACCCTGATATGAAAACTATATAAAGGAGAACTCTAGAAACTAGGAAGACTAATCCCCACACCTACTGTGTGTTACTAGTTGCATAACTAGAGTCGATTCTCCTTTAACCTTAGGTTTCTTCTCGAGACCCTGCAGGTTAACGACTTGAAGACTTCATCGGGATTGTGAAGCCAGACTCAACTATTATCTTTGTAGTTGCGTGATCTGATCTTGCTGTTTGTATCATGTTTAGTGCAATTGAAATAATTGGCTCGAGATTTTATATCTCCGATAGGCAAGATAGAAAAGTAATCACAAACAAACTTCGTCTCATCGTTTGTGATTCCACAACAACTTGTTTCACTAGTCGATTAAGTTTATTGTGAGGTGATTGATAATACTAGGCTGTTCTTCGGGAATATAAGTCTGGTCTATCAATTGGTTCATGTTCACCTTGGTTTATCAAAAGACGGAACAAAAACTCTTGGGGTATTTCTGTGGGAGACAGATTTATTCAATCCTATAGACTTTTCTGTGTAAGACAGATTTGTCTATCAAGTCTTCGACTGTGGGTCGTAGAAACTCTTGGTTGTGGGTGAGATCAACTAAGGTAATCAAGTGTGTAGTATCCTGCTGGGATCAGAGACGTAAGGAGCGCAACTGTACCTTGATTCAATGTGAGATTGATTAGGGTTCAACTACAATCCAGTCGGAAGCTAATTGGTAGTAAGCTAGTTTCTATAGCGGCTTAATACAATATGGTGTTCAATCTGGACTAGGTCTCGGGGTTTTTCTTCATTTGCGGTTTCCTCGTTAGCAAAATTTTGGTGTCTGTGGTATTTCTTTTCCGCATTATATTTTTTTTATATAATTGAAATATCACAGGTTGTGCGTTAAGATCAATCAATTAGATTATCCAACCTTGGGTTGTTGATTTACATTGATTGACACTTGAACATTGGTCTTTGGTACCGTTCAAGTTACTCTTCTTATATTCAATCAGGCTCGCAGATTTGTATTTGTTGATTGCGGATTGAATTAAGAATTAGAGATATTAAACTCTTTGATATACTTTATTCTAGATTGAGTATGACTGTCTAGTTGATTCTCTTGAAAGTGTATTGGAGTAAGTCCTCTCAGATCGCCAAACGAATTGTTGGGTGTGGTTGTTAGACCCCTGCATTTTCATAATAAATATGTAAAAAAAATTAAATAAGAAATTGCATTGTGGTGTTTAGTTAATAATTTGGTATATGGGAAAATTTGCTGCCACCCTAGCTATTTTTGGGGGAAATTTGAACCTGTTTTGGGTGTCAATAAGTCCTAGCTTGGGTTTGTATTTGTTCTTCGCCTATAAATAGCTCGAGCCATGCTTAAAAATTACCAACACCAAGAACACACCCAGGTTCAGACTCGTTCTTTGCCAACCTAAGTCCAAATGAAATTGCAATGTTTATTCAAACTTGTACATGCTTGAAGTTTTCTATTCTTTACACAAGTGCTCTGTAAGGTCATCAACATAGCTCTTTTAAGGTATGCCCGGACATTATTGTGGTAAAGACCATTGGTTGTCTAACTAAATTCATATCATTTGTGTTTTTGTCAATTTCTTTATCTAGTTTTCCGTTGTTTTAATTTTACGCTTCTGAAAAAACATACATTGTTGTGGATTCTGTAATGAGCGTTCGTACTAATTAAAGTCATGCATCCAAGGGCTCTGGCCTAGCTTACCCTGGCTCAGGCAATTATACTACCATTATTATGCATTGTATGGTGCGGATAAGCTATTAAGTTGTTTCTAAGACTCAAATAACAAGAATTTTAGTATGCATCCAACCCGCCTCACCAGGTGATAGGTTATAATCTGCTAATTTCCTGGTAAATTTGGCAGGTTGGACGATGTTTGCTCATCCATCGAACGCATTGTTTTAGAACCATAATATTGGGCATACCAAAATCTTTCAAGGCATACTGAATGAAGACAAAAAAGGTTGTTGAATAGCAAAATCAGATAATCCCTTAACCCAAATTTTTTTAATGGAAAATATGCCCTTTATGTATTAGTGTTAATAATCTTGATTAGTGATTAAATATTTTGTTTAGTGATTAAGATAATTTTCATAATTATAAGAGTTGTTTAGATGAAAATTTTGAGGAAAAAAAATCGAAGTTTTGGTTTGGTTAAGAAGGAGAGAAAGAGAAGGAGAAAGTGAGAAAATTCTAATTCTTGATTCAATGGAGGATGAGGAGGGTCATCATTCATCTAAAAAACCTAGGAAAATACACATCAACTACAACAATGATCCAGAAATGGCTGATTTCTTAGATTATGAGAATGATTTTACACCCACTCAAACTCAAGCTCAAACTCAAACACAAACTCAAGATGATGATTTTTATGAGCCAAATCCCGATGATGAATATATTGATGAGGAACCCAATTCTTCTAATACACACGTACACTTATATCCTATACTTAACCTCACTTCTATAGCTCTCAATTATCAAAAGTTAGGTTTTTTGAATCATGGTTCGGCGAAACAGGTTGAGGTTCGGCTCACATCTATGAGCCGAATCTACCATTGATGAACGGTTCGGCTTACTGAATATGTTTACTGCATGCGCCGAACCTATAATTTCCAATTCCAACCCTTTTGCTAGACACTAGTTCGGCTTAAATGAAAGTTTCATAGTAAGCCGAACAACATCCTGAATAGACCAGAATAGAATCATTACTAATTCGGCTTACATATCCAATATCGTATGTGCCGAACATAATTTTTTAATTTCTGGGTTGAAATATTGTTACTGGTTCGGCACATATGGAGAATATCGTATCAGCCGAAACCTCTTATGTTCAAGGTTCGACACATAATTTGATTATAGTATGAGCCGAACATAAATTTGTAAATTTTTGGGTTAAAATATTGTTTGAGGTTCGACACATATTGAGGATATCGTACAAGCCGAAACCTCTTATGTCCAAGGTTCGGCACATAATATGATTATCTTCTGAGCCGAACATGCATTTGTTAATTTTTGGGTTAAAATATTGTTTGTGGTTCGGAACATATTGAGGATATCGTACAAGGCGAAACCTCTAAATGTTTATAGTTCGGCACATAATGTGATTATCGAATGCGCCGAACCTTGTTATTATATTCCCTTTCTAGTGTTTAACCTTGTGATATTCTTTGTAGATCGTGCTTGGACCCATGGAAAATCAACCTGATCCAGTAGACATAATTCACGAGGATACCAAGGATCACTTCCAAAATTATTTGGTAAGTAAGAACCTTTTGCTTACCTTAATGTTGTCGGAATATTCCAAAGTTTTGCTTAGTAATTACTTGTTTTGGAATGAACGTAGATATGGAAAAATAAACCAAAAGTTCTGGATTGGCTTGAGGAACACGCGATGAAGATAAATTGTATACTAGTTAAAGGACAACAAAGCCGATGGGATCGGTTTGAAATGATTTGTGAGCGTAGTGGAACCGGCGCTAGCAAGGTTAAAAAGGGTACTGTATACGTTGGGAAGACCGGGAGAAAGAATAGGACGAAGACGAAGAAAATAAATTGCCCTTTAGAGGATAAGCTGAACTCTATAAATTCGGCGCATAACCGTTAAGCTATTCATTAAAACATGAAATTGAAGGTGTACATAACCAAACCCAGCACAATTAAAAACAAAGTTGAGCACCTAAAAGCAAAGGTGTTTGCAACACCATAAAAGTGTACTTAAAACTTAAGAAAAACATTAAAAGGAAGTTGGAAACATAAAAGGACATTTAACCACGACCCCTCTTCTTAGTGGTAGGCTTTTGTCCGGGTTCCTCGGGTCCTTCTCCTTTGTTGATGATTGCATCCCACTTTTTGTATAGGTAGTTTTGTTCTTCCACGGTCATTGGTGTTTTGGAATCAATTTTGTCCTTCATTTTTTTCAACATCTCCCTACCCGCGTCATTGGTCCTGACACAAGTATGAAAGTTATAAGACTAGTTCGGCGCAAGTATGAATCATGTCTTGAAATTTTTATTAGCTTACACAGAGAGTGGATCGGCTCATACCACAAAATAATTATACGCCGATCCTAAATATTCGGCTCAAAACCTACATTGTCGAGTAAGCCGAACCCTGTATTCGGCTCACAACCGATATTGTCGAATAAGCCGAACCTATGATTATGAACTCAAACATGTATTCGGCGCAACATGATATCATATAAATAAGCCGATCCTACACACTTGTAAAATTTATGAAATTTTAACAATGATATTCGGCGCAGCCCTAATACCATCGAATAAGCCGAATCTAGACTTATGAATTGAAACATTTATTCGGCGCAAAATTAATACTACCATACAAGCCGATCCTAAGCACATGCAAAAATTCTGAAATTCAAACAACATTTATTCGGCACAAAACTAATACTACCATACAAGCCGATCCTAAGCACATGCAAAATTTCTGAATTTCAAACAACATTTATTCGGCACAAAACTAATACTACCATACAAGCCGATCCTAAGCACACGCAAAATTTCTGAATTTCAAACAACATTTATTCGGCACAAAACTAATACTACCAACGCACATGCAAAATTTCTGAAATTCACAAAACATATTCGGCACAAAACTAACACCATCGAATAATCCGATCCTAAATATAAGTCTCTGTTTTACTAAGTTGGGCTCAAAACAGATTTCAGATATACGCCGAGCCGTTCATATGCATTTTCAGGGTTCAGTTTCAAGAACAGCTCGGCGCACATCTAACATTTGTTTTACGCCGAACCATACCCTGTAACCGCTGCAGAACACACGATTTTGACGAATTTAATCGACCAAAACAATCAAAAACATCAAATATGAGATGGGTTTGTAGAACTAACCTTCTTATTTTCATTTCCGGCGTTGGTTCTTTTTCAATCTCTTCTTCCGATTGATTTTGTGGTTGATTTTGAGTTTGTTCTTCACTCTCTAAATCTTCTTCTTCATGAATAGGTTGTTCAATCGATCGATTTGAACGAGATACTGCCTTACGACGATCCATTATATAGTTTCACAAATCGACAATTAAATTTCCGCGATGAAAAAAAAAGAAAGGGAAGGGTGGAGTTCGGCTGTGGAGAGGAAGAAGAAGAAGGTGAATGAAACTGATTTTAGGTGTAGTTGATTATAGGTTTTGTATTAGGATTAGGAATAGATTAGTAGTAATTTAATGGATTTAAGGGCATATAGGTAATTGAACCACCCCATATGGTATCCCTTATAAGGTCACCCAAGTTAGGACTAGTCCTTTGTATGCCTTGAAAGTTTTAGGCATGCCCAAAATTGGTGTTCTTGTTTTATTATCATTTTTCGTTTGTGTAAAATCAACATTCTTGCCCCCACACAATAAAAGCACAACAACAATAGAAAAGCATATCTCGGAGGGACAGGATTGCACTAGAGATGAACTTGTTAAGTGACAAAAACAGGAACATTAGACCGTACCTGGTATTACATCATACACAGACTAAATGTATAGCCTAGAGGCCCTAGACATTCCTCCCCCGATCAAATTACTAATAGTATTATAATTAGTAACATTAATTAAATGGTTAAATGTAATAATCAACTCAACAAATATCTCGTGTTGCCTCTATGAATAACAAGACTCCATACCCCCACACTCAAACAACCAAAAATAAATAAATCTGGCGTTTAAACCTCCACGGTCCACCAGTTAACTCTAATGGCTTCCACAATCCACCTCTTGAGGCAATCAGGTATATAGTTTCTAGACTTTACAAATAAAAAATTTCTTTCCAGATTATTATTTTAATATGGATTAATTTTGTTTGGTGATGTATTCGATTCAGCAATGGAAGCTGGAAACCCTAGCAAATATTATATCAATCTGTCTGAGAAACTGATGAGCGTAGCATCTGAATGGAGAGTTGTAGAACATGAAGATGCTATTGAGTTAATTTTTGATGAGGATGCTTCTATGATTTTCCAATTTTCAGATTCTCCAACACTCAGGCTATAGGTGATTCTGAAAACAAGGAGAACGTCTACAGTTACATAGTGAATACTGATTTTCTTGATGTTAACAAAATGGATGGTGAGTTCATAGATGGCGTTACAAAGATTTACATTCCTAAAATCAAAGCTGAAGACAATAACAACGGTGTTGAAGTTCAGGCTGAGTTGTAGAACTAGTACTAATAGTAAGAGAAATGGAAGGTGGATTTTCTTTGGTTTTTATGATTTTTTTTTAAAAAATTTTAAATTTTTTTTCTTATTTGTACGAAATAAATTAAGGTTTTACAATTTTAGATGGCAACCAAGCTACAAGTTGGGCACGAAATGTTGAGAGTTATGGTTTTAGATTCTGATTTTAAATTCTAGTACGGAATCTTGAGAGTTATGTTTGATGATCATCAGCTAGGGGCTTAATGATGAATATCAGCACATGATCTAGTCCTTCCATTTCTGTAATGAAAAAGAATTTCATGGATTAACTAGTACTGTTTATTTTTTGTTATCATTTTTTGTTTTGTTGATTCAAAGTTCAAGAAAATCATTATGCTGGTTATTACCCATGAAAATATAGAAATTACCAATGATCTAGATTGAGAAGTTTTATTGTATGATTTGTCTGTGTTTTAGTGATAGGGGCAAAAGTGCAATATTTTCTTTGTTGTACTGAATATTCTTATCGAAAAGTGTAATATGTAGACCGTAGAGCATATGTTTTTTTTCTAGTGCACTTGTTACACAGAGGTCACAGTAAAAGTATGAAAGCTAGCACAAATGTTGTAATTAAAAGGTTTGACTGGGCCAACACACACTCGCAGTCACTCCCGTGATTTTCCAACACTAACTTTCAACGCATGTGCAACCATAAACTAGGCACAGTCAAATAAGCCGAATTTTTTCATTAATTGAACAATTTTATCTCGCATTTGTAATTCACTCTTGTTTATAAGCCGAAGTAATAATGTTGAATGAAGACGAGGAGTTTGAGCAGGAGGTTTTTCAATGTTGACCCACTTCCTAGAGCAAATGCGATATCAGTACTTGTTACGCTTCTGACAAAGACACACATTGCAGATTGTGAGCATCAGTACTATAAAACCATGCTTGATGCATCCATGTATTGATAGGTATTAAGTGGATTCTCAGACGTAGCCGACAAAAATCTTAGTGCGCATCCAATCCGCTTCACCAGTTGATCGGTTAAATAATCCGGCAACTTCCTAGCAAATTTATTAAAGAACACTTTAATGGGTCCGTACGTCTGTGAAAACAAAGAGATCAGCTAGAAGCCTATAACGTGTAGAAGGAAGGTTTGTTTTATAGAGTACATGTATCATGTAAAATCAGCTTAGCTATCACTATGAACCAATAAAAATTCTTAATGAACCGTGTTTTTGGACAACCCAAAAAACCATTCACACACAGCTGGGTCCCAAATACCTGCACTCCCTGCAAATCCCAGAAATGCAGCCTCGTTTTCTGTGTGTATATACGGTTGTTACCTTGTCTAAAACCGTTGTTCGTCTCTGATGAACGAAAGCTTAAAATGGCAAATCAATTATTAAGAAACAAAGCTCATAGTAGAAAGTAGAGGTATCACAAATGAAAATTTTAAAATCCCCATAAATTATTACTATTTGACTTGTCCAACCCATCACTCTTAACATATCCGTGGGAGATTTCAATCCCTTTCCAAGGCGGAAAAACAAGGGACAAATACATTATAAAGAAATTTCCTAAGAAATTTGTTACTGAAAAGTATTACTATACACCGGCAGTTTGTACAGAATTTTATGTTGCCTTCAAACCCCATATCGCTTGGTGAGACCTGAGACATGAAGGTGTGTGTAAATAGCATTTATTGAAAAGGCATAAAATAGCAAGGGAGACTAACAACACGTTTGTTTTTTCCTCTATATAGGTAGAGTGTTCTATATAAAGGTTTACCTCTATATCTATATAAATATCACTATATAATCTCTCTTAAAATCATGTTTGTTTGACCACTATCTAACAACTCTATATTGTGTACCCATTTATATATTTCTCATTTTACCCTTATAATATTCAAAAAATCCATGAATATCCATTACAATCAAAGATGTTCAAAAATTCCAAAAGGAAAAAAATGTATTAGAAAATACAACCAAAGATGTTCACTTTTTCTGAAACGGAGCGAAAGTATAACTTTTTTTCTGAAACGGGGTAAAAATATCACTTTTTCTGAAACGGATCAAAAATATCACTTTATCTAAAACGGGCGAAAGTATCACTTTATCTGAAACGGAAAAAAAAATCACCTTTTCTGAAACAGGGCAAAAATCACTTTTTCTGAAACGGGGCAAAAACATAACTTTTTCTGAAACAGAACGAAAATATCACTTTTTCTGAAACGGGGCAAAAATTTCACTTTTTCTGAAACAGGGCAAAAATATCACTTTTTCTGAAACATGGAAAAAATCACTTTTTCTGAAACGGAGCAAAAATATCACTTTTTCTGAAACGGCGCGAAAGTATCACTTTTTCTGAAGCATGTGAAAGTATCACTTTTTCTGAAACGGGGCGAAAATATCACTTTTTCTGAAACGGCGTGAAAGTATCACTTTTTTTGAAACGGGGGAAGTATCACTTTTTCTGAAACGGGGCTAAAGTGTCACTTTTTCTGCAACGGAGCAAAATATCACTTTTTTCTGAAACAGCGCGAAAATATCCCTTTTTCTGAAACGGGCGAAAGTATCACTTTTCTTGAAACATGTAAAATTTTAGATTTTAAATTAAGGAATTATTTTTGGACATTATAAGTTTGTTCGAGGATATATTAGTCATTTGAAGGTTTAATAGAGGTAGAGGTTCAAAGATAGCACCTCATTGGTGCTATTTGATTTCCTCTATATAGATAGAGATTTGCCTCTATCTTTGTAGAGGTAGTGGAAAAAACAAACACCAAATAAATGGGACCCACCACTATATAGAGGCTAATAGAGGTTAGCCTCTACATAGAGGAAAAAACAAACATGATGTAAGACTGACCTCAAATATAAGAGAGGATATCTGCCACTGCATTACCTTCACGAAATATGTGTGAGTATCTAAACTCGATGGTCGAGAGAACTCTCATACAATTGGACCACTGTATAGGCAATTACCAAGGTATTAATCTTGGGTTCTCAATGGCAGCAATAATAGCTGTAAAGTCACATTCAAACCAAAGTCTCTGAAACCGTCTAGATTGCGCTATTCTAAACGCATGAATTGCACCCCAAAAATTCAGCAGACATATAAGTATCAGTACTAATACCTTGAGCTACACAGTCACGAACCAAGTTGTTATGATCACGAAAAACTACACCACAACCAGCAAGGCATGTGTTTTCGAAGGAACAACCATCCACATTAACCTTATTCCAACCAGGGAGAGGAGGAAGCCACCTGACTTCTAAAATGCGTGGAGCTTTGGGAGGGCGACATTGCAATTTAAACACATCCAAAATCCGCATATCGTTAAAGGTGCTGAAAGAATAGCCTTTAACGTTGTTCCCCGACTCGCTAATAAGAGTCAATAGTCTTTTTTTTTTGCAACTGGGATAGGGATAAGCGAATGATCGAACCTGAGTTTGTTTCTGCAATCCCAAATAAGCCATATGCAGTTCACTACAGCGACCCAAATAAGGTTTTTCACTTGAGAAAATCTCCTACAGTTTCTGACTGAAGTGAATAGGTCAGTTATGAAGTTGGTGTTGAGTTGGTGCTGAAAAACAACAGAAATCCATGTCCACATCGAGGTAGCAAAGGCGCAGTTGAAGAATATATGACTTTGGGTTTCGATGCAACACGGAGTTGGAAAAATACTGCAGCAGTTAACTGTCGAGACTCTGTAGAAACGTATATTGTTGTCAGTTACAATTCTCTTATGCAGCAGTTTCCACACAGTAGAAGCTCTTCGTGGTGATGTCTTCACATTCCATAGGTCTTTAAAATCGCAAGAAGGACTTGCTCTTGGTCTGAAAGAATCATAAGCAAACTGCATAGTAACGATGCCACTGTTATTTTGTGTCCATACAAGCTTATCATGTTCATGAGGAGAAAAACAAATCTCATTTATAGCTTGCTTGATAGTGTTGTTTAGCTCAGGCATATAAGAAGAAAAATACCATCTCCCATTCACAATGAATTCCTCAACTGTATGCTGCATGTTGTTCGTATCTAGCTCAAGATAGTCACTAATGGAAACACCTAAATAAGTGCACCAATTATCCTTCCAAAATTCCACAGAAGAACCATTACCAGTCAGCCATAAAGCATTATTTTGAATGATTGACCATTGATTACGAAGGTCTAGCCACACTGAAGATCTCCTATAATAAGAACAATTGTGAAACCTTGCTTTAAAGAATGAAGACCAATAGGAGGTTCCAGTCATAACTTTCCAAGCCATCTTCATCAAAGCTTCTCGGTTTACATGAACTAAAGATTTAATATTGAGACCACCTTCATCATAAGGAAGGCACAACTTTTTCCAAGCTACAGTGGTATGCTTCGCAGTAGAAATATCGCCAGACCAAATGAAATTACGTATCCATCTCTCTAGTGTAGTTGCAGGAAATCCTACACTACACTCTTCATGTGATTTCATTATTAATCAACTCATTTTAGGTTTGTATTCTTAATTTTATTAATTAATCTTTGGATGTTCTTACAAGAAAAGATAAAGAACTCAAGGATGATCTCTGCTCTAAAATTTCTCTCTCTTATTTACTTGTTTCTTATTCAAAAAAGATCTCTCTCCTCTTTACAACTCGAATGACTATTTATAAGGAAATACATAGTGGATGACAGCTAATCTGTCCTTTATTTTCGGATATGGTCTGCGACATTCTCGCAACCTTACAAATATTAATTTCGCAAATTCTCTAAGTTTCGCAGGACTATCATATCTTTCTCGTGATCTTAGTTGTCGTCATTTGTTTTATCATTTCTGGAATTATTCTGCGATGCTTAAGTGTTGTGTCATTAATAATTTCGCTGAAACATTATCATTGCGAGATTCTGATCCTACATCTTGCCTCTTCTCAGATCTTTTCTGCGAAGTAGAGAATGATGTGAGAAATATCGCAGCTGTTCTCCTCTTTATATTCTGCATTTATTACACGTATTCTTTCTTCCATTTATTTCTCGACACGTCTTTTGTAACCGTTATTTTTTAACCTCTTATATCTTTCCGTATTAATCGTGTTTATTTTCTAGAGGAAAGATTCCCTCTATATATATTCTTTTCCACTCTCTTTTTCTTTCCTTTTATTTTCTCTGCAACTTCATCGTTTTTTCTGCAAATTCCATTATTGCAACTTTTCTTCTTTCTTCTTCAACCTTTTTAAGTTCTTCTTCATCTTCATATTATTTCTTCTAAAAATCTTCATAGTTCATAATTTTCTTCGAAACAATCTCCCTGCTATTATCTTCCATGGATTCATCAAGGTTAGTTTTCTTTTTTCTTCTTTATGAATTTTTTCTGAAATTGATATTGTTTATTGCCTTTGCTGAAATTGATCTTGTTTATGTGATTCCCATACTCTTGTTATTTCAGCAAAAGTGGCTCCAACACTAGATTTACAGTTCAGAATCCTAACATTCCCAAATCGCAGCATAAAGTTGTTGCACATAAAAGAAAATCTACGAATGAGAAGGTAGTAAGAAACATTATCCTTTTCTAATAACAATATTGTTGCCTCTGTTTCTTATCTAGATTGTAATTCGCAAGGTGATAAAGATGTTAATAAACCTCTCAAGAAATCTCGCCACCTTAAAACTGTCCCAACCTCTGTTCCCTTTCACTTACTTATCTCTTCTAAATCTCCTGCGACAGCTTCGCAGGATAAACCTTTATTTCCAATTCGTGAAAAATCTGCCTCAGATTTCATTTCTTCATCTGACCTTTTGATGACTGAAACTTTCCCTGTTGATCCTGCTGTGAATGAAACTTCTTCTCTTCCCATTGAGAATATTTCTCAACCTTCTATCTCTACCAGTTCTCTACCTCAGTCTCTTCCTCTTTCGAAAGAAACTGTGGAAGGGATAGATACTTCCTTCAAAGTCTTATCTGAGGTTCTGGATGATGTCAAGAAGTCTTCAACTGATCCTATCAAGTCTAATGTTTGCGAAATTCTGAGCAAGCATTTGGGTTCTGATAGAGCTGCTTCGCAGTCAGCTTTGGAAAAAGAATGTAATGCTCTTCGTCTCGAAAATCAGAAGCTTCAGAATGTTTTACTGGATCGTGACAATCTTCGCAAGAAGAATGATGAATTGAGAGGTATAATTTTCTTATTTGTGTCTTGAATTTTCCTTTTTAATAGTTTTATCCTTCCCATACTTAATTATCCTTGAAATCCCTCTTTCGTATGTTAAGCTTTAAACCAGAAACGAATAACGGAGAGATACCAATTTGAATCTGTTGTTGAAGAATCCCGTGTTGATAAAGAAATTTTGATGGATCAATATAACAAATTAGATAACCTCTATTCATATTCTCTTGATCATATGAATAATCTCACCAATGAAAATACCCAATTAATTCAAAGACAAGATTTATTAAGTAATGAAATATCTCGTCTTTCTTATTCTTTCACTAAAGCTAATTTAGGGATGGAAACTTTATCAGATGAAAATAAAACCTTATCCCAAGAGAAGAGAACTTATTTAAATAATATGGCGATATCCTCGCAACAACTTAGTGTTCTTCAAAAAGTATGTGATGACCAAGAGAAATCTCTTCGCTCTTTGAGAAATGAACTTAAAGAAGTAACAGAGTCATCCATCGCTGAAAGAGATACACTCATTCAAGGTAGGATAGCTTTAAGTGTAAAGGCAAATCAGCTTAAAGAACAATATTCCAAATTAGAAGAATCTTATTCTTCTCTTGCGAAGAAAAATGCCTTTCTTATTTCTAAAGAGAAAAATCTTCAGTCTCGACTTAAAGGTTTAGTTGGAGATAAATTTGATGACACAATGGATCGTTGGGAGAATAGTTGTCTGTCTTTAATTCAACACTTTATTTCTCAAAAGGAAGGTAGTCATAATAGTTTGACTTCCTTAATTATCTTTTCTTTGTTATATCTCTCTGAACTCTTTATATTAATGAAATTTTGTATTCTATCTTTCGCAGAATCTGAGAAGAATCTTCATTCTTCTATTTCTGTTTTGGAGGCTAAATATGCCAAAATTCGCAAAGAAAATGCATTGCTTGTCTCTACTCTTACTGGTTCTCGCGACCGAGCGGAAAGAAGACTTGATTATCTTGCTTATTTTAAGGATATTCAAGATAGGAATCATCAGAGAGCACTTCTTCGCCAAGTTCATCTCCGGGCTGAGGTCCTTGTAAATGACATTCTATTATCCAACTCTCTTCCTCCTACATCAATTGATCCTTTAGAAGTATATGATGATGAAGTTCCTCGTCCTGCTGATAGTGATTATGATTATGAAAGCGGTGCAGAGGATAATTTCTTGGAAGATGAAGAAGAGGTTCCTTCTAAAGAAGTATCTGCTGGTGTTAATCAGAATGAGAAAGAAATTTCTCCTGAAGAAGTAATTGCTGGCGATAATCAAGATGCTAGTCATGGCGAAGATCAAAACCGAAATGAAGGAGAGGCTTGCGAGAATATTGGCGAAGAATTTCTGTCATCTCCTGCTACTGAAATTAACACTGAAGCTTGAGCTTCTTATCTAGCTTTATTTTCTTGAACTGTCTTATTTTTATCACTTTTGAGTTACATTTTTCAACCAACTTTGGAGTCAACTTTTCCTTTTAATATTTTGTTGATGAGAAAGATAATGCTTCTTGTGTATTGATTCCCATACTTGCCTCTCATTATCTTTCTTGCAAAAAATAATCTGTTACGAATACTTATAATATTTGTTTTATCATATGGTCTTATTTTGCCTTCCTAATTAAAGGTCTTATTATGCCACCTCTTGTCATTGCGACAAAATCGCAGGACGTCCTTGCACTTTCATGCAAAAACCCATTGATCTTGCCTTAACTTTTTCTTTGTATTATGGCCTCTTCAGGAATGTTGCGACAATATGACAGGCCTAAATATTCTTGCGAAAATAAAGCCCCATGACATTGCCGTCTTGCGACGAAATCGCAGGACGTCTTCGCACTTTCATGCGAAAACCCATTGATCTCGTCTTATCCTTTTCTTTTGTATTATTGCCTCTTCAGGATTGTTGCACAAATATGACAAGCCTTAATATCCTTGCGAATAAAAAGCCTCATGACATTTGCGTCTTAAGACACTTATCAGCTCCCTAATGGAGGGTGCCGCCCTTATCTCCCCCTGGTTGCCCCTTCAAGGAGGCGTACTTCTACCATACAAGGTTAGCTCCTCCCATCCAGTCTTAACAACAACCAGTTGTTTTCGCAGCCTCTTATCCCTTTTACCTATAGGGCTTATGGTTACGAGACTGCACCCTAAGTGGGGTTTTCTTCAGGCCGAGTGCAGTATAAGCCAAGACTTGTCAAGAATGGCAAGGTACGCTTCAAACGTCCCTGGCACTCTTGACTCAACCGTGTACCTCGGCGCCTTGATCAGATCTGCACTCCTTGGGAGAGTCCTTATTACCTTAGTCGCCCAACCCAAGTCATATGCTTAAGCTGAGAATCCAAGGTGCCTCTCCCGGATGGGCTTTATTGACCCCAAATCTCCATGACTCAGGTTCCGGTGGCGGTGTAGCCTTTCCCTGAGCCATGCAACAGGTACCCCCTAATATGACGTACTTTAGGTCTTACATTTGCCTCTTGCGAAATTTTATTCGCGAACTAGGGTGCCATAAAGGTTCGCCCCTTTCTTTTATGTCATTGTTCTGTGATTATCTCTGCGAAAATTTCGCACATCATGATCTTGTTTTGATATGAGTAATCTTGCAATTATTCTTTCAGAATCCATAACTTCTCAAAGCTTCTTACGGATAATATCTTTTTAAGTACAACCTGTTCCATGGTCTGTCTAATCTATGACCAACATCTCTTCCTTCTGGATCCATTAATCTATAAGCTCCTGTTCCAACTATCTCCTTAATGATGTAAGGTCCATCCCATTTTTTCGCTAATTTTCCACCATTTTCTCGCTGATATATTGGTGTTTCTCGCAGAACTAAATCTCCTGGTTGAAATTCGCGTATTTTGACACGTTTATTATATCTCGGCTAATCTTCGCTGATAATTCTCCATATGTTGTAAAGCTTTTTCTCTTTTCTTCTAATTCATCAAGTTTATTTAAAATCAAGCCCGCACTAAGATTTTTCTCCCAAGCTTCTCTTTTTGTTGTCGGAATAACAACTTCTGTTGGTAACACCGCTTCAACTCCGTATGTTAAACAAAAAGGTGACATTCCAGTAGCTTCTCTTCTAGTTGTATTATAAGCCCATACTGCATTATGTACTTGTTCGCACCATGCTCTGTGATGTCCTTCCAATTTCTTCTTTAATATATCTGCAATTGTTTTTTTGTTGCTTCTACTTGCCCATTAGCTTGTGGATACAAAGGAGTAGATTTCCACATTTTATCTTGAATGCATTAAGTAGCATTTCTATATTCTGTCCTTCAAATTGTTTCCCATTATCAGATACCAACTGTGCAGGAATTCCGAATCTGCAAATGATATTTTCGAATATGAATGTAAAGATATCTTTGTCGCGAATATGTTGTACTGCCTTCACTTCTGTCCATTTTGTGAAATAATCTGTTGCGACTATTAAGTATCTTCTTTGTCCAGATCCTGGTAAAAATGGCCCCACAATATCTAAGCCCCACTTTCCAAAAGGCCATACACTGTTGAAGATGACAATGGTGCTCCAGGTGCATGTATTTTCTTTCCATGCCGCTGACAATCTTCGCAACGTCTTGATATTTGTTTTGCATCTTCATGCATGTATGGCCAGTAATAACCTTGCATTTTTTCTCTATGTGCCAAAGATCTTCCTCCACTATGATTGCCAGCATCCCACTATGTAACATTTTTAGCACCTTTTCTCCTTCCTCGTGTCAAACATCTGAGTGATGGTCCATTAAAGGATTTTCGGTATAACAACCCATCTCTTAATTCATAATTCGTTGCACGGCTTTTTAACTTGTGTGTTTCCAATCTATTTCTTGGTGTTTCTCCTTTCGCCAAATATGCATGAAGTTCCATTCTCCAGTCTGCGATATTGTTCATTTGTTCTTCTTTTCATTGTCTATTATCATCACTCCACGTCTTCTTCTTCTTTATTGATTGATGGTGACAAAGTGTTTGTATTTTTATGCATCTCGCAGTTGGATCTGTCATCATGCTTGAGATGAAAGCAAAAGCGTCTGCGAGTCTGTTATCCTTTCTTGAAATGTGCCTCCATTTTATTTTTGGGATTTTCGCTGACAATTCTTCAACCAGCTTCTTGTATTTCTTCAAGGATGGTTCATTTGTAGTATACTCTCCTTTATTTGGCGAATAACTAGCTGCGAATCACTAGTGATCCTGGCATTTTCTAGTTTCATTTCTATTGCGAATTTTAAGGCATGTATCACAGCTTCATATTCTGTTTCATTATTAGTGGATGCAAATTCCAATCTGAATGAAAAAGCCATTTATTCCTTCTGGCGAAATTAAAACAATTCCAACTCCATTTCCTTCTCCATTTGATGATCCATCTACCAATATCTCCCATCTATTTGGTTCTGTTAATAAATCTTTTGGATCTCCATGTTCTTCTTCTACATCCATCATTTCTTCTACTGCTTCATCTTCTTCTAAAGGAAATTCTGCCAAGAAATCTGCAACAACTTGTGATTTTGGTGAAGACAAAATTTCATATTTAATATCAAAGTGGCCTACTTGTGCATTCCATCTCTCCACTCTTCCTGATCTTTTAGAATTCTTCATCACTGATTCAATTGGTACTTTTGTTAATACCTTTATCTTGTGTGCTTGAAAGTATATGCGGAGCTTAAATGATGCATAAACTAATGCTAAGATTAACTTTTCAATCTTTGAGTAATTCTTCTCGGCAGTATTAAAAGTTTTGCTAATAATAAATGGGTTTCTCCACTCCTGCGTCTACTCGCAATAACACACACTTAATGCATGCGACGTCGTCGCAAGATAGATCAATAATTCTTCTCCTGATTCTGCTTTTTGTAAAATAGTTGTATTCATAAGATGTTCTTTGATTCCTTGAAAAGCTTTTTCACATTCATCAGTCCATTTAAATTTCGCACCCTTCTTGAGTATATCGAAAAAATATTTGCATTTGTCTGATGATCGCGAAATGAATCTCCCCAGCGAAGCTAGAAGCCCATTCAACTTCTGTACATCTTTTATTGTTGCTGGTGTTGGCATGTCACGAACTGCTTGCACTTTTTCTGGATCAACCTGTATTCCTTCCTTTGATACAATGTAGCCTAAAAATTTTCCCGATGCAACTCCAATAGTACACTTCTCAGGATTCAATTTAATGTTATACTGCCGCATTTGTTCAAAAATCTCCCTCAGGTCTTGTACATGGTCTTTAGCTTCTTTACTCTTTACTAACATGTCATCCACGTATACTTCTAATGTTTTGTGTATCCATTTTGCGAACACCTTCTCTACCATTCTTTGGTATGTCGCTCCCGCGTTTCGCAAACCAAATGGCATTTTCGTGTAACAATATAAACCTCTAGGGGCAAAGAAAGCAGTATGTTCTTGATCTTCTTCAGCGAGAGGGATTTGGTTATACCCTTTGTACCCATCTAAAGATGCTATCATTTCCCGCTGCGGATTCCACCATTTGAGGAATATCTGGTAACGGAAAACTATCTTTGGGGCAAGCTTTGTTTAAATCAGTGAAATCTATGCAAATCCTGATTCCTTTGTTTTTCTTTGGGACAATGACCATATTCGCTATCCATTCTGGGTATTTAGCTTCTCTTATGATTCCCCTCAAGCATTTTTGTAGTTCTTCTTCTATTTGGGAATGGTAAGTTGTTGCAATTTTTCTTATTCTCTGTTTAAATGGTCTCACATTTTTGTTAATCTCCAACTTGTGGCATGCAATTGATGGATCTATTCCCGGTATCTCATCCATGCTTCCTGCGAAAAACTCTTTATATTCTCGCAACAAGTTAACAGTTCTTTCTTCTTCTTCATATCCATTTTGGTTCCAATTCTCAATATTAGAGGTTCCTCTATAGTCCCAACGTTTATTTCTTTTGTTGGTTCTGCGGCAGTGTAACTGGGTTTAGGTTCTCCCATTGGTGTTGGTTCTTTTATTGTTTTATGGTCCTTCTCCTTCTTCCGAAATTTCGCTGGGTATTCCTTTGCCTTCTTTTGCCCTTATCATATATACTCTAAATTCTTCTTCTTTGCTTCCTTTGCCTTTTCTGCGAAATTGTTTCTTTTTTGCTTGTCCTTCATATATTTTACTTCAATTTGATGACATAATTTCGCATTGTCAACATCTCCTCTGATTTCACCTATTCCATTTGGAGTGGGGAATTTAATACATTGATGCAACGTTGATACCACAGCTTTTATCGCATGTATCCATGTCTTCCTAATAACATATTATATGGCGATTCCATATCCACCACGCACAATGTTACATGTGTTTCGATTTCTCCAAGTGGAATTCGTACCACTATCTCTCCTTTAGGTTTTGTTGTGGATTTTCCAAAGCCGTGAACAAAATATGTTGAACTGGACATTTCTTCATCTTTAAATCCCATTCCCCGGAATGCGTGATAAAATATTATATCAACTGAACTTCCTGTATCGATTAAAGTTCTGTTCAACATCCATTCTCCTGTGGATTTTATTGTTGTCTCCTTCTCTTTTCGTGTAATAGGCACTGTGATGACCAACGGAGATGTGTGGTTCAAATTTTCTTTTGGTATTTCTTCCGCCATGAATGCAATTTTTTGCTTTTCCCAATCTTTCAAGGGTGATTTTTTCTACCATAACTTTCCTTCCTTCAAAATTTCGTTTATGTATTCTTCCTTTGATGTTTTCATGGAATTCATTAATCATCGTTTTTGTTATCATATTACACTCCAATCTTTTGCCATTTTCATTAATTCTATTCATCTTTCTTTAACTGATTCACTGATTTAATCACTTTCTTTTGAATATTCTCAATCAACAATCTTCAACTTTCGATCTTCAATTCCCTGTTTCTAGCGCCATTATGTAGTTGCAGGAAATCCTACACTACACTCTTCATGTGATTTCATTATTAATCAACTCATTTTAGGTTTGTATTCTTAATTTTATTGATTAATCTTTGGATGTTCTTACAAGAAAAGATAAAGAACTCAAGGATGATCTCTGCTGTAAACTTTCTCTCTCCTATTTACTTGTTTCTTACTCAAAAAAGATCACTCTCCTCTTTACAACTCGAATGACTATTTATAAGGAAATACATAGTGGATGACGGCTAATCTGTCCTTTATTTTCGGATATGGTCTGCGACATTCTTGCAACCTTACAAATATTAATTTCGCAAATTCTCTAATTTTCACAGGACTATCATATCTTTCTCGTGATCTTAGTTGTCGTCATTTGTTTTATCATTTCTGGAATTGTTCTACGACGCTTAAGTGTTCTGTCATTAATAATTTCGCTGAAACATTATCATTGCGAGATTCTGATCCTACATCTAGTGTTCGAAGACAAGTTTTAGGCCATTCATAAACATGAAAACTATAAAGAGAAGATGTGTGTATAGTGATGTTATGTGTACATGTTATTTGGTTAGCAGATTAAGCTTTGCTAGAGAAAACTTGATCGCTTGTTCTTTCAAAACATGCTAACGAGTAAAATATCCCTCCAAATAAGAGCACTAGAATCCTTAAAACGCACATTCGGGCCTCGGCCAAAGCTCCAAGCCTCCAACTGATCTATGTTATCTCTAGCCCAATCATGTCCCTTCCAGTTAAGGCTTGAAATTGGATATAAAAGGAGCGTTGCATTGTAAAGATGGTATCGTGGTTTTTAAGAATATGTTATTGCGGGAAGATTTTTTTCTAGCTTTAGTGGACTTTCACGTTTACGCTTTGCATTGGAATTGTAAGCTGGATTTTTACAAACACAAGCTAGGACTTATTGATAACTATCCCATGGTTAGTTTGGTTCGAACTTTGATTATTACCCAGAACATCTTGTTGATATAATATTTTGGTCATTATTGTCAAGAAAACCTTGGTCATTACAAAGGTGTCTCTGCATAGGTTGATATCAAAAAGATTTTGGTGTACTAAATGTCATGTAAATTCAATTTTTTAACCAGGGTCTGGAGTGCATGGACACTTCATTTTTTGAGTTGTTTCCGCGTGGGACGGTGACACGACGCGTGTCCGACGCACCCACGTGTGCGTCCCACCCATGTCTGGTTTGAACGCACTGATAGCTAGGGTTTGACGCGTTTCTTCTTTATGTTTTCATTTAAACTTCTTCCTTTTACTTTATTTTTATTATTATTAACTAAATAAAGAAAGAAAAGCATTTAGATCAATCACTAATCCAATTCATCCGGCTAGAATACAGAATAATAAGCTTAAGGAAATGTAACTGAAACATTAATTAATTACATTACAGATCCATACACATTGATCTTTCGTCAGTAAACAACAATCACCAGCATTTATTCTACATACATCGAGATACAAAGGTAAAGTCTTGGAACAAATTTTTATCCTGATATCACAACATAGGTAACAAAGGACAGACGTTAAAGAATACGGAAAAGAAGAGATAACTATGTAGATGTGGATTAGTGTTAGTAGAAGATAAAGCAAAATAATTCGACGGTGAAGGAAAGTGAATAAGATGAGGAGAGAATAAGAAGACATACAAAATAAATGGGTAGTTAGGTCTTTATTAGGGTTTTTTATTTGGAAATGACATTATGTAACTACCCTTGGTTGGACACTTGTTGTTTTAAGAATGCATTTTGATTGTGCCATGTTTTCAATAGTGACTGCTTGTTTGACCTTCAGCGTGTATAAACAAATGATCTCTTCTTTTCTTTTGAAATTTATACACAAAAACAACATAATGTAGCATCATTTTCTAATTTTCAGGATCGAAACACTTGACTTTGTTGTATAAATACATGATTATATATGTACATAATATATATAAATTAAATATGTATATACGTGTCCGCGTCCTAGTTCTTTGAGAATTTTGTCGTGTCCGCGTCGTGTCGTGTCCACGTCTACGCGTTCGCGTCCGTGCAACCCAAACTGCGGTAGGCATTTTTGGTAGAAAGGAGGCAATACATTGGGGTCTACAAGGACTAATACAGCTTCCAAAATATAATAGGATCTTCGTAAAAGTTGACCATTATGAGTGTTACAACTAGTTTGACTGGAAAGTACAATGGAAAAAAGAAGAGGATTCATTAGCCCGTTGCTTAGTGCGGATGAGTGAAATAATAAAGGTCATACAAATTATTCAACAAGCATCTACTAAACTACAACCATCGCATGACGCAATAGCATCATGATACTTATTCATCTGCCTCTAATAGATAAGATTTCTCTTTGGATCGAATAGATCAAGGCGAATATGTATAGACAAAGCAAGCAAACCTCACAATTCCGGAACACTTACACTCAGTTAGTTGAGAAGCCTGGATTCTTAACCACCTCTCAAGAACAATCGTGAACTAATAAATAAAGAACAATCATGAGGATTAATCACAAAGTATGACGAAGAGAACATTACGATTTCTATATATCTCGCTCATGTAAGAGATTAGTAAAACCTCGATAATAGAAATAACAAGATACATGATATATGAGGGATGATCCATGAACACTATTAGATGGACGCTATCATACATGATTTTCGCCATTTTTTCCGCAAAATCCGAACGATAATGAATTTAAATCTAATATTTTGATGATACATTCCTCTTATAAGACTCTACATTCATGCAAAAAATGAGCACAAATCGAGATATCAAACCTCACCATCTACCGATCTTAATTTCAATCGTTAACTTTTAACTGTTGATATTCAAAGGGGTAAATGGTGGTGTTATACGTCTCGAATTGTGCTTATTTTTTGTATAAATGTAACCTTCGGAATTCACCCTTTTTGAGTTTTGCTTTATATATATATATTAATGTTTTTGGCTCAAGGTCTTAACAAGCTGAGATTACATCTGTGTGTCTGTATTGATTTTCTTATTGTGTGCTTCTTTTATTATTATTTGTGTACCTGTTAACCATATATCAATGTTTTTGGTACAAGTAACTGCTCCCAGAATTTACACACGACTTTTGCCAATATTGTGTTGCAAGCACTAGTGTTTTTTTTGGTCTTCTATCCGACAGTATGTCTTTATATGTTTCCAACACATCATAAATATCTAGAAAAGTGGCTTAGTATCCTCACTGTATATTTCCTGGTTCTTCCGAGAGTTCATGGCTCCCGCGCCTTGTGGAAATCATAATTTTAATGACGATGTCAGAAAAACTACAGGAGAAAAATACAATGAAAAAAGACGGAAGGGATCGAAATAATAATCGAATACATATGGGAATCGGCTGTAGGATGGGTCAAGAATAATGCTTAGCCGTACTGGGATTAGACATGAGAAGAATCTAAGGAGAAAGTAAAAACATTAAGGTCTGCGTTCATATTGGCCTTCGTTCGAGATGGGGAAGCAATTGTCAGGAAGATTGATCCAGATGGTGGTGTTATAGATAGCTCAGATTTATGTTTTGCTGGGGATATTTATGGTGAATTTATTGAAGAAGGAACACCCACAACAGTTGAAAACCATATCTAAGGGCTTATTTAGAAGCAAGAATTCGCCAGATACACCTCTAGTTGAGGTTGTTCAAGTAATGAAGTATTGTTTGGAGTATGTTGCTAAATACTTTGGGAAAAGAAAATTGGATGATGTTAATGTTTGCAGATAGGGAGAAATGTGGACAATGCAATCTTAAAGGAAAAAATCGTACATGCTTGATATTGAGTTCAAGTGTGAACGTGTGTAGGAATGGGAAAACAAAGAGTTTGATACTTTTATCGTTAAAGACGATCCAGGTCCAATCTTTAGCTCGTGGGAGGATTTTCTTATAGATTGATTATTTTTTTTGCAGCTCCATTTTAGCCGGGAAAAAAAATAAAAAAAAAGAAAAGAAAATTGTTATCTTTCCTTTATTTTGGTTCATCTTTTCTTTTTTCCTTATTATATATACACATCAGTAGTTCACCTTAGATGTAACTAACCACAAATGCAAAGGATGAAACCAGTTAGAGCTATGGTAGACATCCATTAGACAATTAAGGTTAATTATCAAAACTTTCTCAGCCTAACCAATTTTTTAATGATAAATGACACATGTTAATGCCATAATGTTTTTGAGTGAAGATTTCTATTGGTTTCGGATACCGGCAATTAATGGGAAGGTGAAAATGATTTGTTAATAAACTTAAGAGAATTATATATACAAAAGAAGATGGTAAAATTTCAAGTACATACTGATCACATGTTTCATTGTCTTTTTACTGGAACTTCAATGTGTTGATTATTTCTGATCTTTCTTTTGATAAATCTAAGAGAAGCTAACATATGAGAAGCATCTACATTTGCTTTTGAGAGAAAAAAATCTACGATCTTTATTGTGTAATTATAAGAAGGTGGAAGTGAAAAATTGGACAAACCTAAGAACTAAGATGGATAGATCGTTCAAAAGGATACAGAGAAATTATGGGATGTATTTTACTTTTTGTATTAATCTTAATTAAATAAATTATTTGGCTCGGCTAATTTTGAGCCGGATACAAGGAAAAGAGAATAAAATCTAGGTCACGTCGTCAATAATATGTGCCTTTAGATATATGGCTCGGCAGATTTGTCAAAAAGGATTGTCAAACCCTTTTGTTAGATGATCCGGACCTCATGATTCATAAATTTATCATTTGTTTTTATTATATTTAATGTTGACCTTTTCATATTGGTTTTAGTTATACCGTAATAAAATTTCATTACATTCTTGTTTCCCATCTCTTCACAATTTCTAAAAACAATATACTTTTAACTTTTAATATTTAAAATGTACCACCTACAAAAAGTCAACTTAACTCTTAAGTAGGTTATTACCTTTTTATTGGTTGTCTTCTTCTTCATTAATCTTTTATTTTCACTAACCATTATCTATTCATCCACAGTTTCATGAACTCACTAACCATTATTTGTTTGTACATATTTTCATAAACAATGGCTGAAATTAGGTTTACTTATTCTCAATGACAACAAAACGTGGAGAAACAAGCGAATATAATTTGTAAACGAATACAACTTGTATGGTATCTTGCTTTAAATTTTAACCAACATAACCATTTTTGCTTTGAATTTTAATTGACCTAGTGTGAACAGCATCTTCATGCATTTAATGGCTTATGCCCTGTTTAAATGATTAACACGAAATCAATCAAAGTTACAATATAACTAACAAAGCACAAAAGATAAACCACATGGTCATCAAAATAAATTATCAGGTTTGATTAATTAAATGAAAAAGAAAAAAGGATCCAAGGCGGTGGTCAGTTGGGGAGGAAGAAGGTAGCGCGATTAGGGAAAAGAGGATGTCTAAGGTGGTAGGATAAAAGAGAATTTTAATCTTAGGGTTTTTACCTGTGGGGTGGATAAAGAAGTATAGGGTGTAAAAACTAAAGTCAAATTAAGAATAGCTAGGATTTAGGATCTTTTAGAATTTATTTGGATGGTACTAAGAATAATTGGGGATGCGAATTAATGTGGATGGGAAATAGGGAAAACAGGGGTAGGAAATAGAGAGGCTACAAAATAAAGTGAGTTTCTCTTTTATGTTTTTGAGTTTGAAAAAAGATAAAAAGAAAAGAAAAAAGAAACACAATTTGGGGATACTTCAGGTTAAATAGAGTTAGATTTATGCTAAGGTTTCTTTTAGGTATGTGATAACCATATCATCCTTCATTAAATTGGAGGATAATCAAATTCATCAAAAGTTTAAAAATTAAATGGAGGAAAAGATCATCAACTCTCTATATGATCACGGAGGTTCTTCAATTTTAATAATTGATCCGATACTTGATAATCACGAAAAAGAAATGCACTCTGCTCTATTTCTCTTGCTCTTGCTCCACCTCCACCTCCACTTCTTATCTCTAGCTAAAACTCTATATACATATTCTCTATCCCTAGGAAAACAAACATTATTCATCACTGCTTTGGTTTAATAAAGGCTCTGGTATACAAAAGAGAAGAGATCGAGCTAGCTATGATTGTTTTGGGGATAGATCTTAAAAAATAGGCATTGTTTTAGATAGGGTACTGATCAGTAGTCTTTACTCTTTAATTTTGTTTTTTGTTTCAGTTAGCTAGTTTTACGGTATCTTGATCGAGTATCGTTACAGCTTCTTGGAGTGTTATTATAAGAATCTTATTATTCAGTAACAAGATCTCAGTCGGCATTGCTCTTATGATGAATTCAATGCCGACTCTTTAGGATCAGAATCTCGCAACGATAATATCTCAGCGAAATTATCAACAACACAACACAACAGCGTCGCAGAACAATTTTAGAAATGATACGATAAACGACGTCAGCTAGGATCACGAGAAAGATGTGATAGTCCTGCGAAAATTAAAGAGCTTGTGAAATTAACATTTGTAAGGTTGCGAGAATGTCGCAGACCATACCCGAAAATAAAGGACGGATTAGCTGTCATCCACTATGTATTTCCTTATAAATAGTCGTTCAAGTTGTAAAGAGGAGAGAGATCTATTTTGAGTAAGAAACAAGTAAATAGGAGAGAGAAAGTCTAGAACAAAGGTCATTCTTGATTTCTTTATCTTTTCTTGTAAGAACATTCAAAGATTGATCAATAAAATTAAGAGTGAAAACCTAAAAATGAGTTGATTAATAATGAAATCATATGAGGGGTGTAGTGTAGGATTTCCTGCAACTACATAATGGCGCTAGAAACAGGGATCTTATTGAAGATTATTCTAGAAAAAGCTGAAAATTAATATTGATATTTGTGAAAATTTAGAGTGATTGATTAAGAATTTTCCATAATTTCTTGCAATATTGTTAACATTGAAGAAATGGGTAGAAGAAGAAATACATCCGAACAACCGACTACTGTTAGAAGAAGCAAGAGAATTGTTGGGAGAGAAAGAAGTGAAATGGGAGAATCTACTAGAATGAGAAGTAATAGAGAAAATCAAATTAAACCACCAATTCAACAAACACTAGTTCAAGGGAGGAATACGATTATGATAGGGTGAGTATACACACTTGGTAATCAAATTCGGCAGAAGAAGTAGAAGAAGAGCAACAAAACAGAAATTATAGACAGGAAGAGAGAAATCAAGAAGCATATGAAGGAATAATTCATGGAGATGAGGAAATTGGAGCGTTAGAAACGTTGAGACGAAGAATACATGAAGAAAGAAGAGCTGAGGCAGAAGAACGTGCAAATCTAACAAGGCAAAATCACGAATTAAGGATGGAGAATATAAGACTACAGAATAGAAGATCGAGAAGTATTACAAAATCATATTCAAGATCGACTAGAATAGAAATGAGGCGAAACTCACCCACAATCAATGCTGGAAACAATATTCAAGAAGAAATATCAAATCCTAATGAAGAATATCGCGAAAATAGAGAAAGAGCTGATGATCGTTACGTTCCACAAAATTAAACTTTGATGATGGGAAAAATGGTGGAAATCAAGAGAACGGACAACGTCAGGGACGAAATGACCAAGATGGCGAAGGAAATCGGGAGGAAGGAAGAAGAATTTTATATGAAAGAGAAAATCAAAGAAATCAACAGACAATTGAAGAAGAAATTGAAAGACATTATGCTGAACAAGCACGTTTGATCTGTGAACGTGAAAGATTGAGAGCGAAAATGGAAGAACAAGAGCTTCAGGAGATAATTCGCCAGAACAATCACGACAATCGAGAAAGAAGGTGCACACAAAACCGGAATAACGGTAATCTCAATGAGGAGTATGATAGAGTACAGAGAATGGCTGAAAGACAGCGAATGGAATTGATAATAAATGAACAAAATCATGGAGGGAAAAATGAAAGGCATCATCATATGCGAATTCAAGATAGAGATGAGGAAGAGAATCGCAGAAGAAGACGAGATGAGGATAATGAAGAAGAAATGCAAAATTTCGCGAGAGAAGATAGATATGAACGCAGAAGAAGAGAGGCGAAATTAAAAAGACCAATGGATCAAGATTCAGGTGTAAATAAACAAATCTTGAAAGAATTAGAAGAAATGAGAGGAATGCTAAATAATAGAGGAGAAGTAGGCAGAAGACAATTGGATGAAGCAATAGAAGAAGCTGCGAAAACTCCATTTACAAGGGAAGTACAATTAGGAGGAATACCACCGAAATGCAATTTGCCCGCATTAACCAGCATTTTTGATGGAACAACTTGTGCAATTCAACACATTAAAGCCTATGTGAGGTGCATGTTACAACGGGAAAATCATGATGCGTATTGTGCAAATATTTCGCATCCAGCTTAACAGGAGAGGCGTTAAAATGGTTTGAAGGTCTACCAAAGAACACAATAACATCCTTCAATCATTTGCAGACTACATTCTTGGGGGCATATATAAGTAAAAATTCCTCGCGACCTGGTATAAAAGATGTGTTTGGATTAAAACAAAGGATTGGCGAAAGTTTGAAGCACCTGACTATGGAGAACTATGTGTAGCGAAATGGCTGGCCGTGTAGATGAGAGATATCTTATATTATCATTTATCAATGCTATGTTTGCGACAAACCTATTGTATGTCCAAATTTTCAGAGTCAAGAATACGATCACAATGACTGAATTGCGAGAACTTCAAGAAGAATACATTGCTCTAGAGGAAAGGCAAAATGAAATGGAATCATATCCAGTTGCGAACACCAGCTCACAAACAGCGAATGCAAGCTTATTACCCAAGCTAATAAACACAGTAGCGAATACTTCGCAAGTACAACAAGAGAAGGTGACGAGTAACAATCAACAGAAATTGGTGGCTATGGGAAGCCGAGATCAAGAAGAGTATGAAAGAGAAATAAATTTCTACAATCGTGGTGGAAATAACAAGATTCAAAGACTCGATCAACCACAAGAAACTTATGGAGGTCAAAGACAAAACTATAATAGAGGACAAGGAGGTCACAAGGTAGTATGGGAAGAAATCAAGATGCCACCTCTAAATGCAAGTGTGGAGAAGATATGGGAAGCTATAATCTTGATGGAAAATATACCAACACCATGGAACATGGGAACGAAACCACCTCCAAACCACAGAAGCCATGAGTTTTGTTCTTATCATCATTTTCATGGACATACAACAAATGATTGCAGAAATGTAAAAAGACTTATTTTGAGAATGATATATCAAGGAAAACTAAACGACTTTCTGGTAGGGCATCCACAATCTCAACCACTGCCACCACCACCAGAGCATCACAAAGTGAATACGATGAAAAAGAAGGAAACATTCTTCATAGAAGTTGGTGCAAAAGCAAAAAATCTATTTTGCCACTCTATCGTACATTCATATAATACAATTGAAGATTTTCATGATAATGTTTTGAGTAGAGTGTTCGTAAGAGATAATGATGGAAGAGAAATTATGAATATTGCGAAAATCTCGCCACTAGAGGAATGGCAGAAACAGATCATTTCTTTTACCGCAGAAGAAATTTCGGAAGGAGAAGAGGTGCATGACAATCCATTGGTAGTAAAATTAGAAATTAATCCAAAACCGAAAGAAGATGAGGATGATGAAGCTGAAGATTCATGGGCAATTAATAGAATTTTAATCGATACTGGAAGATCTGTGAACATTTTATTTTATCATACTTATAAAACCATGGGTGGAAGAGATGATGATCTTATACCATCAACATATAAGATATATATGGTTTTAATGGTACTGCTAACAAGCCTAAAGGGGAGGTTACTATGCGAATTCCATTGAAAGGAATATCTTCCGAAATCTTATTTGTGTCGTTGATGTAGAATCCCCCTACAATGCGTTGATTGGTCGACCTTGGCTACATGGGATTCTAGGTGTAGATTCAACTTTCCACCATGTCATCAAATTCCCTCACCCCAGTGGTGTAGGAATCATAAAGGGAGATTGGGTTGAAGGAAAGAGGTGTTACGAAACTGAGATAGAATCTTGCGAAGGAAGAGCAAACAAGAAGGAAAACTGGCGACACAAAATCAAAGATACACAAAGAAGTGAGAGGTTGATGGTGGATGCAATCGAAAGGAAAGGAGAAGAGATGTTGCGAAACTAATGCTAGCTCAGAATAAAAATGATGAACATACCACTACCAAGGAAGCAGTAGCAGAAAATAATAAAAAGCAAGGATGGCAAAGGTAATAAAAACAAGAAATGTATGAATGATTAAGTTGTTGCGATACTCTCGCAATAAGTAAAATTCTCAAAATACATTTGATTGAATGACAAAATTGAGATTGCGAAATCAAATACAATATGATGATTTGCGAGACTCTCGCAGAGATAATGAATTTTACAGAAGAAATCAGAGAAAAATGACAAAAAGAAAGGGGAACCTTTATGGCGTACACCCTAGTTCGCGAATACAATTTCGCAAGAGGCAAATGTAAGACCTAAAGTACGTCATATAAGGGGGTACCTGTTGCATGGCTCAGGGAAAGGCTACACCGCCACCGGAACCTGAGTCATGGAGATTTGGGGTCAATAAAGCCCATCCGGGAGAGGCACCTTGGATTCTCAGCTTAAGCATATGACTTAGGTTGGGCGACTAAGGTAATAAGGACTCTCCCAAGGAGTGCAGATCTGATCAAGGCGCCGAGGTACACGGTTGAGTCAAGAGTGCCAGGGACGTTTGAAGCGTACTTTGCCATTCTTGACAAGTCTTGGCTTATACTGCACTCGGCCTGAAGAAAACCCCACTTAGGGTGCAGTCTCGTAACCATAAGCCCTATAGGTAAAAGGGATAAGAGGCTGCGAAAACAACTGGTTGTTGTTAAGACTGGATGGGAGGAGCTAACCTTGTATGGTAGAAGTACGCCTCCTTGAAGGGGCAACCAGGGGGAGATAAGGGCGGCACCCTCCATTAGGGAGCTGATAAGTGTCTTAAGACGCAAATGTCATGAGGCTTTTTATTCGCAAGGATTAAGGCTTGTCATATTTGTGCAACAATCCTGAAGAGGCAATAATACAAAAGAAAAGATAAGACGAGATCAATGGGTTTTCGCATGAAAGTGCGAAGACGTCCTGCGATTTCGTCGCAAGACGGCAATGTCATGGGGCTTTATTTTCGCAAGAATATTTAGGCCTGTCATATTGTCGCAACATTCCTGAAGAGGCCATAATACAAAAGAAAAAGTTAAGGCAAGATCAATGGGTTTTTGCATGAAAGTGCAAGGACGTCCTGCGATTTTGTCGCAATGACAAGAGGTGGCATAATAAGACCTTTAATTAGGAAGGAAAATAAGACCACACAGGAATGAGATTTTGAAAAGAATCAAAATTCACTTCGCATAAGATTGCGAAGTTATACAAATTAACTGCGAAATTGAGGCATAAAATAAGAAAATTTTATGAAATCTCTCATTTGGATTCAAATAACAGAGGCAAGTATGGGAATGAATGAAATTAGAAAATGTTATTTGTCTCCATATGATAGATTTACTCAAAGATTCAAAAATTAATGATTATATTGATTAACTGTATTGCAAGGAAGAATTGTTTTAATGAATGCAGGTCAAAATGAAAGAAACACAAATATACAGAAAGAAGGAATAAATGTACAAGTATTACAGAGAATCAAAGAAAGAAACAAAGACTACTTCTTAGTTGATCCTTCATTATCTTCATCAGACTTGTTCCTTCGTCTGCGTCAGAATCTTCATCACCATCAGAACTTCATCACCATCAGATTCTTCATCATCAGCTTCGCTATCAGAATAATCAACTGGGAGTATTCTGTGGGATTCTCTCCAAGAGACAAGGATAATCAGAATGAGGGATATTATGATCGTCACAAACCATTTGGATAGTTTGATTGCGAAAATGCATAGCATCATTCTTAAAATTCGCAACAGTGATCTTGATTTGATTCTTTAATCTAGAATACTTGTCGTTGCGAGAAGAAAGATTCTTTGCGAGTTCCTCCTTTTCAGCTTCGAGTTCTCAATCTTTTCACGATATCTATTTTCAGAATCTGCGAGCAAAAGACAATCAATTATTAACTTGATGAAAATTCATAAGAAGCAAAAGATTAGTAAAGAAGAGCAGTTAGTAACCTTCTCTGTCAGAAATCATATCTCTAATCAAGGTGTATGCTCAACTTGGAGACTAACATTTACACCTAAATCTTTTCTAGCATCATCTAAGATTTTCGCAGCCCAAACAAATTCATCCTCATACTTATAAGAAGACGAGAACGAATTTGATTTTCCCTTTCGCAGAGTTCGATGTTCTTGCGGTTAGCTTCATCTCGTTCAAGTTGAACTTCAAGAAGAGCCTCTTGGAATTTCGCCAAAGCCTTGGCACCTTGATCAGAGATGCGATCCTTATCATCTATGAGACCGATAATTTTGGTTCTTAACTCATTGGTTTTCTCTTTAGAATCAAGAAGGAGATTCTTAAATCGGTTGGCTAAGCCTAAACTAGATCTATGGTCAATTTCTAAGAGGCGAAATTTAGATCTAAGCTCATTTAGAAAAAGAGATGAAATTCTATCATTTGAGAAGCTATTTAAGGAATTGTTAAGACGCTCAAGAAGGGTATCATTATCCAAGGCATTAGGAAATGAACGAAGAAGGTTAGCTTCATCAGAAAGACCATAAATGTCTGCAAAAAAGATCATTTAAATAAGATAAAACAACTGGATGAATGAATGAAGGGAAAAGAGAAAATTAACATACCGTAAAGCTAATTATTAGCTTGCCGAAGACTAGATATTTTGTTCTTATACGATGAAGAATCAATTTCTAATTGTCTATTTTTCTCGCGAAGACCTTTAACTTCAGCTTCCAATTCTTCATTCTTTGCGCGAAATTGAAGATTCTTCTTTTCAAGATTTTTCGCGTCTTCTCTCTAGATCTGAGGCAACAACAAAATAAGCTTTTCCAGCCTGCGAGAAAATATAAAAAATATTAATATAGAAAGAAATTTTGAGTTATGACAATGAAGAAGTAAAAGGATAAAAGTATACCATACTATTGAGAGAATGCAAGAAGTCGGGAGTCACTGATCTAGAAACTCCACGAAGAGAGTTATCACCATTCAGTAAAGGGACATCGTAAAGGGTAGCGAGAGCTTTGCAGGTATTGCGAATTGGCTATCTCCCATTCCTTGTAGAGAATTAGAAAAGAGGCCAGAGAGCTTAGCCATAGAAGATTCAGGTGGAGAATCTTCACTTGCGGCAAGATCATCATTGTCCTCATCACCCTTGTCACTTTCGGAATTTTTGTGAGGAGGAATATTTGAAGGAGAAGAAGAACGAACTTTCCTTTTCTTTGAAGGAGGACCAGTTGATTTTTCCCTGCGAAGAGCACCTTTACCTTTATCACCAGTCTTCGCAACATCGGCAGGTTCTTCTACTTCAACAATAATCTTCACACACAGATAGAAATAAGAAATGGAAGCAACAGTATATTGTTTAAAATCATAAGATAAAATTGAAGAAAATTTAAAATCATAAGAGAAAATTTCTTACCTCATATGTGTATGAGCGAAGAGCTAACAGAGTACTAGCTTTCCCAGTCCTGATATAACTATCTTTCAGTTTTTGGATCTGCGGAATATCGCAAGAGTTAGCGAACAGAATAAAGAAATATAAAGTGAGTTAAATGGGAAGAAACATACCTCTTTCTCCTTCTCGGGCCAAGAGAAAACCCAAGGTTGATAAGCAGCGAGATTCGCAGGAAGAACATTTGACCCAGCAATGTAGGGTCCTTTTAGCATTAAAGGAAAAACACACCATTTATCATTTTTGGATTGGCGAAGAGTTGTGTTTTTACCAGAATGACAGTCAATATCTTGCATGAGAATTTTGGCTTCATCAATATTATCTTTCCTTTTTAAGCGAATACCCCAACGAGTATTCTCTTTCTTCATGGAGATAAGTTCATAGTTCTCAAAGAAACTCGCTACTGTGTATTTCTCAGCAATTATCTCTAGGTTTGAGAATTTAGGATCCCTAAGTTCTTTGGAGTACATAGATCCTCTACCAGCACCACGGTTAGCGAACTCTAGCATCAGACGAATGCAGTCCCCACTCAGTTGGAAGATAGCTCGCGAAAATCCCGAGTGAGCGAGAATTTCATAAAACAAAGGAAGATCTGGGTCATATAAAGGAATAAGGAGACCTGAGATAATCTGACCTAGCGAAAGTATGATTGATTGATCATCATAATACTGATCAGAGAAAAGTTTGACAGAAAGAATTGATTTGGCATTTTCACCAGGAATGGTGGAGAGTGTGAAACCTTTATCAGCAAGATCTTTTTGGACATCTTTTAAATTCTTCTCATGTATATGACCACTTGGATCCATATTTGAATATAGAGTATGGGAATGAATAAAAAGTAAGAGGATTGAAGGGGGGAAAAATTACAGCAGCAGAACTTGCAGAAGAATAACAGAGTTGCAGAGATGAGAGAATAAAAATAGAAGAGAAAGTAAAAAAGAAAAGTGGAAAGAAGAGTAAGAAGGGTATATAAAGGAGATTTTTTTTTACTCGAAGAAATAAAAACCATTAAGACGAAAAGACGTGAGCGGTTGAAAAGCAGCGGTTACAGAAGACGTGTCAAGAAACAAATGGAAGAAAGAATACGTGTGATAAATGCAGAATATGAAAAGATGAACAGCTGCGACATTTCTCACATCATTCTCTACTTTGCAGAGAAGATATGAGAAGAGGAAAGATGTTGGATCAGAATATCGCAACGATAATATCTCAGCGAAATTATCAACAACACAGCACAACAGCGTCGCAGAACAATTTCAGAAATGATACGATAAACGACGTCAGCTAGGATCACGAGAAAGATGTGATAGTCCTGCGAAAATTAAAGAGCTTGCGAAATTAACATTTGTAAGGTTGCGAGAATGTCGCAGACCATACCCGAAAATAAAGGACAGATTAGCTATCATCCACTATGTATTTCCTTATAAATAGTCGTTCAAGTTGCAAAGAGGAGAGAGATTTATTTTGAGTAAGAAACAAGTAAATAGGAGAGAGAAAGTCTAGAGCAGAGGTCATTCTTGATTTCTTTATCTTTTCTTGTAAGAACATTCAAAGATTAATCAATAAAATTAAGAGTGAAAACCTAAAAATGAGTTGATTAATAATGAAATCATATGAGGGGTGTAGTGTAGGATTTCCTGCAACTACAGACTCAACTATTGTATTTTTTTTCTTTTTTTTTTTCATGTCAATACTGACAAAGGGTAAATTCATCGCTTTAAATTTTTTTCATTGTCGGCATTATTGAGCTTTTCCCTCTAATCTCTGTATATACTTAAAATAAAAATATATTAAGGATCATATGATTCTCTCTCTCCTATCTATCTCACTCCTTCTTCAACATAATCATCAACGACAATTCTTCTCTGCTCAGATCTGGTCTATTTTGGACCGGATCTGAGTAGATTTCTTCACTATTTCTTGCTTTCGAGGTTGATTAATAGTTTTAACTTAGTTTTTCGCATGTTTTTCACTTAATTACCCGTTATGGTGATTTTATCTACTCTTCTGAGGTTTATCTTTTCTTTAATGGCGATTCTTGATTATTAGGTTGGGTTTTAAGATCAATAGTGATGCTCTCCAACGACGAAATCTTCATCTTTGCTACCTCCGAGGACGAAATATTCACCATCAACTTATCCGGCAACGGTATCTTCATCGATGATTTCTTTGACGACGGAAGCTTCATCAGTAATTACAAGAGATTTAGCAAATCACTCTTATTTTGGGAGCACATTTTTCCAAAGAAGAAAAAAAAATTAAATGGTTGGAATTTAATTATGAGAAAAACCATTCTTCCTCCAATTTAATCGGATCTTATTCATACTTGTATTTATCATACTCCGGTAATCATTATTTTTCTCTTGTCGGATTTCTCGGTATTGTACTTTTAATTAATGAAAAGGTTCCTTTTTTTATCGAAAAAAGAAAAAAAATCAAAATATATTGTTTGGGAGATACTCAGGTGATACTCAAGGGTAATTTATCTTTACCAAAATTATTTTGATAAGGGGTTATTCAAATTAAAGGTATTTTTTTCCTTCTTTTTCTTCTTCTTCTTTAGAGTATCCCCCAATTTGTGGAATTGTGGGATCTAAAATAAATGCATCATTATCGTTTAGCCTAAGAGCATTTTCAATATGAGATATTCGTGTCCTTCATACGCGGATGGGGAAATATGTTCATTTTTATTGAAACTTTCCTTAGTTTTAGGAAGTTTAAGATAATCATCTTAAACCATATAATAATGTCAAGAAATAGTATTACATTGGCAGGCACAAAGTTTCCCATTTTCATAAATGTTTGGGAATTAAATTCCTATTGCATTGTTTAAATCCTCTAAGAGATCCTCTGAAACAAGAGGATGGGTTGAAGGATGTACATCCAATCGCCTGCCACATCAACTTCACAGTCTCACTTTAAAGAAAATAACTTAATCCGTTAAAACTGGAACATCGCATCCTCCCGTTGGAGATTCTCTAATGCCATGGGAAGTTAAGCATTTCATACACACATATTCCCTTCAAACGCAGCCCATATTTGTTAAACTTACTACTAATCTGAAGAGGCCAGATCAAAACAATTCTGGACTGATTTCTGGTTTCTTCAATCAAATCTCTAGTTTCCTAGTAACATTGGCTATTCGCATCCAATTTAATTTTAATTATTTTGGAGATTTCTGTGATAGTGGTTATCTTTTACTGTTGATTTTTTTAAAAAAAAATTAACTTTTATTCTATTTTTTTTTTTTGAATGGATCATGAGAATTTTTTAATAATTAATCATACCGAAGATTGTGCGGGAGCTTTTGGTTATATAATGAAAGAATGTGCCTGCTGTTTTCTTGGGTAATTTTTCTTTGAAATTGTTAGAAGTTCATTTAGGAATTTGATATGGGAATGCTTATACTTGATTTGGGTTTTGCAATTCAATTTCTTGTCCAGTGTTAAATGATCGTAAGTCGTGTTTCCAAATTGATCTTATATTTTGTAATTTAAGTTCGTCTTTATTTAATAACTTAATATTTGAATAAAATACTCGTTGTCTAAGCAGGTGTTTCAACAAATTTATTTCAAACACAATGTAATTGGGCTAATTTTTTTTCTTCTTTGATCCCGATAATTATATTAACCTGCAATAGAACCATACTCAGGATTGTGAGGAAATACTAGTTGTCGTTTTTACGAACTTAAAGCCCCAATATGATTCTATTTATGCATAATTTTGGTAACTTGCATTATCTCTATAACTACTCCTTTGTGTATTCTGGTGTTCCTAACCGTCCACTCATTTTTGCTCGATCACCGGTATGGTAATACATACAATATAATAGAATAGCTAAAAAAAAACTCCAGCTAGTTGATATTTTCCAACCGCTTTAAACGTGATGACTAATCACAAACCTTGGGTAATTTCTTTTCTTTTTCGCTTAACTCTTGTACATAGGGAATGAGTCTCAACCTTTTTACTGGTGATTTAGAAGTCGTTTTATTTCACTCGTATATCTGGTTTAGATCATCACCCCAAATGACGAATAAAAAAACGAGGATTTGTATTCACTCCATTAAACTTCTTTTCTAGAAACAATATTAGGTAAATTTCATGCCCCCAATGAATAGTACGTAGAGATATTGATAACAAACATGGAGTTAATGGTATTTCATACTTGATCGGTTAAGCAACAACTCGTATACCACAAAAAATGAATATATTTGACCCATATTTTGGCATATGAAGTCTAGTAGGAGCAACACATATCTAAAATAACAATCCATAAGAAACCACCCATACTGAGATCAACTAAAACAAGACGATATCCAAAAGGAATTACTAAATAACTTAGTAAAATGGATATAAGTGTAATAGAATATCCCCTCAAGATGGGAGACCTTTCTTAAAAAGTAGTTTTGTCCCGTTTGCTAGAGTTTTTGAAAAATTCTCAAAGGACCCACATATACAAGTCTGATACTTTGTTGTATCCGCGCACATTTTTTTTCTAACCTCATAATAACTAGTATTTTTATCGTGATTTCTAATACAAGCGTAAAAATGGGGACAAGTAACCATATAAGACCATAAACCCTTTTTAAGGATTCCAATCTGGAAAAAGAATTGATAGCTTGTAGATATGTCGTAGTTATCATATTAACGACCAACTTTTCCCGTAATGATATCTATACTACCTAGTACCTCAAAATATAAGACACTTTCATTCTTTTAACTAACTAAGGAAGAATTTATGGGGGATGGATTTTCCAACTCCGAGGAAAAACATTATGATCTCCTATTTGAATCCAAATTTCCCCTTTAGAGCTTGTATTCACACGTAACATCTTTATTTTGTCAATTCAAAAGTAGGAGATATTTTGTTACTAATAAATTTGTAGTCAAAATCGTTACAAGAGGAATCTCGTGCTTTATTAAAATGCCAGGCTTCTAAATTTTCAGAGGTTTGGTTCCGAATAATAAATTTTTCTCCACCGAAATTGATCAAGTATGAACAAATGTTCATTAAGCTTAGTTATTATATTTCGAGAAATTCGTAAACTAAATAAATAGTTCTCGACTCGAAATTCTTGTCTATGCAAGATAGTCTAATTAGTTATGTGACATCGTGTCAAATGATAGATAGTGAATATAACTTGAGAAATAGGTGGTTCAGTCTTCACTTACCTTTGTTGATGAAGTTCTCCAAAAGCTTCGGTTGATCTTCGCCTTCAAACGGTAGAACGCAAATGATGACTGGTTCATTTCTCAACTACCTCTATCCTAGACTGAGACTTAACTAATTGTAGACTAGGAATTAAAATATAGTTTTGAAAACTAAATTTGTCAACAAGCTTGAGATAGCAACACTTGTGAGTTCGACCGAGCAATGCTCTAACACTTTCAGTATTCAGATCGAAATGAAAATAGATTTGCTAATGAGGTTTTTTGTACGTGTGAAATCTTAGGGGGAGAGGAAAACAAGACTTTCAAAGACGAAAGCGGAAAGCGGGTTATGAAATACAAGTCGTTTCTAATCTAATGTGGATCGGTCGAGAATATAATTCGGCATCGTTTAATATTTTATTTTCTTAGTACAGTATGGGTTTTATACGGAGAGAGAAACTTAAGTGACCAAGGCCAAGGTTGTGAAATCGTGAATCGTGGAGCGAATCATTTTTCAATTTAGAGATTCAAATCGTATAGTGAATAAAAGATTCATGGTCATTTTTTATTTTAACTTGGAGAAAAAAAGAAAAGTAATAATATTAGTATTGAAAAAGCGGGGGTATAACAACCACACCTAATAATTCGTTCGGCAATCTGTATGGACTAAACTCCAATGTAATTCCGAGAGTACCAACTTAAAAGCAAGCTCAATCAAGAAAGATGTTAAAGAGTTTTATCTCTTTCTCAATACAATCAGCAAATCGAACAGATAGAAATCCGTGAGCCTGATTGACAGAGAATAACTTGGCCGGTACCAAAGACCAATACACAAGTTCCAATCAATTTCTATCCAACAAACAAGGTCGGATTTATCAACTAATTGAACCACGCACAACCTGTGATATTTCAATTATATAAACAAATATAATGCGAAAAAGAAATAACACAGACACCAGAAATTTTGTTAACGAGGAAACAACAAATGCATAAAAACCCCCGGGACCTAGTCCATCTTTGAACACCACACTGTATTAAGCCGCTAGAGACTCTAGCCTACTACAAGTTAACTTCGGACTTGAAAAGACGAGGGTACCCAAATATAACTCAATCTAAAACTTTTCCACCTATAAGTCCTTTCTCCAAAAGTGATTGTCTATGGACTGAGTCGAGACAATACAACTAATCGGTTCACACTTTGTGTGATCGTCTATGGATACGAGATCGCGACAATACGACAACATGATCACTTGCGTGATTGTCTATGTATACAAGATCGAGACAATACAACAACGAAGTATGTTTACTTGATAAAAGGTTAGGACATAACCAAACACAATAGGATTGCTATCAAGTAAATAGGAATTAACGTTTGTGTAATTTACTTTAAATTATAATAACAACAATTATAATTGCGGAAAATAAAAGTAAATAACACAACAAGATTTTGTTAACGAGGAAACCGCAAATGCAGAGAAACCCCGGGACCTTGTCCAGAATTGAATACTCTCAGGATTAAGCCGCTATACAAAATCTAAACCAACTTCGTATAGTTGAGACCAAGAAACTAAAACTATAGTTCACCTAGTTCCTTTTGTATCCCTGCGCCTCCAACTTATTAATAAGTCACGCACTTGGAACAATTCCTTTGGTTCGTATTACAAACAGTAAAGCAACAACAAATATGTTCGGTAACAACTCTTTTCAACCAAGTGATATGAGTTCGACAAAAGGCTAATCCGTTTATCCCAATAAACTCCTTTGTCAGGTCCTTAGATCTATCCAATAACAATTACCAAAGTAATTGTCAAGATTTTGCAATCAATACTTTTAATCACAAAGAACTGTATTGATGTCGATCTACTCAACTAATCAATCCAACCTATCACAAAGATAAACCGATTATAGTTGGATCCTTTTCCAGCCGAAACAAGTATTGTGTACACCAAAGATTATGAACCCAAATCAGAAATCTTCTTCGTCCTCAAATCTTCTTAGATCTTCAATAAACACCTGCACACAATCAACTAGAATCTCTTGTGATCAATCACACACAGAACGGAGTCTGTTAATAAAGGATTATCACAAGACGTTTTTAGGACTACAAACAGTCTAAATATCCCCGTCGAAACTTCGATCTAGTTTGAGTGAATCTTATATCAGAAGAGAAGATTCTCAAGCATAAACAAACTAGGTGCAATCAAAGTTCAACAACCGTTAGTCAATCAAATCAATCGAAAACTAATAATAAACCGCAATTATCTAGTTTCCCACCAATGGTACTAATAGAGCTTCTCAATCCCAAAGAAGTCTTTAAACCGAGCGGTCGTAAGAGATTTCTCCTAATTAGGTTACTTTCCTCTCCGAATAGGCGGTTCCACCAGTAACAACACAACTAGGTAATTTTGCTGGCTCTGCGGATTAGTTTGCTTGAAATGAAAATTTCAATATTTATAGACCAAGGAAGTTTGGACACCAAGGAATTTCCAAAACCGAAAATATTCTCAAGATATGCAATATATTTCCAAATTCGGTTTCCATAATTCCTGGAAATACTTTTTCCAAATATTGACCGAAAATATCTTAGAAAATCTCCAACTAGTAAATGCACATTACTAATTTTTATTTTCTAAAGATATGCAAAACTAAAAACCTTAATTAAAAGATTCTTAATTTATTTCGATCCGGGATTCTCCTTTAGCTATTAAGGAATATCTTTGAACAATAAAAGATAAGCGTTACTGCACATGTTCAAAGTATGTCGACATCTTTACTTTGTAAGTCCTTTTTCATAATTACAATTTTGGAACCGATTTGACACACTTCCAAACAAGTTTAGAATTGGCTCATCTGACTTCCAAGAACTATGTGATTGATTAGCCCATCAAATCACCAAACATGAGTTTCATGGTTCTACCAAAACAAGTTTTGGTTCTGCCTCCATGTGAGTACCAGAATTAGTCACGCTAGTTACCAAAATTTGGTTGACTAGGTACTAGGATCGGTTCCACATATATATGGTATCTAACTTGTATTTGGTGCACATGTCCATAGGATCGGTTCCCACATATATATGGTATCTAACTTGTATCTGGTGCACATGTCCATAGGATCGGTTCCCAATAACTAAAAACGTGTTGCACATGTTCATATGATCGGTTCCCAATAACTAGAAACTTGTTGCACCTCTTACAAGGATCGATTCCCCTTTTGTAATCGGTTGCACCTCTTACTAGGATCGGTCCCCTAATGTCTAGAGTTGGCCATACCAATTACAACAAATCGATCATACCATCTCAGGTGATTACTTAAGATCGGTTTCACTAATAAAAGGTCATACCAATACAAAAGTCAGGCCTTGTGAATAGTTTTACCAAGAATATAAACAAGTCATGAGCGGTTATACTAAACACACATATTGGTAATTCAAAAGATATGCAATGAATAACAATACCAATAAGCCTAGCGATTTTCCTTTCGATTCACAAAAAAAGTTTATGAATGTACTTCCTTTAAACGAATGTAAAACATTGTTTCCTAGGACGAAATCTTCACCTCATACCCATACATAATCACAATAGCATTCAAATGATTATGTCGATGTCTTATATACGAAGTTTAAAAGATAAGCATTATACTTCATATTGTATTCCTTAATTGTGAGACCCCAAAGGTTTTCTCGGGTTTAACCAAATCCATTAATCCAATTCTGCACTTGGAGTGCCTAACTCTACTCAAATATTAATTGCCACTCTTAGATAAAATGTGCTGGGCTTAAATAGAAGGGTCTGCCTTAGTCGAAACCCTTGGGTGCTATCATGGTGACCCATGCAGCTGGCCATGTGTTACTCCCATCCTAGTTTTGAACGAAAAAGAAAATTAGAAGAGGCAGGAAGAGGTTTTTCTTCTTCAGTTTTTCTTTTGTTCCTTTTCTCAGCATGAGTGAAAACTTGAGGAAAAACAGTGAAAGTTTGAGAGAACTCGTCCGAGGTCTTTAGCTTAGAAATAAATAAAGTAGATTTACTAGATTTACACTTCTTGGTCATAATGTGGAAGAACATATAAATGAAGCAGGAAAGAGTTTTAGGGATTTTGGGGAGAAGAAGGGGAAAAGCTCACTTCTGCAAACATCTAGTTGTTATAAGTAGCAAGTTTTGATCTTTCTTCTCACTTGATCTCTAAATTTTATTTTGGGGTTCCCGGGATTTCTTTTCACCTCAAAAACAACCTCAAGCAAAGGAAGGATCGGAACCAATCTACATCAAGGTAAGGGGGTTCCTTTCTCACACTCTATATGCAATTCTGAGTTTGATTTCATGAATGGTTTGATGATTATTAGGGGTTAAATGAGAATTCAATGATTTAGGAGAATAGGATATTATTATTGGCTATGGTTTCAAATTGTTGTATGAATAGAATCGGTATGGTAAGTGTTTGATGAATTGACGGAATCAGTTTTCAGTTTGGTTAGAAGGCCCTAAATTAGTGTCACCAAAACCAGGTTATCTTGTCATGCATGTTCCTTGTAATTTTTGTAAGACTAAGCTTTTAATACCATATTCATCCGATTTTAATTTCTCCGTAACTTCATGTTCATAGGGTTATGTATAGGGTTGCTGTATAATAACCCATTTGAAATCCACTAAATGGCTCTACCAAAATTATAACTAAATTCCATTAGAACTTGGGACGTGGTTAATACTAATGCCTTTGGTCTACGTTAAGTAATGATCTTGGTGATTCGGGATGAGTAATAAAAACTTTACTCCATTTTTCTTTCCACTAGTGGTGTAGACACGAAGTTAATTACTATGTCCAACAGTAGTACTTGATGTCCATGAACCGTTAGTATCTTAGTGTCTTACTACTCTAAATGAGAATCACACAATAATTTACATGTTTTAGTGGGCTAAGTGTAGACATGGAGGAAAGGCAAATGTTTAGAATGGGAGGGAGGAATATATCAATGGGTTATTGCCGCGAATAGTATGTATGCCGACTTTTTATTGTTATACTAGGATAATGTCTGCATTGTTTATTGGGTAGCTTGCTGGGTAGAGATTTATTGTTTTCATTTGTGGAGGGGACACTATTCTGAATGGTTTACTGTTTTTATGTATGCCGATCCGATGTACCAGTATTTTGTTATCTTGGTTTGGATACAACATACTCTTTAGATTTTCTACCTTATGGAATACAAAGTTTCCAGCTGTTACAAGGCTGGTGCGGACATTCAGCGGTCCTTATAGAAAATGTGTTCTCACTGTGGTGGTATATGATCATTGGAATTTAAGGAATTTGGACAAACAAGTCCATGGTACTGATTCCTCGTTTTATGAAATTGTCGAATTGATATGTACGTCCTTCATTTTCAACTATATGTGGACTTTAAGTGACATCTTTATTTTTGTATGTTTTGCTAGCCAATTAGTCGTGTATGTGGTTGTTATGGGTGTTGTTCCGTTTTTCGGCACAGTATGAATTGCTGTACTTTACTTTAAGCACTGATTCATTGGTGATTTTGCTTGTGTTAATATTATACAAAATACGATAAATTACAAATACATGTTATATGAATTATTGTACAGTCGAGATGTACAGAATGACACAAAATTGTGAGTCTTGTGTGTATGCTTTCGTGAAGCATCTTTTATTCTTATGTCCATAAATATCCCTATGCGAGTATTTGGGAATTAGTATCATGGTTCTGTTTGAATGATATGTATATCCGATATCTAAAATGGACAAACTAAAATAGCATAATATGGCTAGCCTTGTTACAAGTCTACAGCGAGACTAGCTTAGAGACGCTAAGTGCTTGGTTGATGTTTAGCTATATTGAAATCATTTCAGTTGGCGGTGTTAGGATTATGGATCGAAAATGTATATATTACTCTTGTCCAGCAGAATGGCCAGACTGGGGGTGAGAGATACTTTGAATTAGTGACTGGGTTGCACTAGTGTGTTTGCCGGTTAGCTAACTGCCTAAGCAGACCTTGCCGTATTAGTTAATATTAACAATGGTTGACACGGAAGGTAAACCGGTACTTGGTCATTTTCCTTGTCATGATTCGTTTAGGCTTATGCTAGTTCGACGGTTGGTGCGGATGCTATTTTCATTTTAGCTAAATGACCATTTGAATTGGACCAACTTATGATTAATTAAGTTTTCACTTCCAAACAGTAGTCATGCAGAAACTCATTACTAGAGGTTTTAATTATTACAATATTATTTATGTGTTCCCTTCTTAATAGTGTGAATGGGATCTAATTCTTACTTGTTGGATTTTTAAATACTGGATGTACATCGACTTCGATCCTGGTGTTATTCGACTTCGTATATGGTTGGGAATGTATTACTTGTTCCTGCAGTACCTATAGGTGATGTTGTCATATGCAAATGGATGAGACTAGGGTAGTGATTGCAGTTGATATTGATATTGCAAACGGGCAAAATGTAGTTCATTTTGGCTTATAGCTTAGCATTTTATTGTTTATTATATATATTTTCCTCAGATGCAGATTTTATATTTCTTCAGTTAGTGGGAATTCAGGTACAATTATGATTTTGGTTCAAATGTAATCAATGCATTCTACCTTGTGTTTTCATAACCATTCTCTTTAACTAAATTGCACAATGTTAGAAATATGGATCTGGAATGATTGGTATTTACTCTTAACGGGGTCTTATATGTGTATGTGCTCACTTACCAATTCTTTAAACTTTATTGATATTGCTTTTCTGGAACTGAATATTGGTGATTGGCTTGCTCGGAGTGGTGCTCGATCTAATCGTTATTCATTGTGTACACTGCAAGTTCAATCAGTTTACTTGATAGCTGATTAGAGATAGTTGCTACTGTGCGTAGTTCATACTATCTTAACTAAAATAACGTTCATACTATCTAAACTAAAATGACGAACTACGGTCGTGCTTGATCCCTTCGAGCAACGAAGAGGGTACGTATGCAGCCGCTATGCGGGTCAGCACAACTCTGTGGGGTTGTTCATATCATCGGAAAAGAGTTGGTTACTGCTTGGCAATTCATACCATCTATTCGGAGATGATTGCAATCTTAGCATTATATATCGTTGATAAGAGGTAGTTGCAGGATTAGCTGTTGATACTACCCGGTGAGAGATGATTATTACCATCTCTCATTTTTGGCAACTGGCCGTGTAAATTATTAGAGTTGGCAACGGGTCATCTCTCATTTTGGGCAACTGGCCCGTGTTAATTTTGGGCAACTGGCCCTTGTTAATTTTGGCAACTGGCCGTCTGTTATTTTTGGGCAACTGGCCCGTGTTAATTTGGGTAACTGGTCGTCTGTTATTTTTGGGCAACTGGCCCGTGTTAATTTTGGGAACTGGCCCGTGTTAATTTTGGAAACTGGTCGTCTGTTATTTTTGGGCAATTGGCCCATGTTAATTTTAGCAACTGGTCGTATAAGTTATTGGGTTGGCAACTGGCTATAATTTATTTTAGGCAATTGGCCGACTCTTGTATTTATTTATTTTGGAAATTGGAACCCTTGTCGAATTTTATGAGTATTATGGTATGGGACATATGCTCATAGAATTCTGAGTTTGAGACTAAAGAGATTTCTACCGTGTGCAGGATTATGAATGATCAAGTTTTTTGTTAGCGGGATCTCCAGTTTGTAGTTCTTGGGATAATTCAATGAACATTTTGCAGGTTAAATTAGAATTGCTTTGCAAAAATTTGAAAGTCCGTTTTCTCGAGTGGCGGATCAAAGAGTTGGAGCTGGCCAAACGGGCCAAAACCCAGTTCCTTGGAAGTCCAGATTCCCTGATCCGTCACATTAATACTACGTCTAATTAGAGTATAATCATTCATAGCTTCGCAGTTATGTTTTCAATATGCACGACTTGAAAGATATGTTAGGGAATGAAACAGTTCAAGTCAAATATTACTAACCTCAAGTGGAAGGATGATGTGGTCGTTGTAGCTCCTTACTTCATCACATTCTTCAAGTCTTTACGCAATACTTGTAATGTCTCATATCCTAATACTTTCAAGCTAACTAGTACGAAGTTGACTCTAGTAAATAATCAATCGACTCTTTAAATGAGTTTTGGTTCACTAAAATATGACAACCAAACTTGATATACCAACGCTTGGTGAGTTCAACCGAGCTATGCTCTAACAATCTTCCCCTTTGTTAATTTTAGTGAAAAAACTCTTACATCATATGGATAAACAAATTACAAGAACTCATTACCCATACGCTTGATTCCAAAATTCAACAGCACAATAACCTGTATACATTCAAGGAAACAATTGCCCGAAGCAATTTTCCCTAATAGTTTAGCAAACCAAAAATCGACTAAGCAACTTATACACATACGCTTAATTCCCAAATTCAACAGCACAATAACCTGTATACATTCAAGGAAACAATTGTCCGAAGCAATTTTCCCTAATAGTTTAGCAAACCAAAAATCGACTAAGCAACTTAGTTCAACTTAGTTCCTTTGCTAACCGATTGCACAAGTACAATCGCTTGTTCGATAAGACCAAAATAAAGATCAAAATTAACTTTATTTTTCTCATCAGGCTCTAATTATCCATATAACTTAGACTTTTCACTTTTAAACAAGACAAGTACTAGGTTAGTTAACTAGCATTTCTTGTTAAGGCATTCGATTAGACTTGAATAACCGAAACCTCCACTTTGATAAGTCTAACTAATATCAGAATAACTTAATTTCTCTTATCCGGAATCGAATTGGACTAAACAATTCATCCCGAAAACCTTTTCTTTTGTTAAGTCATAAACAATTCATACAAACCAAATAAATCAACTTGCATAATTATTTACCTCAACCGGAAGCAATTGAAGCAACATAGACATCAAAGCACCGCAATTGCACCGAAATTTTGTAAGACTAAACGATTGATACTAAACAATAAAGCAAGATAACAATAATTTTTCTTAACTGGAAACAATTGAATCACACACACATCCATACACAAATAATGGAATAAACATCAATTGTACTGAAATTTTGTTAAGCAAAAGCAATAAATATATGCAATAAAATCAGGCTTTTCTTAAACATGAAAACGATTAACTAACAAATTCGTCACCTCAAATTTTGCATCCTCTTCTCCAATAATTTTTGCATTTTCTCAGGGAGAATTGGTACCAAAATATCATTATGTTGTCATCCTCTTGCAAGACAAAAGAACAACAACAAAAACCAACCTTTACTAGAGAAAGGTTGAAAACCGGTTTTAACTATTGCAATACAAAAGTTGAAACCACGAAACACATATGCTTTTATGCTAAACCAAATGATTAAACATATTGTGAATTTTTCACATCTTGTTTCAATCAGAACCCCTCATGATCCTTTGATAAAACCTACCAACATGGGCTAGAACTTAATCCTGTTAAACCAAAAAGTCACCCAAACCATAAGGGTTCACACATATGAGATCGAATATTAAGGTTATGAAAACCGAAATCAAAACATCCCATAAACATACATAGAAATAATATAAAGCATTCAAGCACAGGCTATGTAATCAAAAACTATTACAATTGCTTCAAAAAAAACAAAAAAAAACTATTACAAGAAAAATTATAAACTAATAATTTTATTCATAAATAACATAGTTTTATTCATAATAGACCTTATACAATTATTGAAAGAAATCAAAAATTGATGTCTATTTTCCTTTTTGAAACTTTAATTTTATCCTTTTAGAGTTTCCTTCAAGGTTGAAGCCGGATCATAAGATTTCACAGGATTCCAATCATCTAATTTGATTACTAGTCTTGATTCAATACTAATAACATTGTCATTGACTTCCTTTACTTCTTTTCGCAAATCCTTTTCCATGTTCCTTACTTCACATAAGATTAGATCTAATTTTAGTGAAAGATTCTTGAGAAGATTATCATTGAGAGAAGAGATTTCTTCATCAGGAACATCTTGATGAAGCTCTGGAGATGAATCTGAATCACCATCAGAAAATTCGAGACGAAGTTTCTTGTTAGGAAACAATATGGTCCAGACTTTTCGGTTTTGCGAGAGTTGCAGCTAGAGGTAGACATTTTGTCAAAACTCTAAAAAATGAAGTAAGAGGTCTCCCCTCTTATAGGTTCAAGAACTTTCTCTCAAAATCTTTGAGAATATAATTTCAATTAAATTCTTAACCGAAAAATTATTTTAGAAATATTTTGTTCAAATATTTACATTCATATCCTTACTTTATACTTTTTGAGGGTAATAAGTAAGGATTCATGATAACCAATTAGGTTGTCATTTTTCGGTTGTTGAATCTTCTTCCCTTGAGGATTTCAACATCCTTACGTATTTGAGAAGCTATTGTGTTTGAATCCTTAGGTTATGACCTTAGTCTTGATGTAAGATCTTGATGTTCGAAAATCTTATTCTCCCTTTTAGAAGAGTTTTCAGATCTAGACTTAGATTCTGAACTTTTGGGTTTATAGAGTCTCCCTCTCTGTTTAGTACCAGGACATTGCCTTTGATAATGTCCTCTTTGTTTGCATTTGAAACAAACACCAGAATTATTTCGGTTTCTGGATTTAGATTCCACAGATTTATTTAACTTTGCCTTCTTGCCTTTTGATTCATTCATACCATGCGATGGTTTTCCAAAGCAATTGATTCTATCTCTCAGTTTCTGATTTTCTGCTTTTAACTTCCTTATCTCATCTTGACAACATTTAATGTCGAAAATGAGTTTAGATACTTGTACCTTTCGGAATATTGAGAGACCTTGATTTTCTCTAGTTGCTTGTTAAATTTTTCTTTATCATTCAGAAAACTTCGTTTGAGTTGATCAAGCGATGATTTTATTTCAATGATGTCAGATTCAAGAAGGTAAGTTCTTTTATATTTACATGGAAGCATTTCTTTGAAGATCGAAGGGAAAACTCTTATTGAGTATATAAAGTTGGAAAGATTTCAGAATCATTGACTTCTGCAACAGTTGCAACATGATTTATCTCATTAACTTGATCATCCTCATTAGGACAATAATCAAGTGTGGCAGTATAAGCATTTCTCTTCCACTGGGTATCCTTAGTTGGACAATCTGGAGAAATATGGCCAAACCCTCTACACTTGTAGCATTGAGGAATACTATCATCATCATCCCAAGTGTCTTCATGTTTATGTGAAGGAACATGTTTCCCTTTTGACACAGGTGATTCTCTTTTTCGGTGTCTTAACAGTTTCTTGAATCGTTGAGTAATAAGAGACAAATGATGATTTAGTTCAGCTTCATCTTCAGCAGTTTGATCTTGGGAGTTTTCCGAATATTGGGTCGGAACCTTTTTTATGGCTTTGTAGGCCAGATTGTCTTTTTGTTTAGACAGATACTCCTGATCGAATATCTTCAGTTTTCCAACTAGGGAACTTCTAGATAGAAAAGAAATAGCATTAGCTTCAATGATTGCATGCTTTTTAGAATCATATCTAGATGGCAACGATCTGAGAATTTTGCATACTATATCCTTTTTAGAAATAGTCTTTCCAAGAGAGAAAGAAGCATTGATTATCTCAGAGAGTTTAATATGAAACTCTTCAAAAGTGTCGTTGTCATCCATTCGAAGATTTTCCCAATCGGACATAAGAGTTTGAAGTCTAGCTTCTTTCTCTGATGTGTTTCCTTCGAATACGATATGAAGATTATCCCAAGCTTCTTTCGAAGTTTGACATGTTGATACATGATGTTGTAGATCACGACTTACAGTATGTATAATAGCACTCAAAACATCTGAATTCTGCTTAGAAAAAAACTTTTCTTCGTTTGAAAAATCCACTAAGCGTTTAAACTCAGTTTCCGAATTTTCTACCTTTGGGTAATTATAACCACCGACGACTAATAGCCATGTATTAAAGTCTCGTGATTGAAGAAAAGATCTCATAGCAGATTTCCATCATAGATAGTTTGTTCCGTCAAATCTTGGCGGTACGTTAATTGAAGTCGATTCATGAGAACTCGAGTTCATTCTTATAGGTTGAATCGCACCAAACACAGATTGTTAGATCTTTTCGTGTTTTCATGCTCTGATACCAATTGAAAAGACGAGGGTACCCAAATATACCTCAATCTAAAACTTTTCCACCTACAAGTCCTTTCTCCGATAGTGATTGTCTATGGACTGAGTTGAGACAATACAACTAATCGGCCCACACTTCGTGTGATCGTCTATGAATACGAGATCGAGACAATACGACAACAAGATAACTTGCGTGATTGACTGTGGATACAAGATCGAGACAATACAAAAACAAAGTATGTTTACTTGATAAAAGGTTCAGACTTAACTAAACACAATAGGATTGCATCAAGTAAATAGGAATTAACATTTGTGTAATTTAATTTAAATTATAATAACAACAATTATAATTACGGAAAATAAAAGTAAATGACACAGCAAGATTTTGTTAACGAGGAAACCACAAATGCAGAAAAACCCCGGGACTTTGTCCAGAATTGAATACTCTCAGAATTAAGCCGCTATACAAAATCTAAACCAACTTCGTATAGTTGAGACCAAGCAACTAAACCTATAGTTCACCTTGTTCCGTCTGTATCCCTGCGCCTCCAACTTGTTATTAAGTCACGCACTTGGAACAACTCCTTTGGTTCGTATTCCAAACAGTAAAGGAACAACAAATCTGTTCGGTAACAACTCTTTTCAACCAAGTGATATGAGTTCGACAAAAGGCTCTTCCGTTTAATGGAGAATCAACTCTAGTTTGCAACTAGGACACACAGAAGTGTCAGGATTAGATTTCCTAAATGCTAGATTTCTCCCTTGTATAGTCTTTCAAATCAGGGTTTCTTACAATCAAAGCTAGGTTAGCTTAGTAACAAACTGTTAGAGCACTGCTCGGTCGAACTCGCATGTGTTGCTATCTCAAGCATGTTTGTCAATGTTAGTGATCAAAATTATAGGTCTTGATTTCTAGTCTACTATAGCTAAGTCTCGGACTATGATAGAAAGTGTAGTTGAGCTCAAGAACTCCATGGCGATCATCATACAAGACGAAGAACTACTCAAGGAACTGGTGGAACTTCATCGACTAAAAAGTATGTGGAGACTTGAACTTATCTATCACTCAAAAGTCTATCTACTCTATCTCCTATCTTGAGACAAAATTCGTTTTGCTATATAGACTTTGATTATACACATTTGCTATTTCCAGCCGAGTTTATCTCGCTTATCTATTTCTCGAAATATGTGTTGGTAAGCTTTCGCTTTGGCCAAGTTCATCTTTACCTAGTGACGAAAGTCATATTATGTTTCAATCACTTGAAAATGACTTTGACGAAAAATGGTTTGTGAATAACAACTATATAACGTCCTCTAAGAATGTTTCAATGATTGAATGAGATCTTAGATTATATAACCATTATTGGATATAAGCATTGTGTGGAAACACATACATGTATAAGTCCTTATTCCTTGAACCAAAGTATGCGTACTTTGCTGCTCAGGAAAATCGAAACAGAGTCCGCGAACCCAGTCCGTGTACAGTCGGAGGTTCTCTTCCCGAGAAAATCTGCTGGAGTTTGTGAACTATTTACAAACTTATTTCGGGTACTTAAGTCCGCGTACCTAGTCCGCGTACTTAGGTTCGTTATTTTCTAAAAACTATTATTTGTGAACTTATACTTATATTAACTAAGGAATGCAAGTTTGCAAACCGTGGCTATAAAGTTCATGAATCGATTCGAGTGAATCAAATTGTTTTTGCTTCGATTGTGTCTTGTATACTTCAATAAGATCTAAGCAATTGAACAACTCTCTAACTAGTTCATTTGAGTAATTTGAACTAGTTATGGTAAAGAAGAATATGGTTAATATGAAAATGATCATATGGCTAACCTTTTGGTTAACTATTGTTGAACCAGCGGATGTACATGTTTGGGTATGGTTACACAAACCTAAAACGTGCATTTCATTTGTGTGTAACAAGCTAAGTTTGCTTGAACCTAATCAGGTTTTCATCTAATGGTGAATATTGAATGCTTTTTTACTAAGGTAACATTGATTGCAAACCCTGATTTGAATGATTATATAAAGGAGAACTCTAGCAACTGGGAAACCTAATCCCCACACCTCCTGTGTGATACTAGTTGTATAAGCTAGAGTCGATTCTCCTTTAACCTTAGGTTTTTACTGAGACCCTGTAGGTTACCGACTTGAAGACTTCACTGGGATTGTGAAGCCAGACCGATACTACTTTCTTGTAGTTGTGTGATCTGATCTTGTTGTTTCTATCGTATTGAGTACAATCGTAACGATTGGCTTGAGATTGATATCTACGATAGGCAAGATATAAAATTAATCACAAACAACTTCGTCTCATCGTTTGTGATTGCACAATATCTTCTTTCGCCGCGTCGATTAAGATTATTGTGAGGTGATTGATAATACTACGTTGTTCTTCGGGAATATAAGTCCGGGCTATCAATTGGTTCCTGTTCACCTTGATTTATCAAAAGACGGAACAAAACTCGTAGGTGTTTCTGTGGGAGACAGATTTATCTATTATCGTAGACTTTTCTGTGTGATACAGATTTGTTTATTAAAGTCTTCAAATTTTGGGTCATAGCAACTCTTAGTTGTGGGTGAGATTAGCTAAGGGAATCAAGTGCGTAGTATTCCCGCTGGGATCAAAGACGTAAGGAGCGCAACTAAACCTTGGATCAGTGTGAGATTGATTGGGGTTCAACTACAGTCCAGACCGAAGTTAGTTTGTAGTAGGCTAGTGTTTGTAGCGGCTTAATACAGTGTGTGTTCAATCTGGACTAGGTCCCGGGGTTTTTCTGCATTTGTGGTTTCCTCGTTAACAAAACTTCTGGTGTTTGTGTTATTTCTTTTCCGCATTATATTTTGTTATATAATTGAAATATCACAGGTTGCGCGTTTGAATCAATCAATTGGGAAATCCGACTTTTGGTTGTTGATTAAAATTGATTGATCCTTGAACATTTGTTTTTGGTACCGTTCAAGTGATTTTTCTTGTATTCAGTTAGACTCGCAGATTTCTATTTGCTTGAGTAAGAATTGAATCGAGAAAGAGAGATATAACTCTTTGATATACTTTGTTAAGATTGAGTCTAGTTGATTCTCTTGAAAGTATATTGGAGTTAGTCCATACAGATTGCTAATCGAAATATTGGGTGTAATTATTGTACCCAGCTTTTTCACAAGCAATTGATATTCACCGTTAGATGAACTCCTGATTTAAGATTCAAGCTAAGTTTGCTTAAAAACTAAGAAATCAATCTCCACCATTAGATGGTATTAGCTTGATACACACAAATAAAATATACCTATATTTTGATATGGATGAACCGTACCCAAACATGTATACCTTGTTGACTCAATAATAGTTAACCTAAGTTAGCTATATTAACACTTATAACTTAGCCATATGCATCTAACACCTCTAGATCAAATATGATGATCAATCAATCATGATAGATAATCAAATGAATCTAAATGTGTTTCAAGAGGGTTGTTCAAATGTTCGTCATCTTATAGGAATATGTATATCAACCATTTGAAGCAAAATCGGTTTGGTTTGTAATTGTACAAAGTACTTATACAAGAACCAATTCATGAACATAATGCCACGGTTTGTAAAACTAGTTCACATACCTTAATAGATTAAAGTTCCAGGGACTTTAGTTCGCAAACGAACCTGAGTTCATGAGTATGAAAAACACATTTTACCTATTTTAGAACTTAACCACTCTGTTCGCAAACCGAGTACACAAACAAGAGTTCTGAACTTTGGCTTTGTCCAGCCATTCGCAAATAAGGTATGTGAACACCGGCTCCGGACTTGGCATTGTCTAGTCAGTTCGCAAACATGGTACGCGAATAAGAGTTCTGGACCTGTACTAGACTTACATAGTTAGAATACAAAGTATACAACCTGTGATATATCCAGACATGGCAGTCGTTCTAAAACTCTCATTTAATCATTGAAACATCCTTGGAAGACAACAATGGTAATCTTACACATACCACTAGCTTCAAGTAATTTTCAAGTGATTAATCGATCAATAAGAAACTTCCCAAATCTACATCAAATGATTGTCTCACACAAATCATATAAGATGTTTCAAGGTACTTTTCACATGATCATCTTTTGACTTAATATTTAGTTTCCAACAAATAAATTGTTTATCACTAAACTCGTCAAGAATACGATGAACTTAGCTAAAGCTAAAAGATTCCACCACATATTTCGAGAAATATATAAGCGAGATAAACTCGGCTCGAAATATCAAATGTGTATAATATAAAAGTCTATATAGTTATACGACTTAGTCTCATTAGAAGATAAAATATAATAGACTTATGAGTGATAGATAAGTTTTAGTCTCCACATACCTTTTGGTGATGAAGTTCCTCCAAGCTCTTCAGTAGATCTTCTTCTTCAATTGGTGAATGCCGTGAAGTCTAATATTCAAATACACACTTCTATCCTAATCCGAGACATATCTATAAGTAGACTAGAAATCAAGTATATAGTTTTGATCAACTAAATTGGACAAACAAGCTTGAGATAGCAACGCTTGCGAGTTTGACCGAGCAGTGCTCCAACAAGTATTTTAGTTACATATCATGAAACCACCCAAAACAAGTATAAATATAACTTTGCAAGTATTATAAACAAGAATTGGGCATATCACAATGGTTTAGTACCATCCAAATGAACTATAGGCATATGTCAAGTGTTCTATCTTATTAAATTGTGAGTTGAAGATTCATAGTCAATTCTTAATATTTATAAAAAGTTAATGTACATATGAATATATACCATTTTTTTATGAGAATGTTACATCTTAGATTTTTAGTTAGTTAGCATTACTGAAGTATATATACACAAATAACGTTGATGTATGTTGGTGATATTGATTGAAGGGTAAATAAATTTAATAGTCATTGAAACATACAGTTGTTTTAGTCTCGTTATATAGGAAACAAGTGTGAGGTTCGAATTTCGTGGGCCTTAGGAATTATTTTATTAGTTTGAAACAGGAAAATGAACTGACTAGTCAAAAATGGTCAAGAATAATTTATTCTTGAGGAATCTTCTGATTTTAGGAAGATCCAATTCCTCATTACGAGTTGAATGATTTTGAAATAATTGAAACGACTCGTACTATTCACGAGTTGGATTGTAAGAGTCTAAAAATTATGACCAAGGATGTTACACAATTAAACTCCTTAGACGAGTGAGCACATAATTACATTCTCTTATTATCCAGTATATCAATACCTATAACCAAAGATGTTACACAATTAACTCTTTAGACTAGTGTGTACATTATTAAACTCTTTTATTATCCTCTCTTATTATCCAGTGATACCGATTATATTCTCAGGGAATCCGTATCAAATTAGCCACAACTTAATAGAAACAAGTGGTTCAGTACTAGTCCATTATTTGGAAATATTAAAAGAGATTAAAGATTATATATTGATATAAATTATGTGCAATAGAGTTTAAGTATCCAGGAACAACAAAAAATTTAATACTTATAAATTCTTTATTATTATCACGAATTAATACTTCGTATATTCTAGAGAATATTCTACGTATAATCAGTGATTGCCAAAGGAATAATAGTTGTATCTCCTTTCAGAATGATATTTGGAACTCGAAGCCTCATGGGCAATTAAAATCCAAATTTATAAGATTTTTTCTCTGCTGTGGTATGTGAAATTGATGAATAACAAATGGATCCACTTTCTAAATGAAAACCTCTCGAATCCATAACAATAGCACTTGCAACACCTCTACCACTGTCAAAAGATGCATCGACATTAATCTTTATGAAATATATAAGTGGTATGCTCCAAGTAAGGGGTTGGACCATTTGATGTTGGTCTTCTCAACAGTATATAATTTTGTGCACCACGGATATGAATGTGTCTTCCATCAAAATATTTAAAATCTTGAAGAGACTTTTGTATCAAGGAAGTAGATGTGAATAAAAGATTATTAAAGATCTTCTCATTTCCTTATTTCCACAAGTTGCATGGAATAGAAGCTCAATAGTTAAGATTGGCGCCTTCATCTCTTTCATTTAACCAAAACTGAAAAATAGTTTTGTCTTCATTATAAAATGGAATTGAATTTTTGTATTGGAGATGTCTGAAAAACTTCCTTAGCTGAAAGACATAAAATAAAAATGTATTATACTTTCTTCTTGAAAGGACGAGGGTACCGAGTACACCACAATCTTTTCGATTTCAACCAACACAGATACACCTTGTATAATCTCACAAAAATAATAATTGATAAATTAAAGATTATTTCAACAAGGCGTACTTGGTAAATAACCAGAGCTCGAAATTGAACTAACCATAAGATTGTTACCAAGTGGATTAATTAAAGTAAAAGTGCAAATACTTAATTATAATTATGACTATAACAATAATTATAGTACGAAAAGTAAAGTAATGGCACGACACACAAGATTTTATTAACGACGAAAACTTCTTGGTAGATAAACCTTGGGACCTAGTTCAATTTTGAATACTCTCAGAATTAAGATGTTATACAAATTGACTACCACAACTTTGTGTAGTTGGAGACCAAGTAAACACTCAATTTCTTGAGTATCACTACGCTTACAACCAATCTGGTATACGCACGTGAAGACTTCGCTCGGCTCCTTTGGATCGTATCCCGGAATAAAATATGACTAAATATGGTTCAGTAACCAGCACATTTATCAGTCTCCCAAATTAATCTTTAAATCATAGATACAGTAGAGTAAACTTCTTTGGTCAAAGATCAAAACAAGACATTATTGAAATAATCAATCTCAGTGAACAAAATTTATCCAAGCAACTAGACAGTTTGATCTAAGTGGCCTTGCATCAGAAGAGAAGTCTGATCTATCAAGGATAACTATACTGGTAGTCCTTAATAGCATCTGTAATCAGAAAACTAAAATAACAATATGATTTAGTTTCCCACCAACGTACTAAAAAAGCTTCTTGATCCCAAACAATACTTTAAAAAAAGGTAACACAAGATGTTTGACCTAATTAGATTACTCATATCTCTTAAAAAGTTGGTTTTGTCACACGATCAATCAAGACGTTTGTCGATCAAGGGATGAGTCTATAAAAATACAAGCTCCGCTATTTATAGTGTTATGAATAAGGCTTATTGGGAGACAAGATATTATCAATTCTGAAAATCCTTAAGATATGCAATATAGATTTATTTCCGAAATTAACAAACATCAACTATATTCCAACCACTAAACCGATATCACTCATAGTGACAAAAATATTATCTAGCACACATCCATGTATTACTAATATAGTAACTAGAGATATACAAACCTATAGGATATGGTAAGCATATATTATGATTGCATGCCTTGAGTATCAAATGAAAATACTTGAACATTAAGATATTAAATTTTAGCACATGTTCAAATCATTATGTCGACATTTCGCTATAAATTTTATCGTCAATACTTTTCACTTGCGTTTTCGTGCTCTTTGGTATCAATATTTTTAACTTAGGCCGAAGCAATGTTGTAAAAGACGTCAGCTAAGAGAATCAATTGTGTAAAACCTTGCGAGGTTCAAGAGATGTAAGGAGCACGACTGGAGCTGAATTGTTTGGAGGGTGAATTCATTCTCAACTACATTCTGGTCTGATAGTATGCTAGTGTTTGTAGTGTCTTAATACAGTTTGGTGTCCGAATCTGGACGAGGTCTCAAGGTTTTTCTGCAGTTACAGTTTCCTTGTTAACAAAACTTCTGGTGTTTTGTGTTTTCCTTTTCCGCATTATATTGTTTATCCTTCTAATAGGAATAATACAAGTAATACATAATCAATTATAGTATATACATCCATATTAGTCGTGATCGATTACGAGACTCGTTCTTGTAGAATTCTTATCTTGAAAGATAAAAACAAGTTTCATACTTGGGATCTTGGATATTGATTTTTGAGATCGTTCAAGTACTCTTATTAACAATCAGGTTCGCAAAATTTATTTTCTGGACTTTCTGACTGAGAAGAGAAAGTAAAAAAGCGAGGGTCTAACAACCACACCCAATATTGCACTTAGCAATCTGTATGGACAAACTCCAATATACTTTTAAAAGAATCAACTAGACAGTCAGACTCAATCTTAATAAAAGTATATCAAAGAGTTATATCTCACTTTCTCGATTCAATACTTACTCAAGCAAATAGAAATCTGCGAGTCTAATTGAATACAAGAGAAACTACATGAACGGTACCAAAGACCAATGTTCAAGGATCAATCAATTTCAATCAACAACCAAAGGTTGGATTTCCCAATTGATCGATTCAACGCACAACCTGTGATATTTCAATTATATAACAAAATATAATGCGAAAAAGAAATAACACAAACACCAGAAGTTTTGTTAACGAGGAAATCACAAATGCAGAAAAACCCAGGGACCTAGTCCAGATTGAACACACACTGTATTAAGCCGCAACATACACTATCCTACTACTAACTAACTTCGGTCTGGACTATAGTTGAACCCCAATCACTCACACCGATCCAACATACAGTTGCGCTTCTTACGTCTCTGATCCCAGCAGGATACTACGCACTTGATTCCCCTAGCTGATCTCACCCACAACTAGAGTTTTTACGACCCAAAGTCGAAGACTTTAATAAACAAATTTGTATCACACAGAAAAGTCTACGGTAATAGATAAATCTGTCTCCCACAGAAATACCTACGAGTTTTTTGTTTCGTCTTTTGATAAATCAAGGTGAACATGAACCAATTGATAACCCGGACTTATATTCCCGAAAAACAACCTAGAATTATCAATCACCTCACAATAATCTTAATCGACTAGCGAAACAAGATATTGCGGAATCAAAAACGATGAGACGAAGGTGTTTGTGACTTCTTTTATATCTTGCATATCGGAGAAATCAATCTCAATCCAATCTTACGATTGTACTCAAATACGATAGAAATAACAAGATCAGATCACGCAACTATAAAGAAAATAGTTGGATCTGGCTTCACAATCCCAATGAAGTCTTCAAGTCGTTAACCTACAGGGTCTCGATAAGAAACCTAAGGTTAAAGGAGAATCGACTCTAGCTAATACAACTAGTATCACACAGAAGGTGCGGGGATTAGGTTTCCCAGTTTCTAGAGTTCTCCTTTATATAGTCTTTCAAATCAGGGTTTGCAATCAATGTTAGCTTAGTAACAAAGCAATCAATATTCACCGTTAGATGAAAACCTGATTAGATTCAAGCTAATATATTTCAACCGTTAGATCGAACTTAGCTTGTTACACATAAATGAAATGCACGTTTATTTAGGTTTGTGTAACCGTACCCAAGCATGTACACTTAGTTGGTTCAAAAGTAGTTAACCAAATGGTTAGCCACATGAGCACTTCCATATCAACCATATTCTTCTTTACCACAACTAGTTCAATTGACTCAAGTGAACTAGTTAGATAGTTGTCCAATTGGTTAGATCTTATAGAAGTATACAAGACTCAATCGAAGCAAAAAAGATTTGATTCACTCGAATCAATTCATGAACTTTATAGCCACGGTTTGCAAATATACATTCCTTAGTTTATATAAGTTTAAGTTCACGAATAACCGTTTTTAGAAAATAACCAACTTAAGTACGCATACTAGTACGCGGACTTAAGTACCCGGAATAAGTTTGTTTTCGGTTCACAAACTCCAGCAGAAATTCACGGGATGTGAACTTCCGAAAGTACGCGTACTGGTACGCGGACTTTATTTCCGGTTTCCTGAGCAGCAAAGTACGCATAATTTGGTTCAAAGAATAAGGACTTACACACATATGTGTTGCCACACAATGTTTATATCCTTCCAAGGTTATATATTCGAAACTCTCATTTCAATCATTGAAACATTCTTAGAGGACGTTATATAGTTGTTATTCACAAACCATTTTTCGTCAAAGCCATTTTCAAGTAATTGAAACTAATATGACTTTCTTCTCTAGTAAAGATGAACTTGGCCAAAGCAAAAGCTTACCAACACATATTTCGAGAAATAGATAAGCGATATAAACTCGGCTCGAAATAGCAAATGTGTATAATCAAAGTCTATATAGCAATACGACTTTTGTCTCAAGATAGGAGATAGAGTAGATAGACTTTTGAGTGATAGATAAGTTCAAGTCTCCACATACCTTTTAGTCTATGAAGTTGCACAAGTTCCTTGAGTAGTTCTTCGTCTTTGTATGATGATCGCCATGGAGTCTTGAGCTCAACTACACTTTCTATCCTAGTCCGAGACTTATCTATAAGTAGACTAGAAAACAAGACTTATAGTTTTGATCACTAATATTGACAAACATGCTTGAGATAGTAACGTATGCGAGTTCGACCAAGTAGTGCTCTAACAATCTCCCCCTTTGTCAATTTTAGTGACAAAACTATCAATACATATGGAATACAAAATAAATAAATAAACTTTGTAGCTTCTCTTCCACATGTCTGATCTCCTTGGTTCTTCAACATTACTCGAAATCTTCGTCACTTCCAAGTACTCCAATGATTCCAAAGGTTGTAAGTTTAGTATCACCGTTGTTGAAAATCCGTAGCTATAACAATGAGAAAACAAGAATTCTCAATCATTGTTACACAGTGTCATAGTATTATTACACATCATCAAAGTTCAATTGTATCACAACTTCGACAACAATACTATGGTGATATTATCACTCTCCCTTAGTCAATACTCCATCTCACATGGAAATCACTCCCCCTTACACAATGATCCGAAAACCATATGTATTTGTAGTGTGAGCTACACATTAATTCTCCCCCTTTTTGTCAATAAAATTGGCAAAGGTACGAAAACTAGTGGAATCCTAATGAAATTTCCTTAGAGACGTTTCATGACCAAAAGAAAGCACATATCAACTTTTTATATGCAATCATATAGCCGAAGCTAGATGCTTTCATCAAGGAGTTTATAAAGATGTAAGATAACCCCTAAAATATTCCACAGCGGCACTCCCCACAAAGATTTGGCAATTAAGCACAAGTTCAATTAAGAACTCTCCCCCGTAAAATGTCATTCAAGAACAACAAGAGCGACCTTAATTTCACGAGAAAATAAGAATTTCTTTGGACATAACAAATCACATACGAATATGAATTTGAATCCAAAAATACTCAATTAAATTAACCACAAGAAAACCCATGACTAATTTAATCGGAAATGCTCAACATAAGAGAACTTATGGAGCCGCACAGTATATACATAAAAATATGGATCAGGGAAGATAATACTGCGGAATAGACAAGGATTTATCCTATTTTCCATCACTATTTGCACAATGACATACAATAGACATAATCCTCGTAAACAAAAGTTTTATCCTTTCTTCCATCAAAATATGACATAAAAGGCTTTAACTTTTGTAATGTCAAAAGTTCATTCATTCTTTTATCAATACATGCATATCGACATATGAAAGACTTAACTTTTGACAAAGTATGGGACAATCATAGTTAACGGACGCAAACACACATATCCCATAACACATTGCAATATATAAAACCATAAAGATTAATACTGCAAAAATCATCTTCCAAACAATTTTTAGAATTTAAACAAATAAACCTAAAACAATGAAGATGAAAACATTAGATATAGCTATGTGTAATCACAATAATGGCTATTCCAAAAACTAGTTATTCTTCCTAAAACACAAGAAATAGAATTCTCATAAGAAGATTTACTAGACAAATAAAATCAAAGTTCACTGAGAACCTCATACCTTTCAATGAATCCGTCAAAGAAGGTATCACTGATTTCCTTTACTCTCTTGACCGTAGACACTCCATGTTCGTAAGTTAGAACACTGACTTTACGAGTAACAATCCGAGCAAGATGTCTAGCTTTGACACAATCCATGATGAGTTTCTTCTGATTCCGTATCAGAATATTTTGATTAGCAAGGATTCTGTCCTGACCATCTAAGAGTTGGTTTATTTGCAGTTGAAGATTTGCAAATTCGACCTTTGAATCGTTCTGAAAACGAGTTAAATCCTTGACTGAATCATCAATCCAAGAGTTGTGATCATTTCTTTCAAGTATCCTTTTTAGAACCATCTCTTGAATCGACTCACGTCCTTGAGTGTCTTCCTCCATATCAAGATGCACAATCTCTTGAGATTTTGCAGAGTTCTCCATATGAATTTTTTGTTAGGGATGGAATAACACGGTATATATATAAATATGTGTTTATTAATAGGAGAAATAACTCTTTTTATGGAAACCCTATGAACTCACAAGAGGAGGACACGACGTTTGTGGACTGGCAGCAAAAAAAAACACAAATAACAAAAAATATTACACAACACACTTGAATCTTTCTCAATCGTCATCTTTGTACCTCTCAAGTTAGAAACAAGGATAAGGATACCTGGATTCAGGTGGTAGAGTGAGAAGTAATCCCACTATGATCATTGAGGAAGGACTTGTACACATCATCTGAAAGTTTGACTTTCGTGTTTTTTTCCCTTCTTTGGTTGACTTTCATCCCAGATGAGTAGGAACCAACCTGTTTAACATCTCCTTCAGAAGGATTTCTCTGAGGACAAAATCTAGGACCTCTTGAGATTGGTTCAAGAGAATCAGGGTACAGAGAGATTCATTTCCTAGACTTAGATTTACCAGACTTATTATTATAGACACAGGGAATGTATTCATTAGTGGCACAAGAATTTATACCATTGAGATGAACTTGTAACCTGTGACGATTTCTAGAAGAGAGATCATTTTTATAAGGTTTCTGGTATTCAGTGGGCACAAGATTCACTGTAGAAGTCGTCAGACGATTTACTCCATTGATAGTAGAAAGAAACAAATTATGAAGATTAAAAATTTGTTTTCTTCTAACAAAACAATGAATAGCATAGTGATTCTTTTTCCCACATAATGAACAGGTTCGTGGAGGAGAGACATTAACTGAAACCTGTTTTAAATTCCTAGTCGTATTAGAAGTTTGCAAGTCATGTAATCCTTTCTTGACAAAAACTTCTTTTGGAAAACATCTCTTCATGTGCTGAAATTCAGATTGAGAATTAGTCGGTACAGAAAAAAATTTCCTCAAAACAAAGTTTTCCTTTTCCAAGGATTTGCATTGTTCTTGGGCTAGAATAAGGGATGCTCCTAGTTTCTCTTTTTTGACACGAAGTCTGTTTAGATCTGATGAATGCGCCTCGATCAAACGTTTTTCTCTAATTGAATCTTTCTTGACAATATCCTCAAGAACACTAATCTTTTCGCATTGTAGAGTGGTTTCTTGAATAAGTTTTTCGATATTGTTAGAGAAGGACTAAATTATATTATAGAATACCCGTTCTCGACCAAGAGACTTTTCAAATTCATCAATAAGATGAGCATGATTTTGAAAATCAATAGCCTCGGTAGAATTTTTTGAGATTCTGGTGAGCTCCATTTCAGCTTTTGCGATGGTGTCAAATGTCTTATTAGAGGGACATATATCAACTGCATTTCTACCTCGGGATTCAGAAAAATCAGCTAAGGAATGATCCTTTGAGGTGATCCCAAGACATTTGGCATAGTTAAAAGCTTTGGAAGGCATCTTGGTATACGTATATGCCAGAGATGAGACTCTTTCCACTAACTCAGATTGCTACAAACACAGACTTGTAAGCTCTTTAAATGTGTTTGTCTGCTCTGATACCAATTGAAAAAGTGGGGGTCTAACAACCACACCCAATATTTCGCGTAGCAATCTGTATGGACAAACTCCAATATACTTTTAAAAGAATCAACTAGACAGTCAGACTCAATCTTAATAAAAGTATATCAAAGAGTTATATCTCACTTTCTCGATTCAATACTTACTCAAGCAAATAGAAATCTGCGAGTCTAATTGAATACAAGAGAAACTACTTGAACGGTACCAAAGACCAATGTTCAAGGATCAATGAATTTCAATCAACAACCAAAGGTTGGATTTCCCAATTGATCAATTCAACGCACAACCTGTGATATTTCAATTATATAACAAAATATAATGCGAAAAGAAATAACACAGAACCAGAAGTTTTGTTAACGAGGAAACCGCAAATGCAGAAAAATCCCGGGACCTAGTCCAGATTGAACACACACTGTATTAAGCCGTAACATACACTATCCTACTACTAACTAACTTCGATCTGGACTATAATTGAACCCCAATCACTCACACCGATCCAACATACAGTTGCGCTTCTTACGTCTCTGATCCCAGCAGGATACTATGCACTTGATTCCCCTAGCTGATCTCACCCACAACTAGAGTTTCTACGACCCAAAGTCGAAGACTTTAATAAACAAATATCTATCACACAGAAAAGTCTACGGTAATAGATAAATCTGTCTCCCACAGAAATACCTACGAGTTTTTTGTTCCGTCTTTTGATAAATCAAGGTGAACATGAACCAATTGATAACTCGGACTTATATTCCCGAAGAACAACCTAGAATTATCAATCACCTCACAATAATCTTAACCGACTAGCGAAAGAAGAAATTGCGGAATCATAAACGATGAGACAAAGGTGTTTGTGACTTCTTTTATATCTTGCCTATCAGAGAAATCAATCTCAAGCCAATCTTACGATTGTACTCAAATACGATAGAAACAGCAAGATCAGATCAAGCAACTACGAATAGTTGGGTCTTGCTTTACAATCCCAATGAAGTCTTCAATTCGTTAACCTACAAGGTCTCGAGAAGAAACCTAAGGTTAAAGGAGAATCAACTCTAGCTAATACAACTAGTATCACACAGAAGGTGTGGGGATTAGGTTTCCCAGTTGCTAGAGTTCTCCTTTGTATAGTCTTTCAAATCAGGGTTTGCAATCAATGTTAGCTTAGTAACAAATCATCCAATATTCACCGTTAGATGAAAACCTGATTAGATTCAAGCTAATATCTTTCAACTGTTAGATCGAACTTAGCTTGTTACACAGAAATGAAATGCACGTTTATTTAGGTTTGTGTAACCGTACCCAAACATGTACACTTAGTTGGTTCAACAGTAGTTAACCAAATGGTTAGCTATATGAGCACTTCCATATCAACCATATTCTTCTTTACCAAAACTATTTCAAATGACTCAAATGAACTAGTTAGAGAGTTGTTCAATTAGTTAGATCTTATAGAAATATACAAGACACAATCGAAACAAAAACGATTTGATTCACTCGAATCAATTCATGAACTTTATAGCCACGGTTTGCAAATATGCATTCCTTAGTTTATATAAGTTTAAGTTCACGAATAACCGTTTTTAGAAAATAACCAACTTAAGTATGCATACTGGTACGCGGACTTAAGTACCCGGAATAAGTTTGTTTTCCATTCACAAACTCTAGCAGAAATTCACGGGATGTGAACTTCCGAAAGTACGCGTACTTTAGTTCCGGTTTTCCTGAGCAGCAAAGTACGCATACTTTGGTTCAAGGAATAAGGACTTACACACGTATGTGTTACCACATAATGTTTATATCCTTCCAAGGTTATATATTCTAAACTCTCATTTCAATCATTGAAACATTCTTAGAGGACGTTATATAGTTGTTATTCACAAACCATTTTTCGTCAAAGCCATTTTCAAGTAATTGAAACTAATATGACTTTCGTCACTAGTAAAGATAAACTTGGCCAAAGCGAAATCTTACCAACACATATTTAGAGAAATAGATAAGCGAGATAAACTCGGCTCGAAATAACAAATGTGTATAACCAAAGTCTATATAGCAGTACGACTTTTGTCTCAAGATAGGAGAAAGAGTAGGTAGACTTTTAAGTGATAGATAAGTTCAAGTGTCCACATACCTTTTAGCCGATGAAGTTCCACAAGTTCCTTGAGTAGTTCTTCGTCTTTGTATGATGATCCCCATGGAGTCTTGAGCTCGACTAAACTTTTTATCCTAGTCCGAGACTTAGATATAAGTAGACTAGAAATCAAGACTTATAGTTTTGATCACTAACATTGACAAACATGCTTGAGATAGCAACACATGCGAGTTCAACCGAGCAGTGCTCTAACAAAAAGAGATATAAACTTTATATACATATTGTTAAGGATCCTAAAGTTGGTCTACTCGCAATTGTATTAGATTTTTTGTTCATACAGGTTTTCGAACGAAAAAATTGGTGGTATACTTGGTACCCTCACCTTTTCAGTTTCTGCTCAGCCAAATGACAATACTCAGGCCAAAAGACTTCAGTCTTCTACTTGGAAATTAGGTTGATCAACAACTCAGGTTTACACTCATCAAACATCTTATACCACAACTTCTTTTCTTGCTTCTTCTTGGTGTGCTTCCCTATCTGTTACACCTCTTTTGATTAAAATTGTTACTTATATAAAAAATTTCTTAAAGGAATTATTATAAGGATAAAACTCAGTGTAATGTCCATCGGAGAACAAGATATGATAATCAAAGCTAGTAAAGGAACAAGACAATTCGTTTATGTCGGCCCGTACAATATATACCTGCTAAAATTACAGATTCTGACAACACATGAATCTTATTTGTTAATATTTGCATATGTTATATTAATACATCAAGTTGATAATAATGGTTGGATTTAGAGCTGCAAAATAGCATGAACAGAAAAGCGGATTGGAGGATAAACTCAAGGCAGTATAATGGAATTGAGTACAAGGGGCGGTGTATGGTAAGGAAAAGTAATGTTACTGAAAGGGTCTACAAAGTTCAAATCAGGTGTTTTTTTTTTGTTTTTTTTTTGAAAAGGGAAATAAGCAAGCATCGATATCTTTTGACTATGCTACTAATGCCACTCATTCAACTATTAATATGTTTAAATTATGTAGAATCTCCAATAATTAGTGAATTAAGAGTAAAAAGTAAAGCTTGTAGAAATTTTCCATTTGGTTGTATGCGTCAATCCTTGTTTTTTTCCTTTCTTGTGCTATTTTTATTTTGAGGTGGAATGGTGTCAAATAGATGACTATGTTGATACCAGGACTAGCTTAAGTCTGACTCTCGATGTTGTTAAAATCCATAATTAAGTGTTTAGGTTTTTGAGTTGCAGTAGTAAGTTAGGTAAGTGTATCTGGCAAGCTAGGGGAATTAGTGGGGTTATTGCCGGTCTTGTCTGTAGTCTGCATCTTTTTCTTTGTACTAATAATATGATAGATAAAGATACCTTCACTTTTGTCCTTGTCATGAAGATGACTCTCATTTTTTTATTGATTACGGTAAGCTCTCTGATCTATTACGTGTTAGTCTGACCACTAGGAACTTAACTATTCTTATGCATTTATTGGCTCCAAATATTGTACATGTATTTTACCAAACACCTTTTTTGGGTTTTGATGAGGATTGATAGTCTGGTTGATAATATAAATGATGGTGTTGTTGTTACGACTATGAATCTGAAGCCACTTATTGAGAACCAGAGGCTTTGTTGTAGGATTTTTTTTAGTTTAAATTTTATGTGAACACCTGAGTTTTCCGAAAATCATACGAAGGAGTGAATGTGGGAGTTTAAGAAGTACTTGACTAGTAATTATCACATACTAGAAGGGCTTGGCACGTGTGGATGACCTTTGAGCGACAATATACGAGAATATTAGTTTATATTTGGAGAGGTACGAGGAGGAGTTTGCAGGTTACTTGAAGGCACTTGCAGTTTAGACATTTTTGGTTGGGGTTTCATCTGCGATGGGTCGTGATAGGTTACTATTAATGCGATTAAGATTTTAACTACTAGTAGTACCAGTGTACACCACAACTTGTTTGCTGGAGCTGATGTACGCAACAGATTTATCAGTCTGTTGTGATTTATCCAGGTGTGATATATATGAAATATTTTCTTAATTCAGCATATATTGTAATTTGCAGATAAATTTAGTAAAACAAAAATATGAAACTAGCTAGGGATATTTTAGTCCACTGTATAAATATTAAATAAGAAAATTTGGGTGGAATACCCATAATGGATATTAAAAAAGAATCCTTTAAATGTATGGATATTTAGACAATATCTTATTCTACTCGTCTCCTAGACTCGTAAAAAAGATTTCAAGGGTTATCCACTCAATTTTATGCTAAAAACATCTCTCCCTCTTCCTTTCCTTAAATATTAAAGATTTTTGTTATAGGGAAAGCCATTTTGAATCGGGGAAAACTGAAATTCGGTCCTACAATTTTTACTTTTGGTCAAGATGGGGGGAAATATGAATCGTAGCTCATAATTATTTCTTGTTAGAGCATTGCTCGGTCGAACTCGCATGCGTTGCTATCTTAAGCATGTTTGTCAATGTTAGTGATCAAAACTATAAGTCTTGATTTCTAGTCTACTATAGCTAAGGTCTCGGACTAGGATACAAAGTGTAGTTGAGCTCAAGAGCTCCATGGCAATCATCATAAAAGACGAAGGACTACTCAAGGAACCGGTGGATCTTCATCGACTAAAAGGTATGTGGAGACTTGAACTTATCTATCACTCAAAAGTCTATTTATCTCCTATCTTGAGACAAAAGTCGTTTTGCTATATAGACTTAGATTATACACATTTGTTATTTCGAGCCGAGTTTATCTCGCCTATCTATTTCTCGACATATGTGTTGGTAAGCTTTCGCTTTAGCCAAGTTCATTTTTACCTAGTGACGAAAGTTATGACAAGTTTCAATCACTTTGAAAATTGCTTACTTTGACGAAAAATAGTTTGTGAATAACAACTATAGAATATCAACGTCCTCTAAGAATGTTTCAATGATTGAAATGAGAGTTTAGATTATATAACCATTGGAGTATATAAGCATTATTGTGGAAACACATATATGTATAAGTCCTTATTCCTCGAACCGAAGTTTGCGAACTTTGTTGATCAAGAGAACCAGCATGGTGGCATGAGCCAAGTCCGCGAACTGGCGGAAGTTCTCGACCCGAGAAATTCTGCTGGAGTTTGTGAACTCCGTCCGGGAACTTAAGTCCGCGAACTCAGTCCGCGAACTTGAGTAGGTTATATCTAAAAACGATGTTTGTGAACTTATTCTTATATAAATTAAGGAATGCAAATTGCAAACCGTGGCTATATAGTTCATGAACCGATTCGAGTGAATCAAATCGTTTTTGCTTCGATTGTGTCTTGTGTAGTTACATAAGGTTTCCTTGCAATTAAAAACTCTCTAACTAGTTCATTTGAGTCACTTGAACTAGTTATGGTGAAGAAGAGTATGGTTGATATGAAAGTGATCATATGGCTAACCATTTGGTTGACTATTGTTGAACCAACAAATGTACAAGTTTGGGTACTGTTACACAAGCCTAGAAATGTGCATTTCATTTGTGTGTAACAAGCTAGTTTTCGATCTAACGGTTTAAATATATTAGCTTGAATCTAAATCAGGTTTTCATCTAACGGTGAATACTGAATGCTTTGTTACCAAGCTAACATTGATTGCAAACCCTGATTTGAAAGACTATATAAGAGAGAACTCTAGCAACTGGGAAACCTAATCCCCACACCTTCTGTGTGATACTAGTTGTGCTAAGCTAGAGTCGATTCTCCTTTAACCTTTGGTTTCTTCTTCTAAACCAGGTTAACGACTTAAAGACTTCATTGGGATTGTGAAGCCAGACCGATACTATTTTCTCGTAGTTGTGTGATATGATCTTGTTGTTTCTATCGTACGAGTACAATTGTAATAATTGGCTTGAGATTAATATCTCCGATAGGAAAGATATAAAAGTAATCACAAACACTTCGTATCATCGTTTGTGATTCCACAATATCTTTTTTTGCTGCGTCGATTAGGATTATTGTGAGGTGATTGATAATACTAGGCTGTTCTTCGGGAATATAAGTCTGGTTTATCAATTGGTTCTTGTTCACCTTGATTTATCAAAATACGGAACAAAAACTCGTAGGTATATTCGTGGGACGGATTTATCTATTACCGTATACTTTTTTATGTGTGATACAAATTTGTTTATTAAAGTCTTCGAATTTGGGTCGTAGCAGCTGTTAGTTGTGGGTGAGATCAGCTAAGGGAATCAAGTGCGTAGTATCATGTTGGGATCAGAGACGTAGGAGCATAACTGTACCTTGGATCAGTGTGAGATTGATTGGGGTTCAACTACAGTCCAGACCGAAGTTAATTTGGAGTAGGCTAGTGTCTGTAGAGGCTTAATACAGTGTGTGTTCAATCTGGACTAGGTCCCAAAGTTTTTCTGCATTTGCAGTTTCCTCGTTGACAAAATTCTTGTGTCTGTGTTATTTATTTTCCGCATTATATTTTGTTATATAATTGAAATATCACAGGTTGTGCGTTGTTCAATCAATTAGAATATCCGACCTTTTGGTTGTTGATTTAAATTGATTGACACTTGGATATTGGTCTTTGGTACCATCCAAGTTATCTCTCTAGTATTTGATAAAGACTCGCAGATTTCTATTTGCTTGAGTATATATCAAATCGAGAGATTGAGATATAAACTTTTTGATATACTTTTTATCTAGGTTGAGTCTGGCTGTCTAGTTGATTTTATAGAAAGTATATTGGAGTTTGTCCATACAGATTACTAAGTGAAATATTGGGTGTGGTTGTTGTACCCCCGCCTTTTCATTTCTTTTAGGTTTGCGACCGGTGATAATGCTGATCATCAAAAACACATTTCGATCTCAGGACTTTTGATACATACAAAGCAACTTAATACGAGCATTCAAGACTAATCCAATATATACCATTGATATTGATTTTCATTCTTCACCATCGAACAAACATTAACCCTAAATTCATTAGACTTGTACTAAAAACAAACAAGACAGAAAAAATCAGTGTAATTGATTTGAAAATAATGTCTGATCAGTTGTTTTTTGTTACATGATCAGCTGTTTGGCACAGTTCCAACTTCAATTTACCATCCATTATGACAATAACAGAGATGATTAGAGAGCAACAAACATGGTGAACCACCATATAATACCCTTCTAATCTCATAAAACATCCCATTTATAGAAACAATAACCACGCACGAACATCCTCAATTCGAACCATAAGTGTATCAAACAAAAGTCTGAACTTTGCCAAATCATAGATTGGTTCTTTACATTTAATTTCGGTATTCTGTATCTAAAGATATGAATCATGCAGACAAACTTTATACGACCATTAGGTTTGGTTGATCAAAACACTCTACAACTGAATCAATGTGATATAACTAATTAAATTTTCCATTAAATATAAGTTGTGTAAGTTTCAATAATCATTCTAGATAGAGATTGAAGGATGGGGATGGTGATACACTGATTCTCATCTTTTAGGTCGTTCGCAGACGCTGAAATTTTTTAGTGGCGGTGGTGTTATTTTTTGTTTATTCCTCCTTAATGACTTTATGTCAACCCTGTTCGACCAGGGCTAGCTTTCCACATTGTGTTTTTGGCTTCTATGACAAAAATCTACGAATTGTGCGCCTTAAGAATTGTGCGAACTTGAAATACCGAGGGAGTTTACATCCGTAAGAGCAACCACAGTAGACGATCAAACCTAAAAATACGGGCTAGAGACGGGACACAGCGGGACGGAGTAAAGACTAAAAGCTGGACCAAAACCAAATTCCAGACTATATTTGGTCTGGGACCAAGACCAAAACTATATATTGTCGAGCAAACATATAATGTACGTTTGTCATCAGGCGTGTATATAAACTACGCTTCACATGAAGCGCATGTGTAGTCCTCGTCCCATGATCAGGCGTGTTTATAAACTACACTTCAATGGAGCGGTGGTGAAATGTACGCCCGTTCGGGCGTTGCTGAAATTTACGCCCCATGCCAGGCGTGGACTATGGATTCGCCCCAATCAGACGAACATTATACGTATGCCTCAGTCAGGCGTTCATAAAGTTAACGTCCCAACCCGACGTGCATATAGTTGACGCCTGAAGTTGAGCGGACCTATAACCTCCGCCCCAGTTGACCTATAAGTATGTTTATCTGAAATTGTTAAATAAAATCCAAATCGTTATTTCGAATATTGAGACCCACCAATAGGGTTTGAGATACATGGAAACGTGGCCTTTTGGGGATGGGCATATCTATCCAAAATTAGGTTTCTGTCCAAAGTGTAAAAACTAGGTAGCCAGAAGCTGAATTCAGGACATATCTGTCGAACATCGATGGACGTTGTAGAAATGCTTGTTTATCATCGTAAATGAAACAATAGAAACTAATTACATAATGATTGATCAGGTCATATTTCTAACTTAGAAGTCGGCTAATTTAATAATGTGATCAATATAGTTAACGCCACACGTGTTGTTTACGTGTGTGAAGTTGAGCGGAGATTATATGTACGCCGAGCTTCAGGCGTTCAATTTGTCATTCGCCCCAACATGCGTGGATTATACCTCCGTTCCTTGTCTCGGCGTGAATTATATGTACGCCCCACAACCCGTGTAATCTTTACCAACGCCCCACAACCCGCGTAAACTATATCTACGCCTCAACGGGACGAATTTTATAACTACGCTCCACAAGCAAACGTAGATTATACATCCGCTCGACTAAATATACTCCCCTAACATAGCGTGACACTACAGACTAAACTCAAATTTGGTCATTTTCTTTGTCTTTGATCTTTGGTTATAGTCGTACCACTGCAGTTGCTCTCAGGCACCCATAAACCACCCGATAGTGTTGCATCAGAGACTGAGAGTAGAGATAATGGCCCATTTGCCAACCCTAGGGCCCAACCAAAGGTGTTTCTAGGGCAGAATGTTGTCTGCTTTAAAATCATTGTTGCGGAATCACACGGCTCTTCTGCTGTTAAAAGGCAAAAAACCATTTTGCCAACTCCGCTCGTCTCCTCTCTCTTATGAGACCAGTGACACAGTGCGCGAGAGTATTTCTCTCTCTACAGTCCGCAAAACCGAAAAACGAAACAAAAATCAAATAGAGAAGAAGGAGAAGAACAAACAAGCCCCTTCTCTCGTATTCCTGAACCCTATTCTCACTTTCTCTGTAAAATCTCTCTGAAATCTCTCTATAATTTCTATATAAAATCATCATCATAAGAAGAAGATATCAAAACCCAACACTTCTTCTCCTATATACTGATGCGTAATATCGTGGTTTAGTTTTTGGGTTTTGATTTATCAGAGGAGAAACAGAAGAATAATTATAAGTTATAGGATTCAAGAGGAAGAAATTATTCATAAACCCTAATTTTTTGAATTTGAAATGGAGGCGGCTACAGATAATCAGGTACAGGGCGGTGAATCAGAAGAACCCCCAAGGAATAATGAAAATGAAATTGAAAATTTGGTATCTAAAGCACAGGAATTAATGACTAAAATCACATCGTCGAGGCTTAATCCTAGTCCCAAGGTTTTAAACGCCATTGCTTCAATGCTCGAAGCTCAAGAATCCAGGTAATGTATCTTTCTCTTTTAATTTTCTTTTATATGGTTTTTTAAATCTAAGCCCTAGCGATGTGAAAATAATGTACTAGTTGTTAATTTGTTAGGTTTTCATATCATAGTTTTGTCTGGGTATATAGTTTTATTAGGTTTCGCACAATCGACACTATAGTATTGAAATATGATAGAAGGCTCATATCAGTGGCAGTATAAAGCGAGAGACGTCTTAATGTGTTTGTGCCAGTCCTTTAAATTAGTGAAAAATAGTTCTATGGAATTCAAATTGCGCAATAGTTTTAGAGTTTTTTTTCTTTTCCAAGTTGAAGTGCAGCTCGAGCTGTTACCTAGAATATATCGAGCTAGAGGTGGTTGAATAGGTTTCTGATGGTTAAAATGTAGAAATAAAGTTTGGACAGTCCAAGTGATTTTTTGGGAGCTACAAACTTTCTTATCAAACTTATGTTGCCGTTATTTAATGGTGTACCTTACTCCCTTTATGTTTTAAAATTCAACTTTGTGATGTTGCAGTAAAGTGCTAGCTGATTTAGGTAGTATTGCATAACTTATCAAACCTGCAAGCAGAATTACTCGTTATGAAGTGACTGATGTACTATGAAACATATATTTATTGACGTTTCCTACTATTCTCATATGAATGCATCCTTGTTTAGTTACATCCATCATCCATCCGGAGTTGTACATTCTGCCCACAGTAATCAAACTTGTGGCATGTGTTTAGCAATCATGAAAGACACCTACTGAGATACATTTCCCCTTGCTGTGGGAGTGTAAGTTTCTACTATGTTTTTTAAGGCACATTCTTTTTTTATCATCATAATGGGATATCTAAGCGTGTCCGATCACCTGAAAATTCTAGTTGTTCATCGAGGCCCTTCCAGTAAGGCCAAGAAGCAGATAAACCACACACTTCATCATGTTCTTGGCATGACGTTATCTCGTGTACCGTGTTCTTGAATGATTGCATCGTGAATTTTTGTAAACATCACGAGGGATTTGAAAACCAGCATGTGCCTACAATACTATATTTTATGGATTTATAACAGATCTAAGTGATAGGGGAAGCTTGGTTAAATCACTATATTTTATGGATTTATAACAGATCTAAGTGATAGGGGAAGCTTGGTTAAATCAATGAAATTTGTATAGAGCTTATCAGGCGACATTGTTCAAACGACCAGCAAAGTAATCGCGGTTAGGAATGAATAGGGTATGCTCATAAAGGAAGATATGCGATATTTCTTACTTCTTATACATGAAACATTGAAATAAAAGCTAATACCTAAACAAATTCGTATGCAGCAAATGCACGTCATTGTTTATTTATTTTCTTAGCACTACTTTCAGTTTTCCAAACCTGAAGCTCTATGATGTAATTTAGCTATCTTGTGCTGGTGGAGTTTCTTATTTTTGTTTCTTATCTTACTTCTCAGGTACATGGAGGAGTTGGGTAATTCAGCTCCAAACAATGGAAGAGCTTCTCATAATATTGGAAGACTGGGGAATGTTGTCCGGGTATGGATGCTTTGCTTCTAAGTTAGTTTGTTATACTTGGTTTTTTGAGTCCTATCCAAAATTTCACTTATAAAATAGTATTAGGAACTATTGGCATTTAGGTCCTTTTCTCGTAGAATCATTCTTTCCTTAAAATCTTCCTTCTTTTTTCAGGACAATGATGAGTTTTTCGAATTGATATCATCTGAGTTTCTATCTGATTCTAGATACTCATTAAGTATTCAGTCAGCTGCTATAAGGCTGCTTCTCAGCTGCTCTACAACTTGGGTGGTAAGGTCTTGTTTTATGTATGTTTGTATTCTTTATGTTTCGTGGATGGAGCATGCATTAAAGTGCGATTTTTCAAATGGGTGAATGCAGTTTCCTCATGTATTCGAAGACGCGGTATTGGAAAACATAAAAAATTGGGTAATAAATGACAATTCAAGATCTAATGCTGATGAACCTGACAAAAAGAAAGTTATCAGAAGAGACAAGCCTACTGATTCTGAAACGCTAGGGACATATGCCACTGGACTTCTAGCTGTATGTTTATCTGGGTATGTATATTATGCTCAGGTTATGTTCTCACACTCTACTAGACATATTTTTCCCTCCTATCTAATTATTTTGTCTGCTTTCTTAATGATTTCAGAGGCGGTCAGATAGTGGAGGATGTGCTGACATCTGGTCTGCCAGCCAAACTTATGCGCTTTCTTCGTATTAGGGTGCTTGGAGACACAAATATCAGTCAAAAGGATGCTAATTATCAAACTGAACTGAAGAATGCTTCTGGTTCTATGAGAAGCAGAGACGACAGCAGGAGCAGATCTCGACAGGTCCCAGAGTCCACTCACTTGGATGGTTCCAAGATTGGAGACGAAGGTTTATTAGTTGAGCACAATTTTGAAAGGGGAGATGTTGGGGGATCATGTGAACCTCGCGAAGTAGTTGATGATATGATTGAAGGGGTTGATAAATATGATGTAAACGAGCACGTGGGTGAAGGCAGGTGGCACATCAGAGATCTACTCGATGATAAAACAAAACTTCGTGGATTGCCAAAAGCAAGAGCTAGGGGTAGGACTAATGAGGAAGCAGTGGAGTCTGATAAAATTCTAACTTCTCCAGGTTCTGGAATACGTGTAGGAGCACATGGGAAGAACACGAGGGACAGGAGTTCTCATCGAAATGCAGATGCAAAAAGAGGTTCGGATGCCAAAATAAGTTCAAGCAGGATTGAAACTGATGGCTTCATAGAGAGATCGGATAGTGATGATCACTTCAAAGAATTCAAAATTGGCACAACTGACATATCCGACCTTGTAAAGAAAGCAACTAGGGCAGCTGAGGCTGAAGCTAGCGAAGCCAATGCATCTCTTGAAGCCATCAAACATGCGGGTGATGGTGCAGCTGAACACGTCAAAGCTGCTGCATTAGAGGTATGGTTTGCAGTTGAAATTTTGCTAGTTTTCTTTCTTCTAATATGATTCTGAAAATTTGCACATATTCCTCGTATAGGTGTTCCACAGTACCAATGATGAAGAAGCTGCAGTTGCTGCTGCTGCTGAAGCAGTGCGCACTATTATTAATGCTGCCAATGCACCTGAGGTCTCAAGGTAAGTTAACAATCGTTTAAATCATATAAGGTTGAGCTGCAACTGGTTGCTGAATGATGATGCATATTTCTGATTGTCAATAGGAGCTCAAGTAATGTGAAGGAAGACCCGGCGATTTCAGGGTCTGTAGAGATAGAAAAAGAGGAGGACTATGAAGGATATTTTACTTTAGATTGTGATTCTCTTGCACAGTTAAAAGAAAAATATTGTATTCAGTGTCTGGATAGCCTAGGAGAATACGTAGAGGTTCTTGGGCCTGTTTTGCATGAGAAGGGTGTAGATGTCTGCCTAGCGCTGCTACAGAGGAGTTCTAAGAGTAAAGAGGTTTCAAAGGTTATTATGCTTCTGCCTGATGTGCTGAAGTTAGTATGTGCATTAGTTGCGCATCGTAAATTTGCTCAAACTTTTGTTGATCGTGGCGGTATTCAGAAACTCCTTGCAGTGCCAAGAGTCGGTCATACGTTCTTTGGTCTTTCTTCGTGCTTATTTACTATTGGATCTCAGGTAAAAGTGGAAAGGGATTCTAGCTGATTCTATTTTCTCTCGTCTTCAGGCATACTATTTGAACTTATCTCAGTGCCCTTAAGTTGTTAGAATATTCTTGCAGGGCATTATGGAACGTGTTTGTGCTCTGCCATCCGATGTTGTGTATCATGTAGTTGAGTTAGCTCTTCAGCTTCTTGAGTGCAACCAGGATTTGGCAAGAAAAAATGCTGCTTTGTTTTTTGCAGCAGCTTTTATTTTCCGGGCAATCGTGGAATCATTTGATTCACTAGAGGGTTTGAAGAAGCTACTGAACCTTTTACAAGCTGCGGCATCAGTGAGATCAGGAAGCAATTCTGGGACTCTGGGCCTGTCTAACGGGGGATCTCTGAGGAATGACCGATCACCTGGAGAGGTTCTAACAGCTCTGGAGAAGCAGGTCGCTTATCATTCCTGTGTCGCACTGCGGCAGTATTTCAGAGGCCACCTGCTTCTTCTTGTTGAATCTCTTCGTCCAAGTAAAAGTAGTCGAAATGCTGGCCGAAATATGCCAAGTGCAAGGGCCGCGTACAAGCCACTCGATATTAGTAATGAGGCTGTAGATGCGGTATTTTTACAAATACAGAGGGACAGGAAGCTTGGTACCGCTTTTGTCAGATCACATTGGCCTGCAGTAGAGAAGTTCTTAGAATTCAATGGACATATTACCATGTTGGAGCTGTGTCATGTATGCCTACTCTAATTGTTCTCTCCTTCAATGCTGTGTTTTTCCTTCTCTTCACTGAGGATTGTTTTTAACATGCTTTTCATATCATAGGCACCCCCTGTTGAGCGGTATTTGCATGATTTGGCTCAATATGCACTAGGAGTCCTACATATAGTTACATTGGTGCCCTCTGGTCGTAGGTCGGTCGTGAACGCTACATTGAACAATAACCGGGTTGGCATGGCAGTTTTACTGGATGCAGCAAATGCTGCTGGTTGCAACGATCCAGAGGTAACTATCTTATTGATTTGACCTATCGTACTATATGGTTGCATGGCTATTTTTAAACTTGTGATACCTTTTCTTTGCGCATCTGTACAGGTTATTCAGCCTGCATTGAATGTTCTAGTTAATCTTGTTTGCCCACCACCTTCAATCAGCCTTAAACCATCTGTGTCTTCACAAGCTCAACAGTCGCTTTCTCTTCAGACTCCTAGTGGTCCTGCAGCTGAGACTAAAGAAGGGCATGCTGGAAAAAATTTCTCTGATCGTTCTATTTCCGAGAGGAATGATTCATCTACAGTCTCAAACAGTAATTTACAAACGGCTGTTCCTACTATGAATTCAGGGGTAGTTGGAGATCGTAGAATATCTTTAGGTCCTGGGGCAGGTTCTCTTGGTCTTGCCACGCAGTTGGAACAAGGATACTGGCAAGCTAGAGAGGCTGTCCGTGCCAACAATGGGATAAAAGTTCTTTTGCACCTTCTCCATCCACGGGTACTTACACCTCCTGCTTCTCTTGATTGTCTCCGCGCTCTTGCATGCCGGGTCTTGCTCGGTCTAGCTAGAGATGATTCAATAGCGCACATATTGACAAAGCTTGAGGTAAGTAACTTCGGTCTTTGTTATTCTTATTTAACTTGCTTTGTTCTTTCTTTTAATTCTACAATTTTTGGGTTTGTACTGGTTATTGCTATTGATATACACCGATTGCTCTGTGTAGTATTGGATTCAGATATTGCATGTATTTCTGAACTGATGATATACAACTGTGATTGTAACCTTATTTACGTTACATATATTTGCTCAGTTAACTTAGTAGCTGCTCACTTTGTTCTTTCTCCCAACTTTCAACTTTAAATAGGAGCTTCTAGCTCTCCTGAAATATCTTTTTTTGGTCAATTACTTTTAAGAGTGTTGGACGTCGTTAAAGTATATCAGTTTGATACGTAGATATCTTTTAATTGTCGTTGGTTGTGGGGTGGCAAATTGTAGCAGTATCATGTCCATCTATAACCACTAGATTTGTCTAACTGTTTTTAAAAGTGTTCTGTTTTTTACAAAAATACCTGTTTCATTTCCCACAATTCTTTGTAATAGGTGGGGAAAAAATTATCAGAATTAATTAGAGATCCAGGTGGTCAGCCACAAGGAAGTGAGCAGGGCAGGTGGCAAGCTGAACTTGCGCAAGTTTCAATCGAGTTGATATCGGTGAGTAACAAAAGTGTAGCATTAATTCATGTTTTAGTAATGATTATCCTTACCAATCAGTCATCTATAAGTCAACTCATGCACCTATTTGTCTGTTTTGTTCTCTCTGGATATTTGAAGTGTACTTAGTCTTATATTTCAGTTTACATGCTCCACTGCTAACAATTTACTGCTTTCGAGTATTACTGTTGTCAGTACACCTCTTTTCAGTGTTTCTGTATGCCTTAGAATACCATGTTCTTAATGTTTATGTTACTTATTTATCTTGTAGATCGTAACAAATTCGGGACGTTCGAATACTTTAGCAGCAACTGATGCTGCTGCCCCAACTTTGAGGCGCATAGAGAGAGCAGCAATAGCTGCTGCAACTCCTATTAGTTACCATTCCAGGTATTTTCTGTTGGCATTTTCCTTTTTTGCTCATCAATAACCACCTTACTTATTCTTTTTTCTTCTTTTAATTGCTAATAGCCCATGGAGGACTATTGTCATATCCACCTTACTTTATTCTAACTAATATCAATTTTCAGGGAGCTGTTACTACTAATCCATGAGCATCTCCAGGCATCTGGCTTGAACACAACAGCTGCCTCTCTTTTAAGGGAGGCTCAGTTGACTCCATTGCCTTCTTTGGCAGGACCACTCCCTCCCCTTCATCAAACTTCTTTACATGAGGCCCCAACTATGCAATTACACTGGCCTTCACGTGGGTTTCTGTCAAAATTGTCAAAGCCAACTGTACGCCTTGAAGAACCATCTATATCTGGTTCACTTTTGGCTTCTACTAAGAAGAAAGCATTGTTGTTAAGTAACCGCAGCTTTCAGTCAAGAAACCCATCATCGGCAATCAAAATATCCAGTGCATTAAAAAGTCCAATTCCATCAATAGCACCACAAACACCTACAGTGTCTATGCCCATCCCCAATTCAGATTCAGAACCTCAATTTAAGACTCCAACGGTCCTGCCAATGAAACGCAAGCCGACGGACTTCAAGGATTGTGGGTTTGCTTCATCGGCTAAGCGTCTTGCTATGGGTGAACATGGGTTTCGATCTCCTGTACACCAGACACCTAATGCGGTCCGTAAAAACAATTTGCCTATAGATATCGGGTTTCCGGTCACACCAAGCTCAAGCCAGATAGATCACAATGGTAAAACTCCAGCTGGTACTTTTGCGGATAATACTGATGATACTCATCATCTTAACACCCCTTCAGGTCAGATGACACCTAGTAATTCTTTCCAGATGGGTCTTCAACCTGATCCACAACCAGGGAACTCAGAAAGGGTGACATTGGACTCTCTGGTTGTGCAGTATCTGAAGCACCAGCATCGGCAGTGCCCAGCTCCTATAACCACTTTACCACCTCTCTCTTTGTTACATCCACATATGTGCCCGGAACCGCGACGAAACATGGAGCTGCCTGCAAATGTAACATCTCGACTGTCCACGCGTGAGTTTAGAAATCATTACGGTGGGATTCATGGTACCCGAAGAGACAGGCAGTTTATATATAGCAGATTTAGACCTTGGCGCACTTGCAGGGATGATTCTGCTCTTCTGACATGCATAGCTTTCGTTGGTGACTCCTCTCGGATTGTTACAGGGAACCATTCTGGTGAGCTAAAAATTTTTGATTCAGAAAGTGGGAATATCTTGGAGAGTAGTACGGGTCATCAATCACCATTAACACGCATACAATCAGCTCTATCTGGTGATACTCAGTTGATTCTCTCTTCGGGCTCATATGAAGTACGACTTTGGGATGGATCTTCAATTTTAGGTGGTCCCATGCATTCTTTTGATGGATGCAAGGCGGCGCGGTTCAACAACTCGAAGACAATGTTTGCTGCCTTATCAACAGAGACATCACCGCGTGAAGTTCTATTGTATGATATACAGACCTGCAATTTGCTTACGAAGTTCTCCGATTCTGCCAGTTCTTCTGGACCTGGCAGAGTACATGTACAGTCCCTGATACATTTCCATCCAGATGATGAAAGGCTGCTATGGAATGGAGTGTTGTGGGACAAGCGAACTCCCAGTGTTGTTCGCCAATTTGATCAGTTTACAGACTACGGAGGAGGTGGCTTTCATCCTGCTGGCAATGAGGTAACACAACTTTGTATCATACAAAAATCTTTTCTTCAGGAGTGTCCTGCGTATACAGAATATTTTAGCTTGTCAATGGCCCTTTCTATTGACTTCCCTCTTTTAGTCGATATGATAACTCATCATTATGACCTAGATTAGCATCTTGGTTCGTGACATTTTAGGGAAGGCAAGCATAACTCTTTAATATAATACATTTCAAATAGTAACGCTTAATTATTTGTCACAGCATAGTCCTGTAACTTCTAGACCCTTGCACTGTAACAACAGTTATGATCCATTAAATACTTTGACTTCTGGAAAAGGTTATACAATTTCTTAAATAATTAGTTGGTCATGAAACCATGATCAAAATGTATCTTGTGTTTTTGGAGGACATCTGTTTTAGTATTACTACCATTCCCAAGTCTATACTATCTGACTTAATATTTTCTTATTACAAAGGTAATCATCAATTCAGAGGTTTGGGATCTTCGAAATTTCAAGCTTCTGCGAAGCGTGCCCTCGTTGGACCAAACTGTGATAACATTCAATACTTCTGGAGATGTGATATATGCTATCTTGAGGAGGAACGTCGAAGACATAACATCAGCAGTAAACTCTCGCCGAGTAAGGCATCCACTATTTTCAGCATTCAGAACGGTGGACGCTGTGAATTACTCCGACATTGCCACAGTGCCTGTGGATCGCTGCATCCTTGATTTTGCCACAGAACCGACAAATTCTTTTGTTGGGTTGGTATCTATGGATGACCATGAGGAGATGTTTGCATCTGCAAGACTGTATGAAATAGGACGCCGCAGACCTGCCGACGATGATTCTGACCCTGACGATGCAGAGAGTGAGGAAGATGACGGAGATGATGACTCAGAAGACGATGAAGACGGATTGATGGGAGCTGATCTAGTTGGTGACATGGATAGTGACCTCGGGGATATGAGTCATGATGACGATGATGATGAAGACGATGAGGATGATGATGATCTTGGTGACGATGAGGATGATGGCCTTGATGGTGATTTTGGAATGGATGTTGACGACGATGATGATGGAGATTTTGGTGATGATGGAGTGTTGGAGATTGTGACAGACGGCGAAGACGACGATAGTGAGACAGCAGGAGGGTTTAGTAACGGGGATGAGGGAGATTTTCCTTAAATTTTAGTGGCTATGTAATTATGTATAAATTTTTGATTCATTGAAATGAGAGTAATTTCAACTTATTGTTGGTTTTATTTTTTTTTGTAGATGTTTCTTACTCCCACAGAACCCAAGTAAGAGCTGTATTTTTGATGGAGGAATAAGAAGAGAGGTGGGAGCTTACAGAAGATAATTGAGTGCTAGTAACATTTTGAGAAAGTAAAATGCATGGTTAAGCTAGTTTTTATCTAGAAAATGATTTCCGCTACAACAACGGCTTTCAGAACTAGTTAAGATTGCCATTTCCAGACTTGTTAGCCTAGGAACTTCTAATCTCCCTACAGCAGCAGAAATATATAACAAATGTCGATTCCCTTATCAGAGAGCCAAGGTGCACATTAGGCTGTTAAGCAGGTAGTAGTATTTCATAGCGGGATCATCATCTCTGTACAATGCAACAGTTCTTGTTACCATAGTCGTTCTATACCTGCTGAATAAACTGTTACGACGTATCTGAATGTCACGGGAGATTTAGGCTGTGAATGTCACGGATTATTTTTGGCCCATTTTATCTACTCAATGGCGAGATACCACGAAACTTTTACCGGTAGTTGATTAAGAATTTATTGTTACCAATTCACCACAGCTCATGATGGAGATGAAAAAAAAGGTGCAAGAAATGAGGTTGAGGTGTTTTTGGGTATAGAAGTGAAATATAGGGGTAAAAAAGTCACTCAAAACTGAAAACGGATAGGATAAAATTTCTTCATAGAAAAAAGAAAGAGAGGAAGCGACTTGAAGAGGAGAGGGTTGGGAGCAGGAGAGTGAGAGTGAAACACAGAAAACACTTGATAATGGCGTCCGCAACTACATTAAGCTTCTTCTCTTCTGCAGCTACAACAACAATAATTTCAAGAACAACTCAGAAACAAAATCTTTTTCAATCAAAACCCGTTTTCAATTTCTTCACTCCAACTTTCTCTTCCCAGAAATTATCTTCTTCTTCTTCTTCTAGGAGTTCCGCATTTTCATTCATTACTAGATACTCTGAAGCTGAGGCACCCGTTTTGGAAGCTGAAGAAGTTGATTCTGAACCAGCTCCAATCGTCGAAGTTAGTGATGAAATTGCAAAACCTGAAGGGGTTTTCGCTGTTGTCATGGTGAGTAATGACTATTGTTGATAACCATTTTTCTTTTGGTTTTGTTTTTGTTTTGGATTTTGGAGTTTTAAGTATGTTGTATGAAGTGGGTTTGTGTTGTTTCATTGATTTTAGATTGGAGGTCGTCAATATATTGTTTTTCCTGATCGATTTCTGACTACACAAAGGCTTAAAGGAGCTAATGTCAATGATAAGGTAAGTTATCTTTGAGATTCATTCAATTTTCTATCTTGGATTTGTTTGATTTGTTAAATTTTATGAAAAAGTAGTTTTTGTTTCAATTCTAGGTCATCAGTCTTTACATTTGCAGGAAATTAGTTTGTATTGTTGTTTTTTAAATAATCGACTAATAATTGAAAGCCTTGTCAACGTAATTGGAGTTCTGAATAGGATTTAGCTTGGAGGTGTTCTGTTGAGTTATAAGAAATGTAAAGGCCTGTGTAGGAGACGGATTGAAATAGTAGCATGACGGTAGGAAAGACTCATTTGTAATTTAGTGAACTTGTATTGCAGTACACCGTTTGTGCTATACCACCGAGACAAGTGAATAAAACAGTTGAGATATGAACAACTAATGTCTTAGAACTTGAAACTTAAACACTTGGGGGATTTCGGGGGATTCAGAAGTCTCTCAAATGAGTTTCTGTAATGGGATTGTTATGTCGTCTGGTTTGTTCAATAAAAGGCATGTGTCCTGTGCTTTGTTGGCAGAAGTTGTCATAAGGGTACCACCTTGCTTCTGGTTTCGAAGGCTATTTTATATATTTGTTAAAATAGTGGAGGAACTTCATTGAAGGGCAGTTGTTGCCTTGTTCTTGCGTGCTACAAGTATTCATTTACAGCTAGAAACCATGTTGAAAATTATTCAAGAATAATCTTCTGTTGCTATCGGACACGTGTTATGCTATTTCATGTAATACAATCCATTAGATAATCAGTATAGTCAGAATCTGGGCTACTTGCCCCGCAGTTGCATTTGCTTCCGCCATATAGTATCATACTTTAGGGATCTTCTAATCATATGAGCATATTGAAATGTTGTTTGTTGTATGTGAAGCTTGACCAATAAAAGAATTATATGTTGGGTCCAGGTTAAAGTCGCATATTCGCGTCCTGCTCCACTTTCAGTTTAAATCTGAAATGATGCTTATATATTGAAGACTTTAATTCTCAATGCAGATCATACTGAACAAGGTGTTGCTGGTTGGAACAAAAACAAGTACATACATCGGAAAGCCTGTTGTGCCCAATGCCGTTGTACATGCAGTAGTTGAAGATCTGGTAAAATAAATAAGTTTTGCTTCCTGACTTTTAAGCAGTTTCTGCTCTTCCCATCGTACCCTAGACTCATTTGAATTTTCTCTTTCAAAACACAGGGATTGAACGATAAAGTAATCGTCTTCAAGTACAAGAAGAAAAAGAATTACCGAAGAAACATTGGTCACAGACAGGTTCGGAATCTCTTTACTAACATTTAGTAACTGGATTGCATTTTCAGCATACATCTATATTAAAATTGTAAAACTACCAGGAAACTAACTACTCTGGATTCCCTTTAGACTTTAGTAAGACTAGAGGTGCTTATTAACTGTCCATTTACCTGGGGATCAAAACCCGAAATATTTTCGCTGTGGTACTTCAACTACACACAACATCAGTAACCAGCTTGGTGTTCTTTGAAACCGTTATGCTCAATGATTTCCAGCTCCCGGTTGTTCACCTACAAACCACATGCACGGCCAAAGCTTATCAACTGTCTTTTCTCCTTTTCAAATGATATTTTGGTCTATAGACACCAGAAGTAGTTTGGTTATGTAATTCTGAGTCCATATTTGGATAAAAACATTTCTGCTCGAAAGTGCCTGTCCTGACAGATAGAATATGTTATTTGTGTTGTAGCCAAACACAAGGATAAGGATAACGGGCATCACCGGTTATGAAGACTCACCAGCTGTTACACTCGATTCCATCGAATCAGACTCTCCAGCAGTTACATCCGATTCATAGGCTTGTTGTATCCGAATTAGAACGTTTTCTCTTTGAATGTAAATCTAGTTCATCTTTCTTACTTCTGTTAAAAATAGAGGTTCTTTTGCTTTTTGAAGACTCTTTTGTTTTTTGAACTCACTGGAGATCTGGTAATTATTATTTTTGTACGAGCTAGTTTGCACTTGAATTATGCCTGCACTGATTTGAAGCCTAGTTATCTTTTTTTTTTTTTTTTTTCTATTCTATTACCTATATTCTGGGTTCTCTAAGGTAATCGGAGTCACTGGCTTGTAACCTTCACAATAACAAAGAACAAATTGTCCCTTCTCAAAAGGAAAATATATTCGACCAAACTCTTCAAAACCAGAAGAATTTCATAGGAGTATTTAATTCCCAAGTACATGTTTTCTGAAAAAGCAGACTTCTTCAGAACTGTCACCATTTTTGAATTCCCAAGATCAAACGGCCTCACTGTACTGAGCTAGATTAGAGGTTTTGAATGTCCGCCTATAGATGCATGGCCCAGCATTTTTCTTTTCTTTGAAGGGTCAGCATCTTTTTGTTTGGAGCATGAGTGCATGACTACTTTTTGTTGTAAACTGGCAAAACGTCTCACGCAGCAACCAGATGGTGGTATGACACTGTGATTTCTCATTTGTGCCCTAACGTTTTAGCTGTTTTGCCATTTTTTGTCCAAGAAGATTCTCAGAAATATAAGGAAAAATTATCTAGTCATTTTATAATAAATTAATATTGGTAAACCAGAAACATATAGTTTTATCTTTCCTGGCCTGCCATGTTGAATTTTCTTCTGCCTCCCAAATGTCTAAAAAACAAAAACTATTATGAAAAAAAGCATGGTGAGCCACAGCTCCATTACAATGACCGATTTTGCGGCCGGACAAAAATTTAAAAGGATAACTAACGGAAGGCTCGTCTATGGCGTTCTGTTGGTCGAAGCAGAGTGTACAACTATAGTATTTAACCAGCAAGTTATATTGTTGCTTCTTTTGAATCTTATCACATGTCATATGCTTGACTGTGTTGTTTCTCAGGAACTGACACACAAAATGTTCTACTCATATGTTCGTTTCCTCTTAAGAATGGTTGGAGCTATGGAAACAAATCCAATAAGAAACAGCACCCCCAGAGTCTTAAAATCGTATAGGTCCCTAACAGACTTAAGATCCCCCAGAGCAAGGCCAGCCTGACAACAAACAAAAACCAACGGAGTTAAAGATGGATTAGCACAATGTAAACAATGAAAAAAAATTCAGACAAGGAAAACATTTGAAGTTTCCTATAACAGATCAAAATATTTAACCAAAACGGCTCACCAAACCATATGCAGGTACCTAAAATAATCACTTTACAAGGCAAGGTATTACTGAATCAATCAATAAAATAAATTCCCAGGTATTAGGATGTATTTAACTTTTAGTAGATAGAAGTTCAATTTTATGCTTCAAAAAAAAAAAAAAAAAAAGGTTCAATTTTCGTCGAAGATTTTGAAGCTCGGCAGTAACTAAAGCTAGACTCTTCTAAAAGTATAAAATGAAGTTTTGGTGCCTTATTCCAGCTGTTAAGTTTCTGGCCTAAAAGTAGTGAACAGCCCAACACTTAGAGGAAAGCATGCTTAGCATTTACAATGGCACACTTCCAGTGGTACAAGATCAAGCATGTATTAAAGTACTTATATCCTGCAAATGTAAAACCCCTGGTAGACGGCTATCTAACAACTAAAACGGAATGATACTATTAGACAAAATTAAGTGTGTTACAAATTAGGTAATAACTGTCAAATAATCATAAGTTATAACACTTACCCTGACGGTTATATAAGATGCTGGCAGAAGACCAACTAATGTTGCCAGAAAGAACACATGGAAAGGTATATCCACTATTGGAGAAGCCACATTAATAAATGTGTTGGGAAGGGTTGGAGTAATCCTCAAAAAAAGCATGTAATTCAGCAGCTTGTCTTTGCGTTTAGCTATCTGTTTATGCATAAATTTCAAATTACTCAAAACATGCTAGACGAGGATAGAATGTAATGTGAAAGCACCTGATTAACATAACAAAAGCATACCTCTGCTTGGAAAAATCTTAGCTTTTCAGGCCAGAGCCAGTTGACAAGAGGCCTTCCAATTAGTTTAGACAGAAAATAGCAGGATGATGCCCCAGCCGTGGCATTACAGACAACCAAGAGCAAGCCTCTAAGAACACCAAACAGAGCCCCAGCCAACAATGACATGAATATGGTTCCAGGAATCATGAAAGTTTGCATGAAGATGTAGGTTGAACAATAACCTAGGATAAATTGAGCTTTGTATTCATTTGCATATGCTCCAAGATGATCTCTGGATATAACAGTTGGAAACAAGGAAAATCAGTACAAGCATGAAAACGCAAGTTAACAACAAGTAACTCGACCCTTACGAGTTCCATTTCAATTGACAGAATCAAGACCAATGATTTTGTCAAACTAGATATTGTGGACACTCAGAATCCTGAGAGGGAATATCAGGTTTTAAAAGATCCTCCTAGGTTCAGATTCTTTCTTATAAAACCATCAATTGTTTATAGGTCAACAATAAGTAAGCTGAAACTCAAGGATCTAGGAGTTCAACCATGTCCATGACTATATTAAGAAGATCACGTTTCACCAACCTGTTGTGCCCAGACTCGAGAGGTTCATATTGTTCCTCAAGGCTTCACAGGATCAGGCATCAGAAACGAGAACTAAACATTCAACAGAAGCTAATGCACATAGAACACACAAGACACAGAGATTTACGTGGTTCGGCAATGGCCTACATCCACGGGCAGCAGGAATTCACTTCATTCATATATCGGAGAATACACAATGCACATGACACCCAACACCCATTCTTCTTCTTCACATTCTCAACTCACCTTCAACTTTCTCCCAACTCTCCTAACCCTAAAGCTATGAGAGGATCTACATCTTGCTAATGGAGAGATTACTTCTCTTTTTAGTGAGGAGATTTCTACAACCTAAGGGTGTAGACAAGACTAGTGTAGATGATGTAGATACCTATAACCTAAAGGTTATGCCTTTATTTATAGGCTTACAATACTTTGATTAGGAAACCAAGCTTTACTCTAATTTAGGAAATCTAAACTAGCTAAGATAGGAAACCCTTACTTAGATAGAAGTCTAAACACAATTCTAAAAATCAGTCAAAACTGATTTAAGAAATCACACTGATGTTTCCTAAAATCGAGCCAATATCCAACACAACCAACAGTGTGCAGATTCAAACTTCAAAGATCAGATGAATTTTCTTCCAAGGCTGGGGTGTTATTCTGAATAACCAATGAATCAGCTAGTTTAGTTATGCCACAAAGAGTAATAATAGTCACCAGTTATTTGAAAGTGCCTTCTAGTCTGTTTCCAAAATTTTCCTTAGGAATTGATTCACAATGACATTACTTCACAATAACTGGACAAACGAAGAAAATTCTGTTTATTCAAAAGAGGAAGGAATTTCTCAAGAGTTCTGAAGTATATTCCAGTTTCTAACCACATGTCGCATTTCTCCAACGTATAATAAGATATAATTATTGGATCAAATAACATTCAAAACTTATCTAAACTGGATATGACGATATGTAGAATAGAGTTTAAAGTACAAGCAAGGCAAACATGACTTTACCAAATCCGTTCCAGCAACAGAGGAAAATAATTATTTCTAAGACCACTATCAATTCTAATTTTGATAACAAACTATTACAAAAGACTACAAATCCTCAAAATCAACCTTAATGACAACAATTAAAAGAATCACTCCTATGTATAAAGTCTAATGTATACGCTAGTAAGAGGAAGAAATAGAGAGTGAACAAATACAGGGATTGCATTCTACATTCTCAAAAATCAAGTATTGTACCAAAAAGCGAATCCACTCCAATATCTATATTCCATCGGGACACTGTTGAACCGAATTATAAATGCCTTGTTTCATCTTGGATGTACCTCTATGGTGATGTGCACGCAGAAGGCTTCATCTCTAAAGTTAACACAATTTGTTGCAACTTAAAGAGTAATGCTCCGTATTTCAATTCAGGGGTTTGGAAGAGTTACCACATGAATTCTAGAAAGAGTGCACATACCAAATGAATTATCTAGGAGTTTAGAAGTTTTGGATTAGAATAACTCCAATATGAACACAACAATAGAGGCCCTAAATAACCTAATCCTAGACAGAAGAGAGGTTGCTTCCTTTTATTTTTTCGAGTTCAGGGTTCAGGCCCTAAATAAGTACTAGAAATTCTTTCTCACTCCTCCTTCGAATTTAAAGTCTACATTTACTCCTATAACATATTAACATTAACAATTGTCTCCAATAAATTTCCTAAAAATGACAGTAACAAAATCCAGACATCGTAGGTGAATTCACAGTACAATGTATGTAACATCACAAGAAAAATAATGCACTTTGTAATCTAGCTCAAACACAATTTATTCAACAAAAATCAACATACAAAAAATAAAAAACATAATCAAAGCCAAAGATGGTGTAAACTTACTTGAGAATTCGAAGATCTGAAATGGAGCGAGGTAACTTAATATTGACATATTGAGCAGGAGGCATAGTTAAATAAATAGATATAAGACCAATCGAGAAAACCAAAAAAACACTAATGGCAGCAGCTAATTCCCATCTTGTTAATGGAAATTTCCCTTCCAATTTCGCCCCAATTGGTTTCTTACTAGTCGGTGAATCTTCATTTAACAGCAGATTTTCTTCATCTCTTTGTTGTCTTCCACCGTCATTAATTACATTCCTTGGAGCTGCCATTACTAATATATTTGAACTGAATGAATTACTATTATCTTTCATTATAATTACAATTTAATTTCACAAAAATTTAATCGGTGTGGGATCAATATTAACCCCATCACCAATTTTAATCACCCAGTTTTTCTTGAGCTTCTAAAAGTGCAGAGAACAGAAGAATGATTCTAGAAACCAATGATGATATGAAACCCTAATAATATTTTTCTGGTTTTGGTTTATTTTCAGAATTCAGATCGGAATGAAAAGGGATTTGGTTACGAGGTTTTTTTGTTTGTGTGAAGTCTTAGAGAGAGAAGTCTTTCGAAGGCGAAAGTGTTAAAACTAGGGCTGCACAAACCCGACTCAACCCACCGACCCAATCCACACCCTCCTGAAATTACCCACACCCGACTCAATCCACCTAGGAGCGGGTCGACTATGGGTCACAACATCAAAACCCATAGTATTATGGGTCGACTATGGGTCAAAGTTTCCCTCACCCGACCCAACCCACCCACCCACCTAAATATTTCTTAGTTAATATTAACCCTTAGATTACCAATCCTAAATGAATCACAGCCGTTGAAGTAGTGATATATAATGCCTAAACCTAAATCGCTAACTTCACTTCAGTCTTCACTTCTTCAATCACTTCCTTGAATAGTCTTTTATCTTTTGAGCTTCGAACAATTGAACTCATTTCTTGTAATTTGTATGCACTTTGCAACTTTGCACCAACTTCTTACTTCTCTGGATTATAATTATCATTTGTTTACACTTGACTTGGGGTCAGTTCTTTAATTGTCATCTGTAAGAGTCTTAGGTAAGTCTGTAACTTTTTTTTTTGATGCAATGTAACTGTAATGTGTATTTTACTGTGGGTAACCCACCACCCACCCGACCCAACCCATTATAATGTGGGTCGGGTGAAAACCGACCCATTGTTATGTTGGGTTGGTTGTGGGTGACAACTTCTACTACCCACCATCAGTGGGTTGGGTGGTGGGTGAGGCCAAACCCGACCCATGTGCAGCCCTAGTTAAAACTGTGGAAAACGGGCTGGGAAACATAGCTCGTGTATGTAATACGTGCTAATATGATGCGGATCCCTGGAGAATATAATCGATATGGCCGAATAATAAAAGAAGCCTATTAAATGGGCTCCAAGCACGGACACTCCATTTTATGAGCTGTGACTGCGTCGCGCGTTGGACCTTGGAATGACGCATGTCAAACGTATCCACGTGCACATTCCACAACGTTGGGTTTGGACGTATTGATGACTCGAATTTGACGTGTTTTTTCCATTTTCATTTTAATTTTTTTTTTTATTTTTACTATTGTTAAATAAATGAAAAAGACAAACATTCAGATTAATCATTAAACCGATTTCATCCGATAAGTATACAGAATAACAAGCTTAAGGAAATGTACTTCAAATGGATCCAAAAGCTCTGCGAGTCGGGCGATTACTGGCAGTGGTTTTCAAACTAGGAGACTGAAAAAAAATAACACCAAGACCGTCGAAGGCCGCGGCAAATGTTTTGGACGTGATGGACCAAACTAATGAAAGTGGTGAGCTGAATGTTTTAGCCCCTTAAACATTCCCTCTCCGCCTCTTTTGTTTTCTCTTCTTCCTACTCTGCAAATGAAATCACCAAGGCATCGATGGATTTTTGATTTGGAAGGTGGATATTAGGGCTTTGGTGGACTGAATTACTGGGAACAAGGACTAATTTAATGGATCATGTGGACTAACTTAACAAATTTTATTTTGTAAGGGGTGAAATACTAACATGGTAGGGTTTTGTAAGAAAAAAAACGGGGGTGGGGGTGGGGGGGTGGACTACAACCAGGGTTAGCCCCCCTTTAGTTCCGCCATTGATTACCGGGTCAACTCAGTTAATATATTTATTCTCTTTTTCGTCTTAATCTTTCATGTTTTATTTACACAGTTTCTAAAGATCGTGATCAAAATTTCGTTTCTCTATAGTTTAAACCCTTCGAAGTCTTGATTCTTCAAACTCTTAGTTAGAACTATAGTTTATTTAGGTTTTTTGTTGTTTTAAGATTCTTCTTAACCTGTTTTTCTTTTCTCTAGTCTATCTTCTTTAATTGGTTTTTTCCGTTTTGCTTATGGATTACTAAATCTTGCAGGACCTCATATATTCATCAAATCATGTGGGGCATTCATTTTTGGACTCCAGTGTAAATTATTCTCCTTCTTCTTATGAACTGGAGATTAACGAGTCAAGTATCGTCAACACAGTTTGAAGGAGTATTGCCAGGCATCTTGTCAAGGATGGATTATTATAGTATGTACCGGTATTACTTTCTATATCATGTATATGACTTTAAACAAAACCTTCAAGGTTCTCCTGACTCGTGGTACGATTCCACAACTATCCAGAGACCCAGAATTTTCAAAATTCAAAACTTCAAACTTTTTGAAGACATGTAACTGTTACCTACCAAGTTTCAAGCCGAAACTCACTCAAATTTAGTTCTCGTATCTCTGAAAAATATTCCATTTGTATAAGAATATCTTTCTCAGATTATTTAGGGGAACAAAATTATCTGATTATAACTACTTATAGTTATAATAGTTGTGCATACATAGGTGAAGAGTTGCATCACAGATTACTTTTAAACCCTATCTCTCAAATCCAAAGGAAAATGCCTTCTTCATCAAATTCTCAAATCTCAGCAATCACTGGCAAAATGCAAAGTACTCAGACCCGTGATATTGGTGCTAGAAACTTAAGAATAGATGTTGGAAATAATCCTTCTATTACCAAAGCTTTAGATGAATGGAGTACTACTTTGTTTGGAAAACTTTTCTCAAAAGATCTTGTTGAGACGGATACAGTAAGAAAGGGGGTTATCATACTATGGAATCGATCCAGAGTCAAGGATGTACGTATTATTGATAGGAACTTGTTCTTGTTTAAGTTTTTCAGTGTAGAAGCAATGAATCACATTCTTAAAAAAGGTCCATGGAATGTCAAAAAAAGTTACCTATAAACTTACAAAAATAGGATGTTGTTATTCCATCCCAAAAATGGGTTTTCAAATATCAAGAATGATACCTCCAATTCGAAAATATTTTACCAGAACATCACTCTATTGAAGTTGTGAGAGATCCATAGAAGAGTTAGGTGAGAAAAGTCTCAACACGCCCTGAAGATTACAGACCAACTTTTGGAACCACCACCAATACTAGAATCAAAATTGATCTCTCAAAAACACTTTAGGGGAGGATGGTGGAACACCGCTGCTGGTGGAGTTACATGGATCATATTTCACTGGGAAAGGCAACCTCATAATCTTTATCCTAACTGTTATGTCACTGATCACAATGAAGAGTAATGTCCTAATGTATCCCATCAATTGATGATTAGAAGGTTCACTAATGGTCAATATATCAACTATCTTCATGAACTCACAATTGTCTGTGAAGTAGAGATTTGTAATGATTTGATCTTCTATTAGAGAGAATCTGTGAAGCTAGTCGCAAGAAAATGAAAGAAGAGGCTAAAGAAAAAGACCATATTGAAGAGGGTGAAATAAGAAACAATAAAATATCTAGAACTGAGGACTCCACTGAATATATCGTGAAAAGTAATACTGGGAAAATTCAATCCTCCAATATAAATGATGATATGGAACATGATCTCATCGGAGAAGGAGATATAGGAGCAGGAAATAACCCCCATGAGATGAATGAGGCTTCAAAAAATCTACTAACCCATTCTATACTTTTCTCTTAGATTCTAACATTTATTTAAATTAAACTTCTATTATTTTTATAACCTCGGCATTTATTCTTTCACTATTTTACATTCTGTATGTTTTTCTTCCACACACAACTATAATATTTACTTGAGTATCAAGTTAAAGTTCTACCAACTTTTTTTAACAATGAAAAATCATCAGTTGGAATTGTCATGGCTTCCTAGGAAAAGATAATAGAGATCACTTGCTTCACTTAAATAATATTCACTCTCCTGATATTAATTTTTTGTGTGAGACCAAATTTAAGGATGGCAGAATTCTAAAACTCACAAGTTTTCTTAAAATGCCAAGCAAATGCTTTGTTCCTTCTCTTGGTCAGGCTGGAGGTATTCTTCTTCTTTGGAAAGATGGATTCTCTTTAGAAGTGTTAAATTCCAATAGCATATGTTTCATGCCTTAGTTAAAAACGACCCTAGTAAAGGGGAATGGTTTCTTTCATGTGTTTATGGTACCACTTATAAAAATGACCAGACTAGTCAATGAGATTACATTAAGGATTTAAGTTCCTTAGTTCATATTCCTTGGGTTCTCATAGGAGATTTGAATATTATTATGAATGCTTCTGAAAGAAATACAAACACTAAACCTACTACTTCTGAAGTTTTAGAATACATTAGGGATTCAGACTTACATGATATGGGTTATAGTGGAGATCCATTTACTTGGACTAGTAACAGCCACGACACTGGGAAAACTAAATCTAGACTTGATATATCACTTTTTGAAAAGACGAAAGTACCCAAATATACCTCAATCTAAAACTTTTCCACCTATAAGTTTTTTCTCCGAAAGTGATTGTCTATGGACAGAGTCGAGACAATACAAAAAATCAGTTCACACTTCGTGTGATCGTATATGGATACGAGATCGAGACAATACAACATTGAAGTATGTTTACTTGATAATAGGTTCGGACTTAACCAAACTCTATAGGATTACTTATCAAGTAAAATAGGAATTAACATTTGTGTATTTTACTTCTAATCATAATAAACAATTATAATTGCGAAATAGAAAACTAAAAGACACAACAATATTTTGTTAACGAGGAAACCGAAAATGCAGAAAACCCCGGGACCTAGTCCAGATTGAATATTCTCAGAATTAAGCCGCAATATAAAATCTAAACCAACTTCGTATAGTTGAGACCAAGCAACTAAACCTATAGTTCACCTATACAAAATCTACTGCACCTCTTACAAGGATCGATTCCCCTCTTGCAAATTTACTGCACCTCCCACTAGGATAGTTTTACCAAGAACATAAACAAGTTTATGAGCGGTTATACACGTCACTCATATTGGTAATCAAAATAGATTTGCAATGAATGACAATACCAATAAGCCTAGTGATTTACCTTTCGATCCACAAACGAGTTTGTGAACTTACTTCCTTCAAACGAATGTAAAAACCTTGTTTCCTAGGATGAAATATTCACTCACACCCATACATAATCACAATATCATTCATACGATTATGTCGATGTTTTATATACAAAGTTTAATGGTTAAGAAATAAACCTCGTATTGTATTCCTTAATACTATGTCTATCTAGAGTTTCATACACAGCTTCGCAGTTTCATTTTCAATATGCACGACTTGAAAGATACGTTAGGGAATGAAACAGTTCAAGTCAAATATTACTAACCTCAAAAGGAAGGATGATTGTTGTCGTTGTATCTCCGTGCTTCTTCGCAATCTTCAAGTCTTCATGTAATACTTGTAAGTCTCATATCCTAATACTTTCAAGCTAACTTATACGAAGTTGACTCTAGCATATAATCAAGTGACTCTTTAAATGAGTTTTGATTCACTAAAATATGACAACCAAACTTGACATACCAACGCTTGGTGGGTTCAACCGAGCAATGCTCTAACACTTTTTAATAGTGATTGGTTCCTTAAATAACCTGAAGGTAGACTCATTCATCTACGTCAAAAGGTTCAGATCATGCTTCTATTCTTCTACCCATATATAATAAGTCTAGTACCTCAGGTAAATGTTGGAAGTTTAATGAACATTGGTTGCAAAATGATGCTTGTAAAACTGAAACCAGGAATGCTTAGAAAACTAATCTTTCAGGATTTGCAGCTTACCCATTATCTTATATGCTTTCTAATATAAGATATGTTTTTTTTCTAAATGGAGTAAATCTACTTCTGGACATATTCAATCAAGAATTACTCAACTCCAAGAAAATCTTTCTCAATTGCAAGCTCAAGATATTCAAGGTAACAATACTGAAGAATTTATGAAGTTGGAAAGAGAAACTGAGAGCCTTAATGATATTTAAGCTATCTTTAATACGCAAAAATCGAGAGACCATTTTTATAATGATATGTAAATGGATTACAAATATTTCCACATAAGAGCTAATCACAGAAGAATTAGGAATAAGATAAACCATCTTCAAGCTCCAGATGGATATTGGTGCCAAGATAAGAATCCAATTGAGAATCTTTTGATTTTTCATTTCAAAAATATTGAAATTACTTCTCAACCAGATGATTTTTCTCAGTTTCTTCAATGCATTCCTTCATGTATACCAGACCAGGATAATGAAGATCTTATAAGAACTCTAGATGATGCTGAAATCTATAGAGCTCTTATGTCTATGCAGCCTTAGACTTCTCCAGGACCTGATGGATCCCCACCAGGTTTTTATCAAACTCAATGACACCTTGTAGGAGATGATATTTGTAAAATGGTTAAAGATTTCTTCAACTTTGGTTATTTTCTCAAGAAAATCAATAATTTTGTAATTCCAAAAATTAGTGGAGCTCATAAACCAGAAGATTACAGGCCAGTAGCTTTACGCAACGCAACATACAAATTTATCTCAAAAATTAGTGCTCTCAGACTTTGAAAACACATGGTTGATATCATTTCTCCTATGCAATCATCTTATGTAACTGGGAGGTTGATCTCTGAAACATATCTTTGGTTCAAGAATTGGTTAAAGCCATGAAGAAAAATAAGGGAAGAACAGGTCATCTAGCTCTAAAAATGGACATGTCTAAGGCTTTTAATAGGCTGAAATGGGTTTTCCTAATTGAAGTGCTAAGGAAATTTGGCTTTTGTGAGACATTTTGTCATATTTTGTTACAATGCATCAATACAACTTATGTGGAGATTATGATCAATGGCTCTCCTTCTTTTTCTTTCAAACCCTCAAGGGGAATCAGGCAAGGAGATCCCCTTTCTCCATACTTATTCATTTTTGCTATGGAAGCTTTCTCTAGACATCTATATCTCCATGAAAATAAGAAGCAAATCACAGGTATGAAAATTTCTAGATCAAAACCTAAAATAAACCATTTATTGTTTGCATATGATTGTCTTTTATTTTGCAAGGAAAATCAATCTCAAACCAATAAATTTTTACAAGTTATTGAAGATTTCAGTGCATACTCTGGTCAGTTTATAAACTTCATAAATCAACAGTCTATTTCAGTAAAAACACAAGCCCTACTTATGGTCAACTCATCAGTGGCATTCTTCAAGTTAGGCATCTTAGTATTACTGAGGAAAAATATCTGGGTCTGCCTTTCTTTGTGGGGAGGAATAAAATATACTTTCTCTAATCTGGTGATAAAATGGAAAACATAATGTCTAGATGGTGCTCTATAAATATGTATGACGCAGGTAGGTATGTCATGGTGAGGAATGTTAAATTCCAGCATATCACATGATTAGTTTCAAGCTTCCAGATGTTACTATCAACAAGATGAATTTTACTCAGCAAAAATTTTGGAGGAAAGAGAAGACAAACAAGGAAAGCCACCCATCACTTGGAAAAATGTCAGTAAACCAAAGGAACAAGGAGGTCTTGGTTTCAGAGACCTCAAGATATTTAATAGAGCATTACTTGCAAAATCTGCGTGGAGACTTTGCAGAGATAATACTTCAATGTGTGCTCTTTCTCTTAAAGCAAAATACTTCCCAGATGGTAAAAAGTTTGACATAAAAGATAATATAATTCCACTTGGTCTTGGAGAAGCATCAGCTTAGAGCTTCCTTTCATCAAAAACTATAGTTGCTGGAGCATTGGTAATGACCAAACTGTCTTAATATGGAGTTATATATGAATACCCGACTTGTTAACACCTCATACTCCAAAATATGATGTTCTTAATGTTAGATAATTTTTGGTGTTTTCGAAGGTTCCAGAAAGTTCTGGAACATACTAGAAATCCTTTGTGTAGAGAAACACAAGGTTTTCTAGTTTAGGTTGCTTTTCTTATTTAGATAGGTTACCTAAATAACATTAGGTTTCCTAGTTGGTTACGGTTTCCTTTTCCAAGGAGACTAATGCTTGGGAATCAAGTTTGTGACTCATATATAAGGAGGTCTACAATATGTGTTTAGACATGGAATTATCAATGGAATTCAGTGGTTTTCTAGAGAGTTAGAGAATACACAATGTAATTCTCTAAAGTCTTTAGGGGTTCCATCCCACCCTTTGGGTGAAATTTTAGGGAGAGGGAGACCATTCTCGGGTGTTGTAAAATATACCGTTGGTGTTGAAAGAGTAAATTGTTATGGTTTTGGGGAAGATGTAGAAGACATCATTTAGTCATGAGAAGATCATCTTGTTCGTTGATGGTGGAAGATCATCATTGGTGTTGGAAGTGACATCGTTTAGAAGGAGATCATCTCGGTTATATGAGATAAGTATTATCTTGTTTGGTTAGACATTATTCGGTAATATTGGAGCGTTTTGTTCAAGAGAATTATTTTAGGGTTTATGATCAACACAATGTTGGATCATAGTTTGTTGATTGATTCGTCAATCGTGAAGTGTGTAATTCTTTATTTAGTGGTTCCATAATAATGAAGAGAAGTCGTAACCGTTTTGGTAGATGTAGGCATATGTCCGAACCACGGTAAGTATTGTGTGCTTTACTTATTGCTTCTAATGTGTGTTTGCGTCGTTTATCTTTCATTCTACATCGATCCAAAGAATTTAGTGTCCCGTGGGTTAATATATTTGGATTTCCCTACAAGTGGTGCAGTTATTTTGGCTATCTCCCACAACAAGTGGTGCGGTGAGGGTGGAGAGGATCGAAGTTAGAAGTGGGGATATTTCGGTTATCTATGGGTAACAAAAAAATTTTGTTTCGAAGGATTTGATGTTTTCAAGTATTCAAGTACGAAGGATTTGAAGTTATCAAATATTCGAAGATGCATATATTGATGTTATCAAGCATTCAAGTTTGAAGGGTTTGATGTTATCAATTTTCGGTATGAAAGGTACAAGTTTGATATCGGTCGTCATCAGTTGGATCATGTTGTTGTTAATCTTTTAACCTAAAAGTCTAAAGATGTTACGAAGAAGTTGCACTCAAAGTTTTTTGTGGCTTCAATTGCATAAGGAAGTGAAGATTTGGTGAGATATATTTTGAAGATTTCGTTTTAGGAATCGTTGACCGTTATCAAGGATCAACATGTTTCAGTTTCGAAGAGTTTAAATTCGTTTAGAGTACTTGTTGCGCGTTGGTTACAAGTAAGTTGAAGTGTGATGATCGTTTGATGAGACGTGGTATGTTTTGGACTTCGTATACGGGGATTTCAGTTGCGGTGGAGCTATGGTTTCTTATTTTCCAATGGGCAATAATTTTGTTAACACAAGTTATGGAATATGCATCTTAGGAATATGATTGAAGAAAGGGTTGTTTAGTTGTGTTTGTGTGAACGTTGTAGCTTCGAAAGGCGTGTACCTTTGGAGAGTGACGTGGATACATGTTTGGGTATCATTATGTTTCATATACATGATACGTTTAGCGATATCCATGTGGTTGTTTAGGGCATCTTTCTTAATGTTTTTGAGAGATATTTTAAGTAGATTGTGACCTTTGTTTCGATGATGTTTTTGCGAAGGATTTTGGCAGGGGGATCATCGAAGTGGTTTGAAGTGCAAGAACGTTTTGAAAAACAGGTTGGTCTTTTAGTGTTGACACGTTCCAATTTAGAGGTAAAAACCCGTTTGAGAGGAAAAAGGTATCGTTTGGGCTTTTTATAAGTTTAGGTATAATTCTACTGTTTGGTGTAGAAAGCGATTTTATCGCATACTACTTGGAGAAAGCACAATGCATGTTGTTCAAGTTTCTTGGACAAGTTTAGGGCTAATTTTTCGGTGTGCTATATCGTTAACCTTTTATCATATAGTGTTATTTGGTTGGGGGCCCATGAAAGTACTTTTGGATAATGATCAAGTTTTGGTTGCCAAGTTTATTTCTCGCAAGAGGAAATAGTTTTGGTGTTAGTGTTGAAGAAAGTGTTCTTTCTTTAGTATTCCAGAAATTATGTTTGTAATTATTGATCAGTTTGGGATTTTGGGTAAAGAGAGTTATGGTATAACAATGATAGTATTTTGAGAGGTTTTGGTTTGGGTGGAGCAGTGTGTTCCTTTGCTCATCAACTACAAATATTGAGATTGCGGTTTCAATAATTACAGAGGCGGTAGAAGACGGGATCAAAGATTTCTTTTGAGAAATCTATTCTGAAACAATTTAGTTTTATCATCCTTTGTTTCCCAGCTTAGTGTGAGACGTTAGCACTATTTTCTTGGATAGTTACTTAAGAACTTATTACGGTTGCTTAAGAGTAAGAAGACAATGTGAGCACATTTTTGGGAGTTGGCGGAGAGTTGCTTAAGGTTAAGAAAACGGTTGGGTGTGTTTGGGTATTTACGTATATGAAGGATGATTTCCAGATCTTGTTTGGAACAGTTACCTACTGGTACACATTTTTTGGGTAAGTTTGACTAAAGGATATGCACAAGACAGAGTGTGATTGTTATGAAGTTTTTCCTTTGTGATTAATCACATTTCTATCCGAGTCCTGTTAGTTTTTTAAAGTGGCGTTTTGACTTAGTCGACGAAGTCAAAACTGCATTCTTGCCTGCAGATTTGGTAGAGGATATTAAGTTGTCATAGCCCGTTTGGTTTGAGGTTGCTGGTTTAGTTTGGAAGTTTGGTATGTCAGCTTTTGGAGCCTCTGTTTTGTATGTTCACTAATGTAGTGATTTTGTGAAGCTTGATATGTTTGGTACCTTATTGTCTCGTTACTCTTTTCGGGGATATACTCATGGAAAAGATCAATTCAATGTTTGATTGTTTGAAGAAGTAATTTAGTTTGGAGTTTTGAGATGAAGGAGTTATGTTCCGCTAATAAGACGCTTGTGCAGAAGTTTAGAAGAGATTTGTTGACTTCGGTTGTTTGGGGGTTGAGTGATACTTGATCCAGATTGCTCGTCGTTGAGGTGCTGAGGCGATTTTCATGGTTTGAAAATTGGCTCAGATTAGTGAAATCTTTACCGAGGTGGAAATTTGTTGAAACATCTACAAGGTGGAGATTTTTAGGTAATTATCGGTGTTTTGGAAGGTTCCGGAAAGTTATGAAATATACTAGAAATCCTTTCTGTAGAGAAACACAAGGTTTCCTAATTCAGGTTGATTTCCTTATTTAGATAGGTTACCTAAATAACATTAGGTTTCCTAGTTGGTTACGGTTTCCTTTTCCAAGGAGACTAATACCTGGGGATCAAGTTTGTGACTCATATATAAGGAGGTCTACAATATGTGTTTAGACATGGAATTCTCAATGGAATTCATTGGTATTCTAGAGAGTTAGAGAATACACAATGTAGTTCTCTAGAGTCACCTCTTAGGGTGGAATTTTAGGGAGAGGAAGACCATTCCCGGGTGTTGTAAAATACACCGTTGGTGTTGAAAGGGTACATTTTTATGGTTTTGGGGAAGATGTAGAAGACATTGTTTAGTCAAGAGAAGATCATCTTGTTCGTTGATGATGGAAGATCATCGCTGGTGTTGGAAGTGACATCGTTTAGAAGGAGATCATCTCGGTTATATGAGATAAGTATTATCTTGTTTGCTTAGACATTATTCGGTAATATTGGAGCGTTTTGTTCAAGAGAGTTATTTTAGGGTTTATGATCAACTTAATGTTGGATCATAGTTAGTTGATTGATTCTTCAATCGTGAAGTATGTAATTCTCTATTTAGTGGTTCTATAATAATGAATAGAAGTCGTAACCGTTTTGGTGGATGTAGGCGTATTTCCGAACCACGTTAAGTCTTGTGTGCTTTACTTATTGCTTCTAATGTGTGTTTGCATCGTTTATCTTTCATTCTACGTCGATCCAAATAATTTAGTGTCTTGTGGGTTAATCTATGTGGATTTCCCTACAAGTGGTGTGGTTATTTTGGCTATCTCCCACAACACTTAATTTCCAAGAATATACTCATGTTTATCAGTTATTCTCAGACTCAGGAGGGTGGAAGAAGTCTCTCATTTTTTCTATTTTTGAAGCTCCAGTTGCAAGATTAATTCTTAATATTTCTATTCGTAAACAATATCAAGATAAAATGGTATGGACTCTAGAGAGAAATGGTATTTTCTCAGTCAAATTCAAGAAGCTATGAAAGTTACCAGTTCTGCCAAGGATTGCTCAATTTATCTGGAAATGCCTTAAAGACATTTTTCAAACCAGAAACAAGCTAATCTATGTTATTCAAAATGGTAATTATGGTTGTCTTTTATGTTCTCAAACTCTAGAGACTTCATCTCACTATATCCTACAGTGCAGTCTTTCAAAGACAGCCTGGTTTGCAGTTCTTGGTATTCATATTCAAACTGATGCAAATATAGTGGATTGGTTTTGTAAATGGTTTGATATGATGAATTCACACCGGATTCAAGAAGAGCATCTTTGAAAAATAGCTGTAGCAGCTTGGTGCATTTGGTATGCAAGATGTGACAATGTTTTTAAGGGTTGGAAGATCACTCCAGATGTCATCATTCTTAGAAGCAAGAAAGAAATACATCTTTTGAAAACAAAAAAAAAGATATTTCTATATCTAAACTTCCTAAACAGAGAAGAACAAATTTGCATTGGAGTCCTCCTCCTATAGGAATTCACAAAATTAATGTAAATGGTTCTTTTAATTATTCTACTAAAATAAGAGACACTGGACTAATTCTGCATGATTTTGCAGGTACTCACAGGGTATCCAAATACATCTTCTTAGAGATAACGTTGATTCCAGAAAAGGTGGAGCGTAAAGTTTATGGGAAGCAGTTCAATAGGCAGGAGATATGAGGCTAGATAAGGTGGTATTAGAACTGGACTCACAACCAGTGGTCGATGCAGTGAACATAGAAGACTTTAATTCAGATTGGAGAGTTCATAATTTGATTTTGATCATTAAAAGTATTCTTAAGAATAAAATTTCTTGATAGTGTTCTTATGTGCCTAAAGAAAAAAACAAGGTTGCAGACATCTTAGCGAAGTTAGCTAGAGCTTCTTGTTTAAGTAGCTTCTAGATTTTATCCAACTCTGAAGATATTTTACCTCAATTACAAGAGGATGCAAAGCATGTAATTTTTGACACTTAATCAATAAAATTTCAGTTTCAATAAAAGAAAAGAAAAGGAAATGTAGTTAAAACATTAATTAATTACATTATAGATCCATACACATTGATCTCTCGTCAAGATTGCTTGCTTGACTTTCAACGTCTGTAAACAAACGATCTCTTCATTTTTTCTGAAATTTATGCACAAAAACAACATAATGTTGGATCGTTTTCTAGTTTCCAGGATCAAAACACTTGATTTTGTTGTATAAATACATGATTGTATATATAAATAATATATATTGAAATATATGTATACGTGTTCGCGTCCTAGTTTTTTGAGAATTTTGTCGAGACCGGGTTCGTGTCCTTTCGTGTCCGCGTCTACACGTATGTGCAACCCAGGCTCCAATAAAAGGTTCTGAGGGCTCACAAAATGACAAAATCAGATTATAAAATAATTATTTTCAAAACCCCTTGTCCTATCATTTTTGTTAATAGTTACAATGTTCTCGAGCAACTAGCGTTAAAAATTGAATCAACTAAACTAAAATTGATTAATGATTTGATTTATACTTAGTGTTTGAAAAAAGAAGAAGACAATAATCATGATAAAAATAAATGCTAATCATGATCGTAATAATTAAGCATCAACTACAGTTTGAAAACAAAACCGTGAGAAGCATCTACATTATGAAAACCAAACTATAAGTATAGTCTATGGTGGTGAATCAAATCATAAAGTAAATATACAGTGGGGGACTCCAAACCGTAGCCAAATTCAGGGTCGACTACGGTTGAGAACTAAACACGTATGATGGGAAAAATTTAATTTGATTTTACAAGACAATTTTATCTACGGTTTGGAAATATAAACTATGGTTTGGATAGAAAAACTCGAAATCATAAAACTGGGTTGATAATTTCACCTACAATTTGGAAATATAATTTTTTTCAACCGTAGAGTTGGTTTACGATTAGGAGTTCATATTTTCCAAACCGTAGAATTGATTTATGGTAGGAAAATGTTGATTCCCCACCAAATATTATTTTGAAATTGATTTCTAAATTCTTAATTTGTTCAAATCTAACTTATTTATGCAATCAAAACCAACAAAAAAGGTGGGTTTTCGATTCTTACGTGATTAAAGTCATTATGATGGAAAATGGCGAATTTTTTAAACAAATTTCCAAATTCGTAATTTGATCACATCTAACCTATTCATCATCATGATAGAGATGAAAAATAAGAGAGGGAAAAGAGAATTATTGAATTAGAATCAGATTAGATTTAGGGTTTTGTTTTGATTTTTATTCAGATTTAGGTTATTCATTGAAGGGTGTTTTTGAACTTTTTTTTATAGATTACGTCATCCCTTATCCTCATTTAAGACGTTTAGATCTTTAGGATCCCTAAAAACCTTTTGATTGGATCCCCTTTAATAGGCTTCTAATTAAATTTCATATGTTATGTGATTACGAATCGTTGCTACGGGGATTACCGAATTTGCTTAGGAGCGTACCAATCCAATGCTTGAGCGGCTTGAGATTATTTTGTCTTATATATTTGAACTTTGGTGCACCTCCAACCATCTTGGTACTTTATTTTCATAGTATGACCTTATACGGAGACTTAAATGATCAAGATTACTTCATAGTCGGGTTAGTAAATTTTATCATGATTACTATCTTAGTGTATCCGGTGGAGAAGATTGTTTTATTATATGGACACCACTCGATTTTTAGAAACATTGTGCTATCATTATTAATTTTATGTGTTACAGGAATTTCACAATCATTTTTTTGTTGTTGAGAACATATAAATTTATATTAAAAATAAACCGACTAAGTTCTTGGACTAGCTCATTAAAGGTTGTTCTAGACAAGGATATTGTCTCCAATGTGGACCAAAATCACCAGCTTCACAATAAATATATAAGGAATAAATTTAAAAAGCTTGAAATAAAAGTAGGATTTACTTTTTTTGCCCTTTTAAAAACCTTTCCAAAGAAAATCCATAATGGTAAACCGTTGATTAAGCAAAAGAGTGCAACGCGAACTGTCTAAAGCTATATCAAATTTACAGTTCCTTAGAAAGATAAAATTACATTTATGATTCTCCGAAATCATAAAAAGCATTTGTTCTCCTCGGTACGCATTGAGTCGTATTCTAATAATGGCACTATGTATGTCATCACAAGCGGATTGTATAAGTTGAAGCGTTTTCACTCATGATAAAACTATAAAAGTATGGTCCCGAACCTTCTAGAAATATCAAGACTAATAGAAGTGTCAAAATGGCTTGCACTCCATGATTAGAAATTCGTCCTCTTGGTGATTGAGAATGGCGGTTTAGCCTTATCTACAATCAAAAACTTATAAAGTGAGGATGTATCTCCCTAGAAATACAAGTAATTGGATCGCGTTTTATGAAATAGGACGAAGATAAAATATATCCATAATTAATTTTAAAATCATGTTGTTTCATAAGAGCTTTTATATTTCCATGCAAAGAATACCATTCTTTTCATGGAAATGAAAGGAAATAGAATTGGTATTCAATTATACATCATAAAATCAATATCCAATAAATTACCACTTATTATAAGTATGACATTTTCTCAACTCGTGTTAAAAAAAAGGTATATAGAGAGCATAGATAAACGAAACGACTTAGTGGAACACTTTTCTAATTATATTCACAAATTGATACTTTTATATGCTGCAATATGAACTTTTTTCCTATTTATACCGGTTCCTATTAGGAAGGGAAAAAGGCACATAATTTTGTGTCAGGTGGCCTAGAAAATAATTTATGGCACCATGGTAAAAGAGTGAAATGATCGCGTCTCTATCAATGGAAAGAGACCACAGTGACAACGGCGGAGGCTTGACCGCTCGCGATGAGCTCTAAACCAGTCAGTGGTAACTCTATCTTTTAATAATTATTTTTCTAATGTCTATTTCCCACATCACACCCTATATTTTAATCAAATAAATATAATTTATTAATACCTAAATTTCTTTCAGAAAATATATGTTATCATCATATTAATTCCTTTTACTTTAATCCCACATTTGCTAATTTTTAGTTTAATGATCAATAGATTCTTCTGATGAAGAAGTGCGTATTCATATGGATCGATTTGAATCACAATGATGAATGTTTGTTCAGGTGTTACGAAAAATGGATGATGAGTCAGATGAAGATATAATACTAACCAACATTATGCTTGAGATATATTTATCACGGTAACCTAGAGATCTAGATCTAAGAAAAGTATTCACAAGAAGATATACGCATTGACAGAGGGATGAAATCACGAGAAGCTGATGCATGATTACTTTCTTTCCGACTGTGTGTTCTCTAATGAAAATTTCCAAGGTCGATTTCGCATTCCTTGACATTTGGTGTTAAAGATTATTAATGAGTTTTGTTAGGCATAACCTCAATTTAATTATCACCATTACACGCTAAATATTAGAGGTCACAGTCCTGAACAAAAGGTTACTTTGTCCTTAAGGGTTCTAGGTATTGGCAAACTTTTGGATTCTAACGATGAGTACCTCCGTATAGGCGAAACAACTGTAATACAAGTATCCTGCGTTTTTTTGCGAAGTAATGATTAATCATTTTGGTTTAACCTGTTTACGAAAACTAAATGATGCAATTTTAGAGAAATATTATAGCAATACCAGGACAAGGGATTTCCAAGAATGCTAGGTAGTCTTGACTGCATGCATTGGGTATGGACGGAATGTCCTACCTACTAAGCCAATCAGTATAAGAAACATTGAGCAAAACCAACTTTTATCCTTGAAGCTTCCACTTCTTATGATTGCTGGATATAACACACTTTTTTTTTTGTCTTCCGAGTCATAGGACGACATAAATATTTTGCACGAGTGATAAAGGGAAATTGTTTTATTTTGAAGCTTTTCTTTGAAGATTTAAAGTATGAAATTTTCCCAAAGTAAATTTCACAATCAACAACCATCATTACACTCATGGCTATTATTTTGCAAATGAAATATGTCCAAAATGTAATGTGTAGTTCAAGCTTACCGTCAACCCCCTCAAGGGGGAAATGGGAAGTTTATGCCAGCATCTTAACAGTAGGAAAACAGATTTGAGAAATGATACGGAACGAGCTTTTGGAATTCTGAAGCGGAAATTCTCCATTAATTGTTGGCCTTATCGTGGTTCAAGTGCCTATAAAATGCATAAGATTATGCTTTTATGCATAATAATGCATAACATAGTAATTCGGGAAACCCGTAGTATGATTGGACTAACCATGAAATGAAGATTTAAGACCTGAGATCAACCTGAAATATGGGTACCTGCAAGAAATTATGCACAAATGAATAGTCACATTCACATTCATAACGAGAATCTGTATGACGGGTAAGGAAGATCTGAAAGCAATTCCGTGGGAAGAATATGGAATAACCGAAGGTCGAATTGATTAATATTAAAATAGTTGAAGCTTATTAGTTTAATTTTGATTATGTTGAAAAGAATGACATGGGTAATCTTCATAATCGATATTATATCTTATATGGACTAGAATAATATCCAAATTACTATGATTTGGTTATGTTGAATTGGTCTAATAAAATGATTTAGTTACTCATGGGTGTCCAACAACTCTAGAATACCCATAATAATGATATCATTAATGGTGGTTTTCGAACATCTAGTTGAACTTGCTTAATGTCACACGTCCCAAATGCACTAGCATCACCTATGAATTGGAATTGGATACATACAGGCTCGATGGACAAAAATTCAACCACTAGTGCTTAGACTTGCATAATTACTTGCCATTATAAGTTCAACCTAGCAATAAACAACTTAGGATTGAAAAGCTTGGAATTTTTCTCCAACTCTTATTGCAATCTCATAGAGGTACCATGCAAATCATTTACAACAAGTAATATGAACACGAAAATGGTGATATCCAATTTTTTCTTTTAATAATAATAATAATAATAATAATAATAAATAGATTGCAAGATTGGTTGTTGGGTAATATATAGGTGATATATATTAACTGTGTCAAAATTTAATCGTCAGTTTGTTTGCCGTATAAAGCCTGCCCAATTTTTTGTACCTCGTTAGTTGATACTTTTTCTCCCCTTAGGCCTATTCTTACGCACATGACAAACAATAGATTTTTCCATATATGCACCCACTATGGGTATGCCAAACTGCCAAATGTATATGCATATATGCCAGAAACAACATATAAGCATACACGATGGAGTTTCCAGCGAGCGATAGAGTTTCGATTGCTAGATGGTCATAGCATCGCTCGCTGGTCATTCAAACACCAGCGATGATCATTAAATCGCTCGCTGATTTGATCATCGCTCAGTAGTTCCTCATCCAACTGCTACAATTTTTTCCCATTATAAATACCCAATTTCAAACTCATTTCAACCTACACCAGAATTTTTAAATCTCTCTAGAATTTCTCAATCTCCAATTCTTTTCCGATCTTCTAATTCCTCAAATAACATGACTGAACATGGCTGAGTTCGTAGCAAACCAACATGTTGCCCGAAAATAAAAAGAGTTGTTAATCATGCCAATGTGCGAGTTCGAATTAGGAGGCGAGTACCAAAATTTACAATTGCGGAAGATGAATGTATTTGCAGGAATTATGTTCCTTTAACTGAGACTTTATTTGCAGATGAATTCAGTCCCCAACCATTTTGACAAAGGAATTTTGGGAAATTTGAAGAATAAACAATGAACCTCAACAATCGTGAAGTTACAAGGTTGAGGCATCACTTCACTATAATCAATAAGAAAGTTACTAGGTATGTTGTTTTACTTCAACAAGAAGGTCGAAACTTGAGGAGTGGTGAAACCATGATGGAACTTCAACCAAGGTGTCGTGCGGAATATCGTCGCATCTACGAAAAAGACTTCGAATTTGGAAGTTATTTTGAAATTTTAAGATTGTTTCCCAAATATTATCCAATATATTTTAGTTTCTTATTTGTCCACTTAAGTTAAGTATTAAAACGATTCAAATTATTTTAAGCATTATAATAAATATTAAATTTTAATATTTGGTTAAAAAATTAAATGTAAGATTGGATTAAGAATAGAATGTAAGACTGGATTAAGAATAGAATTAAGCTTAATTTCCAACAATACTCGTCAAATTTTCAAATTCAACTTCGAATTAATCATTAATAGTCATTTTACAAGACATAAACTAGAAAATAATAATTTGAAATATAGACTTTAAAACTAAAAATTTGGAACAATGTTCTTCAACTTGTTAATCTTCTTCATTTCACTAAACTTCCAATCAATGCGCTCATGGACGGAGTTTCCTTTGTTTATCTTCCTCTTTGGCTTCAAATTTGTTTTGCCTTGATTTTCCTTTACTTGAACTTTTCTTTGCATTTTCTTAGTTGTGGTTTTGACTTGTTAATATCCAAAACTTGCAGGCTTCTTTGCTTCTTACGTATTTCTTTATAACTATCACATATTTTCTTAATGACACCTTCAAGCACTACTCCCGAAAAATCAAGTTGCGTTGCCGAATCAAGTTGAGTTTGAAATTTTGTGCCATTTGGGGAAAAAAAGAAATTAAATTGAGAAAGAGAGAAATTAAATAGAAAAATAGAGAATTTTTTGTGTGTAAAAAGTTTGGGGTAAGTTTTGAATTTGAAAATTACCTATTTATACGCGATAAAGAACTAACCGTTGGCACTAGAGATAATATCGAGCGATATTCATGGCAGCGCTTACAATAAAGTCTTTATTGCTAATGTTATAGTCAATATCGCCCGTTAGAAAGTCCGTCGCTCAGTTGTTTTCCCATAACAATGCAACTCGTTTGCCATGCCACTTGGTATGCCAAATAAGTTTTCTTTTGCATGTGCATAGGAATATAACAAATGAATATTCTTTCTTTATTTTTAAGGGAGTGCTTATCAACTATGAAGATATAAAACTGAATTCAGTGCTCTTTAACTCCAAAAATAAAATAAAAATAAAATCGAATAATGTATTCCAACTACCGATCATGTCTTTCTTGTCATCTCAGTAACCGGCATAGAATATGAGAAAAAATGGCCGCGGGCGTTGACTAGAGTCAAGGAACCTAAAATACTTCATATCAACACTATCTTAATTTTGGATATAGAATCATCAATCCATATTTGAGTCCCAATACAAATCCTTATCTTTGAATCGATTTGAGAAGCTCGAGAAGAGATATTCTAACCAACCTTGTTAGTGGCTGAATTTCTGGGTTTTTTATTCCTCTCCGCACCTCCGAACTCGCCAATGGAAAAACAGGCACCTCCCTTCACCACCAATGCATGCAGGGACAACACTTCACCACAACTGCCTCAACCATTACTTCACTCAATGAAATCTGAAAAGCAACATCGAAAATCTAAGCAAGCTGCATGCGTGTCTCGGCCAGAAGAAGCGTTTTTGTTTAAAGAAAACCAAAAGAAGAATAATAGAAACCTTTCGGGGGACTCTCAACAGACCTTCTTCTCCTTTTCATCAACATCAGTTTCGAGCAATCCAGAAGTGCTTTCCAAAAAATTTGAAGAAGCAGACCAAAACTTTCCATCAAAACAATCAAACACATATCATCTCAGGAAAGATAACACAACCTCGAATCTTCAGAAACCCCAAAAAGATACAGAAACAAAACCAACCTTTACAAAAAAGCAAAAAGATCAACGTATCCCTATCTTTCAGCTGAAAGGATGCAGAACCTAATGCAAACCCACAATGAACACAGTTTAGCAGTAAAAGTGGTGGGAGGATATGAAGATTTTTCACAGGTCAAGAGAGCGCTGAGCAACAGAATATTCCCAATCCTGATACATCACATAGAAACAAATGCTACCTTTCAGGTAATCCAGATGTCCCTCAAACATAAATCTGATAAGGAGTTCATCCTAGCACATCAACCGTGGATTGCAGGGCCTCATGTTATTCTATGTGAAGATTGGAATTTTTTTGTACAACACCCGCTCAACTGTTTTAAGTTTTCACCGTTTTGGTTTCAAGCTCTTAACCTACCAAGACTTTTCAATGAGGAAGAAGCAATCAAAGATATCATCGAGAGGTCAGGAACTGGGACGGTGTTACAACTAGATCTGGAGATCTCACCACCAAGAGATTTAGTCATGATGGATCTAAACAAACCTTTCATGTCGGGGTTCATGCTAAGTATGGGTAGAGGAGTATGGATCCAGTTTGCTTATGAAAATATCCCTGTGTTGTGTTTCTTCTGTGGCTTCCCTGGTTATACCTTCAAGGAATGCAAAAACAACTCTGTAGTGAGATTATTTCCAAACTTTCCTTTTGCAAAACTAAATGCACGTATGAAGGCTACAACATACAGAGGAAATCGAACAAACAGTATGCTTGAATACCGAGCTACAAACATAACCCAGGGGGAATCATCAAGCATAAGACAGAAAAGATTCAAAGAACTGAGAGAGGACAACCAACATGCGGTGGAACAGTTGGAAAAGAACAACCCAGCACCGATTCAAGAAGTACAAAAAGAGGTGACTCAGGAGGATAGGGTTGTGGAATCGGCTAACCCACCACCGTTCCCGGCGAGATTATCCGAAGAGATGACTCGACGCGGTCTTGCATGGAGCCCGGTAAAATCGCAACAGAAATCTGACAAATTCACTGCTACAAGCCAGACAATGCAGCCGCCACAGGAAAGCAATAAAGATTGTTCCCATGCACAAAAACATGGAAAAGCGCCTGCAGCGGAAAAGAATGTCAGAGGAATATCTAAGGATCAGGCCCCGCAACACAACACGTCGGCTCGACCAGCTCAGACACCTGGTGGACTGCCTTCTCACCTGAAGAACAAAAGCAACCAAGTGGAAAGCCCAGTTCAGCCAAATGCAAGCACCAAAGGAAAATAAAAAGCCCACCCAGAAGAATCTACTACCACAACGGCTGGACCCATGCAGCAGCATCCACAATCAAACCCGGAAGTGTCACCGCCACCGAAAACCAAACCCGGTATCAACCGAATGTTAACCTTTTTTACTCCTGAGTATACTAAAGTACTTTTGAATGAATTGGAAAACAGGGATATGCAAGTGAATATACTGGTTCATCTTTTCAAGGTCAAGCCGGAGGTTACGGTGTCTACTGCACCTGCAACAACATTAAAAACCTATAAAAGGAGGACTGCCCTGACACCTTCAAAGCTGCCAGCACACTTGATGATTCCAAACACACCGGATTTTGGAGCCCAACCGCCGCCGACAAAAGTCCGTAAATATGCATCCATAGCTCAGTTGGAATTACAACAAACCAATACACCGAAACAACCGACATTTGAAATACCAACCTTGAGACATAGGAAGCCGCGGACTGCTAGAAACATTTTTCAACAAGCACGGAATATCCATGTTGCAGAAAATTCAACCAACTCCAGAAACAGCTCAACTGTGGAACGGAACGATGAAGAAGAAAGCAACATTCCTTCAACTTCAGTCAGACCAGCTTGGAGATTCTCCTTGGATGCAGGGACTATCATAGAAGCTGAAGAAAATCTTGCGCGTGGTGTTGGCTTGAACCAACACACGCATCAGAAATGAGTTACTTGGCGTGGAACTGTCAAGGCATCCACAAAGCCTTGACAGTCTCTAAATTACGTGAATATACACGTAAATTTAGACCCTCTTTGCTTTTTTTGTCTGAAACTTTAGCGACTGTGTCGCATATGTCTTTTTTGGGAACTTCTTTAGTTTTTTTTGGTTCTTTCACTGTACCATGTGAGGGACATAAAGGTGGCCTATGCTTGATGTGGACGTCCCACCTTAATGTCTCGGTTTTAGTTGCAAATCAAAATATAATTCATGCCTACATCACAACAACTCAACCTCAGCTTACACCACCATGGATTTTTACTGGCGTCTATGGACCTCCCCAACCAACTCCAAGAGCAGCACTGTGGCAAAACTTTGATAACATTCTGACTACACCAACTGTTCCCTGGATTCTAATGGGTGATTTCAATGAAATTGTTGAACAGATTGAAAAGAAAGGAGGAAGACCAGTAACCAACAATCAGGCTAGAATATTCAAAATTTTTATAAATACTCATGGCCTTATTGATTTAGGATACCAGGGAGATACATTTACATGGACCAACAATCAGATCGATGGAAATTTCATTATGGAGAGACTCGACAGAGGACTCGCAAACCAACAATGGCTGGATAACCAACCGCAAGCTCTACTCAGACATTTTACAAGAATTGGTTCAGATCATGCACCGCTCCCTTTGAACGAAAGAGAAATGAAAAGAAGATACACAAAAAACTTCCGAGTTGAACACCTGTGGTTCTTACACCCACAAATGAAAGAGATTGTCATTACAGCTTGGGAACAAAATTACTCCCATGAGGAAGCTGAGACGGTAGGACAAAACCTATTGACAAGAATGAGGGAAATAGTTGTGGCCCTACAAAAATGGCACAAACAAACGTTTGGCCATCTACCTGAACTCCTTAAGGAAGCTGAGTTTCAAATACAATTGGCACAATCAAAATTTGCAACCACAACAGGAAATAAACTGATTTTTTTGGCTGAAGCATGAAAGAGACACTAGGAATTCACACCTGATGCTCCTTCACTGTCATGATGAGTACTGGAAACAAAGATCGCGAGTTGACTGGTTAAAAAATGGAGACCTCAACACCAAATTCTTTCACACTAAAGAAACCATCAACAACAGAATCAACCACATTCACCAACTACTAGATGCAAATCAAATATGGGTATACAATCAAAGACAAATTGTTGCAATGCTGATCCAACATTATGAACAACAATACATAGCACAACCTACATAGATGTACATGCAACTCTTTGCCAACATAACACCTCGGATATCACAGTTTCACTGCACCCAGTTGATGAAAGCACCAACCATTGAGGAAATTCACAAAGCTATTCAAAGTATTGGATCAGAGAAGGCACCGGGGTCGGATGGATATACAATTAAGTTTTCCAAAACTTTCAGGGACACTACAAAACCGCAAATTATAGACATGGTGACCAATTTTTTTGAAAATGTGGAGATGGCAAACCCCATCAACCACACAAACATTACTCTCATCCCAAAACCAGACAACCCAACCTCAACAAATGAATTTCGACACATTGGTCTTTACAATGTGGTTTACAAAATTATTTCCAAACTGCTAGTGGATAGACTGAGACCTATACTTCAGTTTATGATCAGTCCATACAAAAGTGCTTTTGTCCCAAACAGAGCTATTCATGATAACATAGCCATTGCCACTGAAATTTTCCATTACATCCGTTCTACAACACCAACCAAAAACCCAAAAATTTCAATGAAACTAGACATAAAGAAGGCATATGACAGTCTAGATTGGGGGTTTGTGAACAAACCTTGATCTCCTTGGGTTTTTCGGCCAAGTTTGTAGAATATATAATGTTATGCATAACCACAGTGACATATGCTATTAACATCAATGGATCACCTCAGGGACACATCAAACCAACAAGGGGACTCAGATAAGGATACCCATTGTCACCCTACATTTTTATAATGTGCGCAGAAATCCTATCCACCAATCTAGCAATCCTGAAAAATGCAAGCAAGTTGAAAGGGTTGAGCATTTCGACAAAAACTTCCCCGATACTACATCTGATGTATGTAGATGACTTACTCATTACCTGCACGACAGATCAGAAAACTTGTGATAACCTCAACAAGGTACTACACAGTTATTCAAGCTCGGCAGGACAAGCGATCAACTTGGAAAAATCATTCATCATACATCATCTAAACACGACTCCAAGTGTAACAGAGTGGCTGTCAACTATGTTCAACATCCCTACAACTTCGAATCCGCCTAAATATTTAGGTGTGGAATTCAAACAAGGAAGAAATTCATCACCAATATTTTCTCAGCTACCACAAAGACCGGAGAGAAAAGCCAAAGGGTGGATGGAAAAGTGTCTAAACCAAGTTGGTAGATGGCTACTCATAAAATCAATTCTACTTCCCACAGCTAATCACATTATGCAAACCCAATTACTGCCAGTACATGTCCATCACAAAATAGACAAAATCACAAGGAATTTTTTTTGGGGACATGGTAAAACAACAAGGAAATTGCATATGATTGGTAAAGACAAACTCAATCTACCAAGGAAACAAGGAGGACTAGGCATCAGGAATACCAGAATGCATAATTTTGCTCTACTGGGAAAAAATATTTGGCAAATGCATGTTAGGCCGAACACAATCCGCAACATTATGTACAAAGCCAAATACATGGCGGATGAATCCATCCTGTGAAGAATTCCAACCCCACCGGCATGGAAAAACCTAACAAAAACATCTTTTTTTTTTACAGGAAAACTTTGCAATGTAGATAGGAGATGGAAAAGCGACAACAATAAACGACAACTGGATACCCATGCATGCACGTCTTCCGTCTTTGAGAAATTTTGGCAACAATTTGGTAAGTACATTAATGATGCCACATTCATTTAATTGGAACACTGAATTGTTAGATCAGAGTTTCCAGCCACACATAAGTAGTGTAATGAGAGCTATTCATATTCCAAACCCAACTTCACCCGACAAACCAATTTGGCCACATGCCAACACGGTGCAATACACGGTCAAGAGTGGATATGAGATTCTTTTACAACAGCAGGTCTCTTCAACGAACCAAGCTCCACAGACCGATTCATTTAACATAACAAAAAGGTACAAGACCTTATGGAAAATGAACTGCCCCAAAAAATCAGACTTTTCCTCTGGAAAGTCAGCCACAATGGATTACCAACTTTTGAAGGCATGCACTATAGACACATTGTGGGTACCAATATGTGTCCTATTTGTAACTTACAGCGGGAAACATTCCATCATTGTCTTTTTGGATGCCCCATGGCCAAGGAGACATGTGAACTTTTGTGCAGACATGCCAACAAAAATGCAGCCATGTATGATGCATACAACGACATCGTCCTACCACCACATCCACTGGACGCTACCATCTGCCAACAGATACGGCAAGGCAACAGAACAGTACAACAACATAGAGGAGGGACAACAACAACGACTACGTGACAACCACCATCTAACTTTGAGGAATTCCTAAAAATGCAGGAATACAAAGAGGATTTCACATTGTGCTGTTACATAATATGGAATATTTGGCTAGCAAGAAATGCAAGGGTATACAAAAATACCGTGCAAACACCTCAACGAACATTCCATATATCCTTACTGTTGAGCCCAGAATACAACTGGGCAACACGACACAACATATTCACACATCCGGAAACAGGGCAACAACAAGGAAGAACAACAATGACTAGATGGATAAAATGGGATGCACCACAGACTCAATGGCTGAAAATCAATACCGATGGAGCAAGCAAGACGGACAGGTACGGTACACCAGTGGCTGCTGGAGCGGGCTGGATATGCAAAAATGAACAGGGTTCGGTCATCATGGCAATGGCGGCACCTATTGGCAGAACCACGGAAATAGTAGCGGGAACTTGGGCTATGCTGCTAGCGGCTAGGATGGCAACAACAAAAGAATGGCACGATGTACACTTCGAAAAAGACTCGACAACCTTGTTGACTCTAATCACAAAGGAACATTCTGAGGCTCCTTGGATCATTCAACAAATGTTGTGAGAATTACGACAACATTTGCAACAATTAAGAAGGTATGTCATAACACACATATACAGGGAAGCTAATAAGGCGGCAGATAGACTTGCAGATTTCGCAGCAAAAAAACAATTACAAAATGTGAATGACAACAACAACAGTAGTTCGACAAATGTATGGGACAACCAATCCTGAATTCCTCAATGTAATTCTATTGAATGGCTCAATGGGGACTCGCTACCCAAGAGAAGTTCTGGTTTAATAAATAAATGAAGCTTCTTTTCAAAAAAAAAAATGTCTTTCTTGTCTAGAAAATGTACTCATGCAATGCACATTTTCGTCAACTAACAAAACAATTATTATTGTATGAATAACTGAAGACCATCAAGGTTACATAGTTTATCGAAGTTGACAAGAAGAATACAACATCCTATACAAAAAAAAAAGATGAAGTTTTTAAGTGTACTTACCATCTTTTTAGTAGTTTTCTCGATTCTCTGTTCTATTGTGTCCGCAAAGTATTTAGTGGTTGGAGGTGACAGTATATGGAGCCTAAATGCGGATATGGACAATCGGAGCGGATCCAACACCTTCTACAGTGGAGATACTCTAAGTAGGTTTTGTGATTTTTTGTTTATTTATTTCACAAAGAATTCACAATTGTCATGCTGATCAGCTTAATTACCATGTCGGTGATGTTCAAGTTTATTTGATAAGGTTTGTGGTGTCTTTTCTTTTTATTCATAGTTTAGGGTGTCTTTAATTTAGGAGATATATAAGTATCTTTTTTCAACATATATTGTAGGATCACAATCTCGCAGCTGCAACACTTCAGCGAAATTATTAACAACATAACACAACAATGTCGCAAAACAATTTCAGAAACGACATAATAAACGACATTAGCTAAATCATGAGAAAAATATAATGGACTTGCGAGAATTAGGAAGTATGCGAGATTAATATTTGTAAGGTTGCGAGAATGTCGCAAGCCATATCCGAAAATAAAGGACAGATTAGTTGTCATCTACTATGTAATTCCCTATAAATAGCCATTCAATTGTAAAGGAAAAGGAGAGAGATCTTTTTAGAGAGAGGAATAAAAAACAATTAGGAGAGAGAAAATCAAGAGTGGTTGTTGTTCTTAATCCCTTTATATTTTCTTGTAAGATTGTTCAAAGATTCATCAATAAAATTAAGATTGTTAATCCAAAAATGAGTTGAATGTTAATGAAATCTTGTGAGGGGTGTAGTGTAGGATTTCCTGCAACTACATAATGGCGCTAGAAACAGGGAATGAAGATTGAAGATTGTTCTAGAAAAAGTTGAAGATTAATATTGTGATTTATTAGAATTGAAAGTAATTGGTGAAAAAACTTACATAATCTCTTACAATTTGTTAGTATTGAAAGAATGGCTAGAAGGAGAAATGTATCGGAACAACCGACAACTGCTAGAAGAAGAAGTAAAAGACTTGCTGGAAGGGAGAGAAGTGAAATGGGAGAATCTACTAGAAGGAGAAATAATGGAGAAAATCAAGTTCAACCGCCAGTTCAGCAAGCACCGGTACAAAATGGAACAATAGATTATGATAGAGTGAGTGTACACACTTGGCGATCAAATTCAGCAGAAGAAGTAGAAGAAGATCAGCAAACCAGGAACCATAGACAGGTAGAGAGAAATCAAGAAGCAGATGAAGGAATAATTCATGGAGATGAGGAAATTGGAGTGTTAGAATCGTTGAGACGAAGAATACATGAAGAAAGAAGAGCTGAGGCAGAAGAACGTGCAAATCTAACAAGGCAAAATCACGAATTGAGGATGGAAAATATGAGACTACAGAGTAGAAGATCGAGAAGTACTACAAGATCATATTCAAGGTCGACTAGAAGAGAGATGAGGCGAAACTCACCCACAGTTAATGCTGGAAATAATACTCGAGAAGAAATACCAAATCATAATGAAGAACATCGCGAAGATATAGAAAGGACTGATGATCGTTACGTTCCACAAAATGAATCTTTTGATGATAGGCAAAATGATAGAAATCAAGAGAATGGACAACGTCAGTGACGAAATAATCAAGAGGGCGAAGGGAATCGAGAGGAAGGAAGGAGAATTTTACATGAGAGAGAAGCTCAAAGAAATCAACAAACAATTGAAGAAGAAATTGAAAGACACTATGCTGAACAAGCACGTTTAAATCGCGAACGTGAAATATTGAGAGCGGAAATGGAAGAACAAGAGCTGCAGGAGGCGATTCGCCGAAATAATCACGAAAATCGAGAAAGAAGGCGTACACAAAACCGGAATAACGGTAATCTCAATGAAGAGTATGATAGAGTACAGAGGAGGGCTGAAAGACAACGAATGGAATTGATAAGAAATGAACAGAATCATGGAGGGAAAAATGAGAGACATCATCATATGCGAATTCAAGATAGAGATGAGGAAGAGAATCGCAGGAGAAGATGAGATGAGGATGATGAAGAAGAAATGCAAAATTTCGCGAGAGAAGAAAGACATGAACGCAGAAGAAAGGAGGCGAAATTAAAAAGACTATTGAATCAAAATTTAGGCGTAAATGAACAAATCTTAAAAAAATTGGAAGAAGTGAGAGGAATGCTAAATAATAGAGGGGAAATAGGCAGAAGACAATTAGACGAAGCTATAGAAGAAGCTGCGAAAACTCCATTTACAAGAGAAGTACAACTAGGAGGAATACCCCCGAAATGCAATTTGCCTGCGTTAACCAACATCTTTGATGGAACAACTTGTGCAATTCAACACATCAAAGTCTATGCGAGATGCATGTTACAGTGGGAAGATCATGATGCCGTATTGTGCAAGTATTTTGCATCCAGTCTAACAGGAGAGGCGTTAAAATGGTTCGAAGGTCTACCAAAAAATACAATAACATCTTTCAATCATTTGCAGACCACATTCTTGGGGGCATATATAAGTAACAATTCTTTGCAACCTGGTATTGAAGATGTGTTTGGATTAAAACAAAGGATTGGCGAAAGTTTGAAGCATCTAACCAAAAGGTGGAGGACTATGTGTAGTGAGATGGCCGGCCTTGTGGATGAGAGATATCTTATCTTGTTATTTATCAATGCTATGTTCGCAACCAATCTATTGTATGTCCAAATTTTCAGGGTCAAGAACACAATCACAATGACCGAACTGCGAGAACTTCAGGAAGAGTATATTGCTCTAGAAGAAAGGCAAAATGAGATGGAATCATACCCAGTTGCGAATACCAGTTCACAAGCAGCGAATGCAAGCTTATTAGCCAAACTAATAAACACAGTGACGAGCACTTCGCAAGGACAACAAGAAAAGGTGACGGGCAACAATCAACAGAAGCTGGTGGCTATGGGAAACCGAGATCAAGAGGAGTATGAAAGAGAAATAAATTTCTACAATCGTGGTGGAAATAACAAGATTCAAATACTTGATCAACCGCAAGAAACTTATGGAGGTCAGAGGCAAAACTATCATAGAGGACATGGAAGCCACAAGATAGTGTGGGAGGAGATCAAGATGCCACCTATAAATGCAAGCGTGGAGAAAATATGGGAAGCTATAATTTTTATGGAGAATATACCAACACCATGGAACATGGGAACTGAACTACCTCCAAGCAACAGAAGTCATGAGTTCTGTTCTTATCATCATTTCCATGGACATACTACAAATGATTGCAGAAATATAAAGAGAATTATTATGAGAATGATAGATCAAGGAAAGCTAAACCACTTTCTGGTAGGGCATCCACAATCTCAACCATTGCCGCCACCACCACTAGAGCATCACAGAGTAAACACGGTAAAATAAAAGGAAACATTCTTCGTAGAAGTTGGTGCAAAAGCAAAGAATCTATTCTGTCACTCTATCGTACATTCATACAAAACAATTGAAGATTTTCATGACAATGTTTTGAGTAGAGTGTTCGCAAGAGACAATGATGGAAGATAAATTATGAATATTGCGAAAATCTCGCCGCTAGAGGAATGGCAGAAACAGACTATTTCTTTTACCGCAGAAGAAGTCCCTGAAGGTGGAGAAGTACATGACAATCCATTAGTGGTAAAATTAGAAGTTAATCCAAAACCTAAAGAAGATGAAGATGATGAAGCTGAAGATTCATGGGAAATTAATAGAATTATGATCGATACTGGAAGCTTTGTGAATATCTTATTCTATCATACTTATAAAACCATGGGAGGGAGAGATGATGATCTTATACCATCAACATATAAGATATATGGTTTTGATGGTACTACCAAAAAGCCTAAAGGGGAAGTTACTATGCGAATTCCATTGAAGGGGATATCTTCTGAAATCCTGTTCTGTGTCGTTGACATAGAATCACCCTACAATGCATTGATTGGACGGCCTTGGCTACATGGGATTCTAGGTGTAACTTCAACTTTCCACCAGTGCATCAAGTTCCCTCACCCCAGCGGTGTAGGAATCATAAAGGGAGATTGGGTTGAAGGAAGGAAATGTTACGAAACTGAGGTAGAATCCTGCGAAGGAAAAGCAACCAAGAAGGAAAGTTGGCGACACAAAATCAGAGAGACACAAATAAGTGAGAGGTTGATGGTGGATGCCATCGAACAAAAAGAAGAATAAATGTTGTGAGGCTGATGCTAGTTCATAGTAAGAAATTGTGAACAATTTACTATCAATGAAGCAATAGCAGAGAATAACAAAGAGGCAAAGAATGGCGAAAGTAATAAAAATAAGAAGTGTATGAATGATTGATTTGTTGCGACACTATAGCAACAAATAAAATTCTCAAAAATATATTTTATTGAATGACAAAATTGAGATTGCGAAATGCAAATACAATATGATATACGAGAACTTCGCAGAGATGATAAATTCTACAAAAGACAATCAAAGAACAATGACAAAAGAGAAAGGGGCGAACCTTTATGGCGCACACCCTAGTTCGTGAATAAAATTTCGCAAGAGGCAAATGTAAGACCTAAAGTACGTCATATAAGGGGGTACCTGTTGCATGGCTCAGGGAAAGGCTACACCGCCACCGGAACCTGGGTCATGGAGATTGGTGGTCAATAAATCCCATCCGGAGAGGAACCTTGGATTCTCAGCTTAAGCATATGACTTAGGTAATAAGGACTCTCCCAAGGAGTGCAGAATCTGACCAAGGCGCCGAGATACACGATTGAGTCAAGAGTGACAGGGGCGTCTGGAGCGAACCTTGCCATTCTTGACAAGTCTTGGCTTATACTTCACTCGGCCCGAAGAAAACCCCACTTAGGGTGCAGTCTCGTAACCATAAACCCTATAGGTAAAAGGGATAAGAGGCTGCGAAAACAACTGGTTGTTGTTAAGACCAGATGAGAGGAGCCAACCTTGTATGGTAGAGGTACGCCTCCTTGGAGGGTCAACCAGGGGGGAGATAAGGGCGGCACCCTCCATTAGGGAGCTGATAAGTGTCTTAAGACGCAAATGTCATGAGGCTTTTTACTCGCAAGGGTATTAAGGCTTGTCATATTTGTGCGACAATCCTGAAGAGGCAATAATACTAAAGAGAAAGATAAGACGAGATCAATGGGTTTTCGGATGAAAGTGCGAAGACGTCCTGCGATTTCGTCGCAAGACGACAATGTCATGGGACTTTATTTTCGCAAGAATATTTAGGCCTGTCATATTGTCGCGACAATCCTGAAGAGGCAATAATACAAAAGAAAAAGTTAAGACAAGATCAATGGGTTTTTGAATGAAAATGCAAGGACGTCCTGCGATTTTGTCGCAATGACAAGAGGTGGCATAATAAGACCTTTAACTAGGAAGGCAAAATAAGACCACACAAGAATGAAATTTTGAAAAGAATCAAAATTCACTTCGTATATGACTGCGAAATTATACAAAAACAACTGCGAAGCTGAGGCACAAAATAAGAGAAATCTGCAAAATCTCTCATTTGAATACAAATAACAGAGGCAAGTATGGAATGAATGAAATCAAAAAATATTATTTGCAAGGAAGAATTGTTTTAATGAATGCAGGTCAAAATAAAAGAAACTTATATATTAAGGAATATGGGGAACCAAGAGAATTCGCAAGTATACGAAAATAAGGAATAAATGTACAAGTGTTACAGAAGATCAAAGAAAGAAAAAAATACTACTTCTTAGTTGATTCTTCATCATCTTCATCCGATTTTCTCTCTTCTTCATCCTCATCAGAACCTTTACCTCCATCAGAATCTTCATCACCATCAGATTCTTCATCATCAGCTTCACTATCAGAGATGATCAGACTAGGGGTGTTCTTTGGGATCTCCTCTGAGAGACAAGGATAATCAGAGTGAGGAATACTATGGTCATTGCAAACCATTTGAATAGTTTGATTGCGAAAATGCAGAGCGTCATTCTTAAAGTTCGCAGCAGTGATCTTGAATTGATTCTTCAATCTAGAATATTTATCGTTGCGAGAGGAAAGACTCTTTGCGAGTTCCCCTTTCTCAGCTTCAAGTTCTTCAATTCTGTGGCGATATCTACTCTCAGAACCTGCGAACGAAAGACAATCAATTAATAATTTAGTGAGAACTCAAAAGAGACAAAAGACTAGTAAAAAGGAACAGTTGGTGACCTTCTCTGTCAGAAATCATATCTCTAATCAAGGCTGTATGCTCAGCTTGGAGACTAATATTTACGCCTAAATCTTTTCTGGCATCATCTAAGATTTTCGCATCCCAAGCGAACTCATCATCATTATTTATGAGAAAACGAGAACGAACTTGGTTTTCTCTCTCGCTAAGCACAACATTTTGACGATTGGCTTCATCTCGTTCAAGTTGAACCTCAAGAAGGGTCTCTTGGAATTTCGCCAAAGCCTTAACACCTTGATCAGAGATACGATCTTTATCATCTATAAGTTTGCTAATCTTGGTTCTTAATTTATTGATCTTCCCTTTAGAATTGAGATAAAAACGTTTAAATTGGTTGGATAAACCTAAACTAGATCTATGATCAATCTCTAAGAGGAGAAATTTGGATTTAAGTTCATTCAAAGACAGAGATGAAATTTTATCATTAGAGAAACTATTCAAAGATTTATTAAGATGTTCAAGAAGAGTGTTATTATCTAGGGCATCAGGAAATGAACGAAGAAGAGTGGCTTCATCAGAAAGACCATAAATGTCTGCAAAAAGGATTAATCAAATAAGATAAGACAATAGGATGAATGAATGAAAGGAAAGGAGAAAAATTACATACCATAGAGCTGATCATTAGATTTTTGAAGAGTAGAAATTTTGTTCCTTTGCGAAGAAGTGTCGGTTTCCAGTTGTTTGTTCTTCTCGCAAAGACCTTTAACTTCAACTTATAATTGTTCGTTCTTCTCACGAAGACCCTTAGATTCAGTTTCCAGTTCTTCATTCTTCGTACAAAATTGAAGATTCTTCTTTTCGAGAATTTCGCGTCTCCTCTCCAAATCTAAGGCAACAGCGAAGAAGCTTTTCCAGCCTGCGAAGAAAATACAAAAAATAATTGAAATAAAAAGAAATTTTGAGTCACAATAATGAAGAAGTAAAAAGACGAAGGCATACCAAACTACTGAGAGAATTTAGGAAGCTAGGAGTCACTGATCTGGATACCCCACGAAGAGAACTATCACCATCCAACAAAGGAGTATCGCAAATAGTTGCGAGAGCTTTGCATGTACTGGCGAGGCAATTATCTTCCATCCCTTGCTAAGAATCAGAGAAGATACCAGATAACTGTGGCATAGAGGATTCAGGTGGAGAATCTTTATTCGCAGCAGAGTCGTCATCATCATCTTTGTTGTCTTCATCATCTTCAGAACCATCAGGGAAATGAACATCTGAAGAAGGAGGAGAATTCCCTCTCTTTCTTTTCTTTGAAGAGGATGCAGATGATTTTCCTTTGCGAAAAATATCTTTACCCTTATCACCAGCCGTTGCAGCTTTGGTGGGTTCTTCTACTTCAGCAATAACCTTCACACACAAATGAAGATAAGAAATAGAGGCAACAATATATTGTTTAAAATCATAAAAGAATATTTCTTACCTCATCTGTTTCAGTCCTGCGGTAGCTATCTTTCAGTTTTTGGATCTGTAGAATGTCGCAAGAATCAGCGAACAAAAGAGTAAAGATAAATAAAGAAACATAAAGTGGGCGAAATTGGAAGAAATATACCTCTTTCACTTTATCAGGCCAAGAGAATACCCAGGGTCAATAAGCGGTGAGATTCGCAGGAATGACATTAGAACCAGCAATATAGGGCCTTTCAACATCAAGGGGAAGACGCACCATTTATCATCTTTGGATTGGCGAGGGGTTTTATTTATTCCAGAATTCCAATCAATGTCGTGCACGAGCATTTTATCTTCAGCAATAACATCCTTCCTTTTCAAGCGAACACCCCAGCGAGTATTCTCCTTCTTCATAGATATTAGTTCATAATTTTCGAATAAATTCGCTACTGTGTACTTCTCAGCGACTATCTCCAAGTCTGCGAATTTAGGATCCCTAAGCTCTTTAGGATAAAGAGATCCTTTACCAGCACCGCGATTAGCAAACTCCAATATCAGACGGATGCAATCCCCACTTAATTGGAAGATAGCTCGCGAAAAATTCGAATGAGCAAGAATTTCATAAAATAGAGGAATGTCAGGGTTATAAAGAGGAATAGGAAGACCTGCGAGAATTTGACCCAACGAGACTATGATTGTCTGATCATCAAAGTGATGATCAGAGAAAAGTGTAATGGAAAGAATTGATTTGGCACTTTCACCAGGAATGGTAGAAAGTGTGAAACCTCTCTCGGCAAGATCTTTTTGAACTTCCTTCAAGGTTTTCTCATGCTTTTGACTGCTTGGAGGCATATTTGAATATAGAGTATGTGAATGAATGAAGAATTAAGAAGATTGAAAAAAGAAGATAGAATAAAAATTACAGTAGAGGAATTTGCGGAGAAAATGATGAAGTTGCAGAGAAGATAAAAAGAGAGTAGAAAGTGAGAAAAGGAGACTAAGAAAGAGTATATATAGAGGAAATTTTTTCGAGAAGATAAACACAATTAAGGCGAAAAGACGTGAACGATTGAGAAGCAGCGGTTACAAAAGACGTGTCAAGAAACAAATGGAAGAAAAGATACGTGTAATAAATGCAGGATACGAAGAGATGGATAACTGCAACATTTCTCATATCATTCTCTTCTTCGAAGAGACGACATGAGAAGAGGAAAGATGTAGGATCAGAATCTCGCAGCTGCAACACTTTAGCGAAATTATTAACAACATAACACAACAATGTCGCAAAACAATTTCAGAAACGACATAATAAACGACACCAGCTAAATCATGAGAAAAATATGATGGACTTGCGAAAATTAGGAAGTGTGCGAAACTAATATTTGTAAGGTTGCGAGAATGTCGCAAGCCATATCCGAAAATAAAGGACAAATTAGCTGTCATCCACTATGTAATTCCCTATAGATAGACATTCAGTTGTAAAGGAAAAGGAGAGAGATCTTTTTAGAGAGAGGAATAAAAAACAATTAGGAGAGAGAAAATCAAGAGTGGTTGTTGTTCTTAATTCCTTTATCTTTTCTTGTAAGATTTTTCAAAGATTCATCAATAAAATTAAGATTGTTAATCCAAAAATGAGTTGAATGTTAATGAAATCTTGTGAGGGGTGTAGTGTACGATTTCCTGCAACTATATATATCTTAGTTCTTGCTTTGGGTACGACCATGGTACCTGTTTATTAATCTAAATTTTATGTTGGTAATTATCTTCTTTACAAAGTTGATGTTCAATTTGGTTCAAGTGATTTGTGTTAATTAATTATCATAATTTGGATGTTGTGTGCTATGGAATTTCTACTTGATGAGAGATACAAACTCACAAACTTAAAAAAAATATATGACTTTTTCGTCTCCTTCGTTCTTTGTTGGAAACAATAACATAACCACAAGAACACAAAATAAGCCGGTAATTTTATACTCCGTTGCAACATCAACATGCAACTTGTTTTTTTACGTGACCAATAACAACATCAATGCACTTCTTTAAATCGTAAGAGCATCCATAATCCATATGCTAATATGATACGCTTACATATCAACAATTCGTAATGTAAATTTTTATTTATGCCAAATATCATAAATTCGTATGATAAATGTACCATACAACCCAAATACAATTTTGGGTGTTTAAAATCGGAAACAACTAACAAATTTTATTTTGGCGTGGAGAGTGGCTGACTCCATTTTACTCGTACATATTCTAATGAGAGAAGAGTTGAATGTGCAGAATTGTTCGTTATAAATTGGGGAGCAGTTTTAGCATCCACTCAAACGCAGGATGTGCTTGAGACATACTAATGGACAATATGAGTTTAGACCTGAACTTGCGTTTAAAAGACTGGACCTTCCTTGAATTTTGGATGTCGGCAAAGTTTTAAACTCCCCACCTTAGCAAGGGGAAGTTTCAAACACGGCATGCTTTAACCATTCACCTACCGTGGTGAATCAATGTACATATTATGTGCTAATATGTCATGGTATATTTAACTTTCACCGTAACAATTTGATGCACATGATTGTGGATGCAAATAATCATGCTTATTATTAAAAACTTTACATCACATTCTGCTATTTATTCTGCTCTTCGTCGTTTTTGGTTAGTTGAAGTAATGCTTGTTGTATTTCAGGAGCTTGATACCTAACCGCCTTCAACTCTCCGGTAACGGTTTGACAGTTGCGGCAGAATAACAAACTTGAGGCAAATACGGTTAACGATTCCTATATCTGGGTATGGTTGAACATTCGGCTGAAATATTTTGATGATTATACCTTCTTCTTCTTCATCTTCTATCTAGGGTTAATTTGAAGTTTTTCTAACTACAAAATTAAGAAAGGTAACAGTTTTTCATGCTTTCTGGTGAAAGCTTGGAGTGATTCGAAGATCTAGGTAAGCGACCATGTTTCAGCAAGGACGATTCTGATGATCGTCGAGGAAAGATGGTAGCTTCCTGTCATGGGATAATCTGCATACATGATGACAAAGCCAAGGATATTGGTCTCTGGAACCCTGCTACGAAAAAATGCAGACTTCTCCCAAAACCATTGCGTAACGGAAATTTACATGCGGATTTTGTTGGCTTCGGATTTGATGTCGAAAACAAGGATTACAAAGTGCTGCTAGTCACCTCATTCAAACAACATGGGTGGGATCAGTGGCGCTCTTTAGATTGTGTTCGTAAAGTTCAAATTTACAGATTGAGTACTGATTCCTGGAGATGGATAGATGTGGATTTGGCCACCCATTGTCCAAATGTAGATGATTATAAGCAAGGACTATATCTGAATGGCAGCTATTTTATCTCGGGCGTGGACTACTGTTACCAAGATCAAAAATATCAAGATGTGATTCTTTCATTCGATTTTCACAAAGAGATCTTTAGGAAATTTCTGGCTCCAGCTGGGGGTGACGTACCAATCTCTCGTTTGACCCAATTATACTCAATAGGTGAGAAACCGGCTTGCACAAAGGGTCGTGACTTCATGTTCTTTGAAATATGGATTCTTAATGATCACAATAAGAAGGAGGAGTGTTGGACTAAACTTTATAGTCTCAGACCCTTATCAGACTCCAATTTAAGGTGGTGGTATTGTAATACCCCGATATTCGGCAGTGGTTGGCCGAATGGAATATAATTAATGATTTGTCCTTTCTTAACACCGAGGCCTGATGGGTTCACTTGACTGAGTTGTGGGGAAAAACTTCTAGTTAAGCGTGCTCGGCCTAGAGCCTAGTTAGTAAGTTCGCGAATGATTCGCGAATCATTCACGAATTTTTCCGTATCACGAATTTTACCGTCTTATTCGCGTGCGTTTGGAACTCCGAACCCAAGTCGCGTATTATGTGGCATTCCCGGATTATTCGCGAATCGTTCACGAATTTTACGTATCCCGAATGATACGTCCGCTTAATTCGCCATAAATTCTTTAGCTTTTACTTTTCAAAGACTCCACTTTTTGGGCTTTACTGCCTCCCGAACATACACGACCGAATATTAGACGTGTTGTAATTTTTATGAAACAAAAACGACTGAAGAGATTTGAAGGTGAAGGTGAGAGAGATCTCAAACTCACTAACCAAGCATCTAAACCACCATACGACGTCCTTTTGGATAACTAATGTTGTATATATTATTAATATCATCATATTGAGTTTATTTTTCCTTAAATAACTCACACATATGCATAAAAATTGGTCTATGACCTTATAAATACAAATTATTTGTTATATATAGATACCGAATTTTCAGAACCGAACTCACATTTATAAATCGAATTATACACGTACGTATACCGTTCCGAATTAATGACGAATCATGTCCCGTTGATCGAATTTTGGACCGAATCTGGATTTTACAAAACCGTATAATACTCGTACGTTTGCCGTTCCGTACGTGTTCCGAATCCCGAATTGCTAACTAGGGCCTAGAGTAGTCACAGGATGGGTGACCTCTCGGGAAGCTGCTGCTGGATATCCGCAGTAGTGCCGCTGAAAATCCTACACTGCTGGATAACCGCAGTGGGTAAGTAGGAACAATATCGATGTTAGTTGGGATACAACTACGGAGAGGTTCGCTTGTGCTCGGTTGGGAGAGTATGCTGGGCGATTATGTCAGATACTGCTCTCATAGGAGACAAGGAACGTCTACATTATACCAAGGCCTTCTCAGCACAATTGGTTCCAGAGTTGGCAGAAAACTCTGCAGTTAAGCATGCTCGGGCGGGAGCAATCCAGGGATGGGTGACCTCCGAGGAAGTTTCTGCTGGATGACCGCAGCTATGCCCGTTGAAAACCCCACACTGCCGGATAACTGCAGTGGATAAGTGTTGCTTTCTTTATATTATGTGTTGCTTACACAAACTCATTTTACGTGACATACTTATGTGTTGCTTTCTTTATATTAGTTACGTGACACTTTTGTATGGTCTCACAGTTATTATTAAAAAACAGTTTCCAGTTTTAGAGTGGTTGTAGCTTGTACATAAACAAACTCATTTTACGTGACATACTTATGTGTTGCTTTCTTTATATTAGTTACGAGACACTTTTGTATGGTCTCACAGTTATTATTAAAAAAAGGTTTCCAGTTTTAGAGTGGTTGTAGCTTGTACACAATATGGCAACCTTTCTTTTATACTGGTTAGATTTGGGAACTCATCGTTTTGGATTTTCCTTGCAACGACGGTATGGAACTATGTTAACGGATATTTATTTTTTTATGGATAAAAGAAAAGTTAACAACAAAGCATTGATAGATAAGGTGCCTCCCACAACTGAGGACTTAGAGTTTTCCCTCATGCAATAGCTAGTTTTAGGAGATCTGGGTAATTTCTTCAAAAGTATGAATCTTCAAAATGAGATGGTCCATTATTTGATTAGTCCTTCAGCTGGTTTTCCCTTTTCCACCTTTCAGAGATTTTGTGATATTTGAATTGCATCCCAGAAGGTTAAAAATTCTGCAATTGAGCTCAGAGACCCAATCCAGCGCTTTCTGAGAAGCTAAGACATCCTTCTTCTTTTCCATGGACTCTAACACACATTGTTCTTCTGCCAATGGTTTCTCCTGAGAAATCTTTTATATAAACACAAATACCTGTTAGTCCTGTGACATTGTCTACAACAGACATATAAGCAAAAGAAACATGTGTATCTGAAATTTGAATATAATTTTATATCATTCTGGTCCCCTGATTGGGAAAAGTGGTAGACTGATGCAAAGTGACATCATTCAAGTACATAAAACTAGTTTCGTAGCTAGCTGGTCCCACTTTTTGTGTAACCAAAGGTCCCAGGCGATGGGTGCCACTGTCCATAAAGCTAAACCAGCTGACACCAGATTATTGGCTGCAACATTTTTGTTAACGAAAATGCTTGAAAACTAATTTCTCGTAGCAAGCTGGTCCCACTTTTCGTTTAACCAAAGGTCCCAGGCGACGGGTGCCACTGTCCATAAAACTAAACCAGCTGCCACCAGATTATTGGCTGGAACATTTTTGCGCATTCCTGACCAGGAAAATCTTTCATAATTAACTCTCATTTTCCATATCAGCTTCAGCATGATTGCTAAAGGGATTACCGGAATTAGCAGGGTACAGTTTCATATGAGACAAAAGAGTTACATCGATCATGACCGTCGGATCGCTCGAACGATACCCCTGCTAATCCCGGTAACCCCCTTTAGAAATCATGTTAATATGGGTAATTTCGGTTGACTATTATTGAGCCAACAAGGTATACACGTTTGGGTACGGTTCATCCATATCTAAACATAGGTATATTTCATTTGTGTGTATCAAGATAATACCATCTAACGGTGGAGATTGATTGTTTAGTTTTAAAACATACTTAGCTTGAATCTTAAATCAGGAGTTCATCTAATGGTGAATATCAATTGCTTTGTTAATAAGCTAACCTAGCTTTTATTGTAAGCAACACTGATTTGAAAGACTATATAAGGGAAAACTCTAACATCTGGGAATCCTAATCCCGACACTTCTGTGTGTCCTACTTGCAAACTAGAATCGATTCTTCATTTACCTATTTTCCAAAACCATTATTAGGTTAACGACTTGAAGACTTCATTTGGGATTCGTGAAGACAGATCCAACTATTTTCTCTGTGGTTACGTATTCTGATCTTACTTGTTTTATCGTGTTGAGTATTATCTTCTCTAAGATTTGCTCGAGATTTATCTCCGATAGGTAAGATATAAAAAGTAATCAAAACAGTTCTTCGTCTCAGACTCTTGTAATTCTGCAATAACTTTTTCTGTTAATCAGTTGGGTTATTGTGAGATGACTAATATTTCTAGGCTGCTCTTCGGGAGTATAAGTCTCGGATATTAGTTGAGTTTCCTGTTCACCTTGTTCTTTATCTAAAGATGGAAACAACAAACAAAATAGACATATCTGTGGGAGACAGATTTGTTTATAAGTCTTCGACTTTGAGTTGTAGCAACTCTTAGGCGTGGGTGAGATCATCAAAGGGAATCAAGTGCGCAGAGTCATGTTGGGATTCGGAGGCGTAAGGAACACGAATGTACCTTAACCGGTGTGAGATTTGGTTAGGGATCAACTACATTCCAGTCCGAAGTTAACTTGTAGTAGGCTAGAGTCCGTAGCGGCTTAATACAATGTGGTGCATTTGCGTTTCCTCGTTAACAAAATTTCTGGTGTCAGTGTTATTTCTTTTCTGCATTATATTTGTTTATATAATTGAAATATCACAGGTTGTGCGTAGTTCAATTAGTTGATAAATCCTACCTTGTTTGTTGGATAGAACTTGATTGGCACTTGGGCATTGGTCTTTGGTACCGTCCAACTTATTCTCTATCAATCAGTCTCACTGATTTCTGTCTAGTTAATTTACTGATTGTATTGAGAAAGAGATAAAGCTCTTTAATATATTTCTTGATTGAGATCGCTTTCAAGTTGGTGCTCTCGGAATTATATTGGAGTTTAGTCCATACATATTGTCGAACAAACTATTGGGTGTGATTGTTATACCCCCATTTTTTCAACATAGTTAGAATGTAACTCTTCATATCAACTTATCTATATGATATCACATAGTATAAATACTTAGGGCTCATCCTAGGAGATTAAAAAGATACAAGCATCCCATGTTAAATTCCACAACTACACTCCCCACAAATATTAAGCACAAGTTCATTAAGTATTAAACCCCCCCCCCCCCCCCCCAAATTAAATGTCATTCCCAAAAGAACAACATGAGTGACATTGCTTTGTGAAAAACAAGGATTTAATAAGATGACAACAATTCCTTACCTAGAACTCAAGTTTTTATTGTCCAAGAGATATGGATAAGTGCAAGGGCAATTTTTGAACGAAAACAACACCAATAGACTAAGTGTTGAAACGTTGCGGCGTCTAGAGGTTTGGTGAGAATATCATCCAATTGTTGTTCTGACGACACAAAATATATGTTGACAATACCATTTTCATAGAGATCTCTGATGAAGTGGTATCTTATTTCAATGTGCTTAGTTCTTGAGTGCTCAACAGGATTCTCAGTAATTCGAATCGTACTTGAGTTATCACAAAAGATTTTCATTGTTCCATAATCGATTCCATAATTAGTAAGCATTTGTTTCATCCATAAAAGTTGAGTACAACACGAACATGCATCAATATATTCCGCTTCGCACGTTGGTAGTGATTGTGAGTTTTGTTTCTTTCTATGTCAGGCAACAAGATTTAGTCATACATAATAGAATCCTCCAAATGTGCTTTTCGTATCTTCTACATAACCTGCCCAATCTGCATCAGAATACCGTTGTAAGATCAATGTTAGTATCAAACCTATAAGAGAGACCATAAACGATAGTATGTTGTACATATCTTATGATCCTTTTTGCAGCTGCAAGATGAGATTCTTTTGGCTTAGCCTGAAATCTGGCACAACAACCAACGCTAAAAGCGATATCTGGTTTTGTTGTTGTTAGATATTGAAGACTTCCAATAATGGATCTATAAAGATTTTGATCAACATCAACACCATTCTCATCCTTATGCAATTTCCCTGTAGTGGGCATCAGAGTTAATTTGGGAGTACTTTTCTCAAGACCAATTTTTTTAACAAGATCTTTTGCATATTTTTCTTGAGAAATATAAATTCCATCATTGTGTTGTTGAATTTGCTGACCCTAAAACAATCTTGATTCACCAACATTTCTCAACTCGAATTCCTTAGCAAGAGAGGTTTGAAACTCTTTAGCAAGTTTCTCGGAAGTAGACCCATAAATTACGGCATCTACATATATTTTTGAGCAATAAAGACATCTTTCCCACTCCATTTGGTAAACATAGTCTTATCTGCTCCTCCTATTGAGAACCCTTTTCGAAAACGTGAAGTAGTAATTCTTTCGTACCAAGCTTGAGGTGCTTGTTTTAATCCATATAATTCCTTTTTGAGCTTAAAGACATGATCGGGATATTCTGGACTTTCATAACCTTTAGGTTGAGCAACATATACCTCTTCCTTCAAACACCCATTCAAGAATGCGGATTTTACGTCCATTTGAAATAGCTTAATCTTGAGAAAAAAAGCATGAGCTAATAATAATCTTATGGACTCAAGGCAAGCAACATGAGCGAAGGTTTCGTCAAAGTCGATTCCTTCAATCTGTGAATATACTTGAGCGACAAGTCTAGCCTTATTTCGAACCACTGTAACAAATTCATTTGCCTTGTTCTTATATATCCATTTTGTACCGACAATATTAATGTTAGAGGGACAAGGCACGAGTTTCATACGTCTTGTCTTTTGAATTGATTTATCTCTTTATGAACATCATTCACCCAAAAGGGATTATTCGGAGCTTTATCAACATTTTTAGGTTCCACTTACAAGAGATAACAACCAAAATTTCAAATATTTCGGAGTTGGTTTTTCATCTTAGCTGTGGATTCCATACCTCCAATAATATTGTCATTATCATGAATCCTATGAACCCACAAGTGTCGTGGAGTGGCACGTTCAATAGGAACACCTTGAGAAGGATTTTTTTCTTCGTCACCAGAAACGTCGGGATCAATAATTGTTGGTACAACTTCCACTGATTCCGGAACTTCTTTGACTTTCTCAGTTGTCTCCAAAGGAGGTAACTCAGCAGGAGAGTAATAATTATGAAAGTCTTTAAAGTCATCAATGATAAAATTTGTCGATTCCATCAGAACAGGAGTCCTGAGATTATACACTCTAAAACCACGACTGTCAGATGCGTAGCCAAGGAAAATACTTTCATCGCTTTCTGAATCAAATTTTCCATTATTTCTCGATCCTTGAGAATGTAACACTTACTGCCAAACACACGGATATAGTGTAAGTTATGTTTTTTTACCATACCATAACTCATAAGGAGTGTTCAAAGTTCGTGAGCGTAAATACATACGATTGATCAAGTAACAGGCTGTAAAGACTGCTTCTCCCTAAACTTTGAAGGTAACTTTTTGTTATGGAGCATCACCCTGCCCATTTCCTGTATACTTTTATTCTTCCTTTCTGCAACTCCGTTGGCTTGTAGGAGTGATAGGTGGAGAATATTGTTGAATAATACCCAGTTGATCACATAATTCGAAAACGTTAATGTCTTTGAATTCAGCTCCCCGATCACTCCTAATTTTCTTTAATCTATGACCTCATTCATTCTGGATTCTACTAAAAATAATCTTAAATTCACTTAGGGTCTCATTCTTATGAGCTAAGAACGCCACCCAAGTAAATCTGGCGTAATCATCAATCATTACCAGAGCATACTTTTTCCCTCAAATAGTAGGTTGTTGAATGGATCCATACGAATTAAATCAAGTGGAGCTTTGGTGGAAATGTCTCGAGATGATGTATGTGAAACTCGTATTTTTATTTACTTTTTTGACATGCTCCACAAACACCATCGATCTTAGAATTGATTTTGGGTACACCTCTGACAAGTTCTTTGGTAATGATCTTGCCAAGGTGGAGAAAATTAATGTCACCAAAACGCTCATGCCAAAGATGCGTAGATTCCACCTTTGTCAGATTGCATTAAAGATTAGACTGAATATCTAAAAGATAACAGTTATTCTTGCCACGTATTCCCCGAAAAATTAGTTTTCTGGATTTATCTTCAATTTCACATCCTTCAGCACTGAAGATAACTTTATGGCCTTTGTCGCAAATTTGACTAACAAAGAGAAGATTTGCAGTCATACCTTTGACGTAAACAAAATCATTGATTTCAGGCACACCAGGCAGCTTGATCGTCCCCTTTTTGATGATGTTGCAACAACTCCCGTCTCCGATTGTCACAGGACCTCCGTCCAAGTCGCTCGAATTCACGAACCATGAAAGATCCCCTATTATATGCCGACTACACCCATTTTCAAGAAACCATTGAAATGGTGAGGATGATTTTAAAGCGAAAGCTCCATACTAACATCATTGTTCCCAGAGGAATATTTTGTTAGTTTTTTAGAACTCATAAGTTTTAAAAAAGTTTTCTAGCTTTCTTATTAAGACTACTAGCAACCTTTAATCTCTTCCTATAGAGTTTACAAGTATGTCGGTAATGATTAAAAGCACCACAAAACATATAGGAGCCAATATCCATAGTGGAAACACCATTAGATTCTTTTGAAATATTCCGATTCGCATTGGTTTTATTGAAGCCTAGGCCTCTTTTATCACCGAATGACGACAATTCATGAAGCATGAATCAAGAGAATTTCTAAAATTCTTAGAGATATTAGAAGATTTTACAACAGAGTTCTTCATTCCAAGAGTTATATTAAGAGAGGATATAGAATGTCCTGCATCTACAACTATCTCTTTATTAACTTGAATCTATTTATCCAAACAATCCTGAAGAGTCTTTTCCCTTTCAGATCCTTCTCGAAGATCAGAAATCTTTGATGTAAATTTCACAGGGAACTCCATCGATTACCCTTATCAATCAGTGTTTATCATGACAAAGTTCATCGATCATCTTATTTAGATCTTTACCAACATCAACATCGATGGTTTCTAGAACACACTCAGGATTTGGCAAATCCTGTGCTGGTGATATGTTTTTAGACATTGCGCTCCTGTCCATATAGTCAGACTGCTTCAAACACAGACTTATTAGGTCTTAACGTGTTTGCTGCTCTGATACCAATTGAAAACACCGGGGGTACCAAAATACACCACGAACTTTTTCGTAGGCAATATGTATGGAAAAACTCAACACAACTCTGGGAGTTAAAACTCAATTAAGGAAAGTGTCTATAGTTATATCTCTCTCTCTCTATTGTTGTTAGAAAGTGTACAAAACTGAATCTGTGAACCTAACCACAAAGAGAGTTCTTGGACAGTACCAAAGACCAATGTCCAAGGATAAATCAAGTCGTATCCAACAAACTAGGTCGGACGTATCTACTCTGATTGATCAATGCACAACCTGTGATATTTCAATTATAAAGATAAACAATAAAATGTGGAAAAAGAAATAACACAGACACCAGAAATTTTGTAAACGAGGAAACCGCAAATGCATAAAAATCCCGGGACCTAGACCAGATTGAACACCAAACTGTATTAAGCCGCTACAGACACTATCCCACTACCAATTAACTTCGATATGGAATGTAGTTGATCCCAATCTCAATATGTCACTGATTCAGGTACAATCGCGCTCCTTACGCCTCTTGAATCCCAGTAGGACTCCGCGTAATTGATTCCCTTAGATGACATCACACCAACTAAGAGTTGCTTCAACTCAATTGAAGACTTTTAACCAAATCTGTTTCCCACAGATTAAGCATATATAATTAATTTCCTGATTTACGATCGAAACGGATGACCAGATCAAATATAAGATCAAAGTGATGGAAATCAAAAGCAACTTGACAGAAGTATGGCTATCCTCAAAATCCGGACTTATGCAACCCGAAGTGCATCTAAATTATTATTCACCTCACAAGTATAAAACTTGCGGAATCACAAATTTGAGACGAAGAGAACTTTGTGATTTCTATCTATCTTGTTCAAGTGATAAATCAACAATCGAACAAGACCAGGATACTCAAGTTATCAAGATAAAAGATAACTTGACTTGGCTTTACAAATCCCTATGAAGACTTTTATAATCGTTAAACCCTAAAAGGGTTTCTGTAGAGGACGACTCTAGATACAACTAGGACACACCCAAAAGTAGTGTCAAGATTCAAAAATCCCGGTTTCCAAGAATTCCCCTTATATAGACATTCACGTCTAGGTTGGTTTAGGTTTAAGCTAAGATAGCTTTGGAACCAAGTAAACAATATTCACCGTTTGATGAAATATTTGAATATGATTCATATAAACAAGATATACACTCTGGTTAGATACATCGTAACCGAACCAGGTAGAAAGACTATATTCAACATGGTTAGCCGAAACTAGACGCTTTGAACTTAAAAGCTTAATACTCATTTTCATGAACACAAAGACATTAGCCTTGAGTCACAATCATGTGATCAAATAAGTCCAGTGTTTTTAGAGAATTGATCAAATGCAAATTATCTCATAAAAATAATTAATCATAAATAAACATAATCGACATGTTTTGTAAATGCACAAAGTACAAATACATGTGGCGTTCATGAATCGGTTGTGTCTTGGTACGCTGACCGGTTTGCAAACTTAATGAGGAAAACAAGTTCCGGAGTTGACAAATATTTTTCAGTTCACTTATCGGTTTGCAAACTTAGGTGCAAACCTGCGTTCCGGAGTCAACATATTGGTTTTTAAGTTTGCGAACCGGTTTGGAAACCTTAAGACTTTACCGGTTCCGGAGTTCACATAACCTTTTCAGTTTGCGTACTAGTTTGGGTACTAAACTGGTTCAAGAACGTAGAACCGCATTGGTTTGCATACCGGTTTGGATACTTAAACCCGGTTCCCTTACCACATTTCCAAAATGGTTTGCATACGAATATGCATACCTATCCGGATCATGAAACAAACAGATTTTACCATAATGTGCATACGAGTATTTGTATCACACAAATTTGTAAGTCGATATATAGCTACTCCGGTACGTGTACGAGTACATCTAATACGGCTTCAGACGTATAACAATTACCTTAGTTTGTAAGACTGATAACATTGTCTTGTAATCCGAATATAGTAGTTCTATATTTTTTTCTAGATCAATTCGAAACATTCCCGAATAACATCAATGACGCATATCACTGTTCCAGGCTATTTTCGAAGGATAAACTTGAATCATGATTTGGTTCTGAATAATAAATTGTTCTCCACCGAAATTGATCAAGTATGAACAAATGCTCATTAAGCTTAGTTATTATATTTCGAGAAATTCGTAAAACTAAATAAATAGTTCTCGACTTGAAATTGTTGTTTGTGCAAGCTAGTCTAATTAGTTATGCGATATCGTCTCAAATGATAGATAGTGAATATAACTTGAGAAATAGGTGGTTCAGTCTTCACTTACCTTTTGTTGATGAAGTTCTCCAAAATCTTCGGTTGATCTTCGCCTTCAAACGGTAGAACGCAAATGATGACTGGTTCATTTCTCAACTACCTCTATCCTAGGACGAGACTTAACTAATTGTAGACCAGAAATCAAAATATAGTTTTGATAACTAAATTTGTCAACAAGCTTGAGATAGCAACACTTGTGAGTTCGACCGAGAAATACTCTAACACTTTCAGTATTCAGATCGAAATGAAAATAGATTTTCTAATGAGGTTTTTTGTACGTGTGAAATCTTAGGGGGAGAGGAAAAGAAGTCTTTCAAAGACAAAAGGGGAAAGCGGGTTATGAAATACAAGTAGTTGCTAAACTAATGCGGATCGGTCGAGAATATAATTCGGCATCGTTTAATATTTTATTTTTTTAGTACAGTATGGTCTTACACGGAGAGAGAGACTTAAGTGACTAAGTCCAAGGTTGTGAAATCGTGAATCGTGGAGCGAATCATTTTTCAATTTAGAGATTCAAATCGTATATTGAATAGAAGATTCATGGTCATTTTTTATTTTAACTTGGAGAAAAAAAGAAAAGTAATAATATTAGTATTGAAAAAGCGGGGGTATAACAACCACATCTAATAATTCGTTCGGCAATATGTATGGACTAAAATCCAATGTAATTCCGAGAGTACCAACTTAAAAGCAAGCTCAATCAAGAAAGATGTTAAAGAGCTTTATCTCTTTCTCAATACAATCAGCAAATCGAACAGATAGAAATCTATGAGCCTGATTGATAGAGAATAACTTGGATGGTACTAAAGACCAATGACCAAGTGCCAATCAATTTCTATCCAACAAACAAGGTCAGATTTATCAACTAATTGAACTACGCACAACCTGTGATATTTCAATTATATAAACAAATATAATGCGAAAAAGAAATAACATAGATACCAGAAATTTTGTTAACGAGGAAACCGCAAATGCATAAAAACCCCGGGACCTAGTCCAGCTTTGAACACCACACCGTATTAAGCCGCTAGAGACTCTAGCCTATTACAAGTTAACTTCGGACTTGAAAATACGAGGGTACCCAAATATACCTCAATCTTAAACTTTCCCACCTATAAGTCCTTTCTCCGAAAGTGATTGTCTATGAACTGATTCGAGACAATACAACTAATCGGTTCACACTTCGTGTGATCGTCTATGGATACGAGATCGAGACAATACGACAACATGATAACTTGCGTGATTGACTATGGATACAACATCAAGACAATTCAACAACGAAGTATGTTTACTTGATAAAATGTTAGGACTTCACCAAACACAATAGGATTTCTATCAAGTAAATAGGAATTAACGTTTGTGTAATTTACTTTAAATTATAATAACAACAGTTATAATTGCGGAAATAAAAGTAAATGACACCACAAGATTTTGTTAACGAGGAAACCGCAAATGCAGAAAACCCCGGGACCTTGTACAGAATTGAATACTCTCAGGATTAAGACGCTATACAAAATTTAAACCAACTTCGTATAGTTGAGACCAAGCAACTAAACCTATAGTTCACCTAGTTCCGTCTGTATCCATGCGCCTCCAACTTGTTAATAAGTCACGCACTTGGAACAATTCCTTTGGTTCGTATTCCAAACAGTAAAGGAACAACAAATCTGTTCGGTAACAACTCTTTTCAATCAAGTGATATGAGTTCGACAAAAGGTTAATCCGTTTATCCCAATAAACTCCTTTGTCAGGTCCTTAGATCTATCCAATAACAATTACCAAAATAATTGTCAAGATTTTGCAATCAATACTTTTAATCACAAAGAATTGTATTGATACCGATCTATTCAACTAATCAATCCAATCTATCACAAAGATAAACCGATTATAGTTGGATCCTTTTCCAGCCGAAACAAGTATTGTGTACAAAAAAGATTATGAACCCAAATCAGTAATCTTCTTCGTCTTCAAATCTTCTTAGATCTTCAATAAACACCTGCACACAATCAACTTAAATCTCTTGTGATCAATCACACACAAAATAGAGTCTGTTAACAATGGATTATCACAAGACGTCTTTAGAACTAAAACAGTCTAAAGATCCCCGTTGAAACTTCGATCTAGTTTGAGTGAATCTTATATCAGAAGAGAAGATTATCAAGCATAAACAAACTAGGTGCAATAAAATTTCAACAACCGTTAGTCAATCAAATCAATCGAAAACTAATAATAAACCACAATTATCTAGTTTCCCACCAACAGTACTAATAGAGCTTCTTAATCCCAAAGAAGTCTTTAAGCCGAGCGGCCGTAAGAGATTTCGCCTAATTAGGTTACTTTCCTCTCCGAATAGGCGGCTCCACCAGTAACAACACAACTAGGTAGTTTTGCTGGCTCTGAGGATTAGTTAGCTTGAAATGAAAACTTCAATATTTATAGACCAAGGAAGTTTGGACACCAATGAATTTCCAAAACCGAAAATATTCTCAAGATATGCAATATATTTCCAAATTCGATTTCCATAATTCCTGGAAATATTTTTTCCAAATATTGACCGAAAATATCTTAAAAAATCTCCAACTAGTAAATGCACATTATTAATTTTTATTTTCTAAAGATATGCAAAACTAAAAACCTTAACTAAAAGATTCTTAATTTATTTCGATCCGGGATTCTCCTTTAGATATTAAGGAATATCTTTGAACAATAAAAGATAAGCGTTACTGCACGTGTTCAAAGTATGTCGACATCTTTACTTTGTAAGTCCTTTTTCATACTTACAATCTTGGAACCAATTTGCCACACTTCCAAACAACTTTAGAATTGGTTCATCTGACTTCCAAGAACTATGTGATTGATTATCCTATCAAATCACCAAACATGAGTTTCACGGTTCTACCAAAACAAGTTTTGGTTCTACCTCCATGTGGGTACTAGAAATAGTCACGCTAGTTACCAAAACTTGGTTAACTAGGTACTAGGATCGGTTCCCACATATATATGGTATCTAACTTGTATTTGGTGTACATGTCTATAGGATCGGTTCCCACAAATATATATATGGTATATAACTTGTATCTGGTGCACATCTCCATAGGATCGGTTCCCAATAACTAAAAATGTGTTGCACATGTTCATAGGATTGGTTCCCAATAACTAGAAACTTGTTTCACCTCTTACAAGGATCAATTCCCCTTTTGTGATCGATTGCGCCTCTTACTAGGATCGGTCCCCCAATGTCTAGAGTTGGCATACCAATTACAACAAATCAATCATACCATCTCAGGTGATTACTTAAGATCAGTTTCACTAATAAAAGGTCATACCAATACAAAACTCAGGCCTTGTGAATAGTTTTTCCAAGAACATAAACAAGTCATGAGCGGTTATACTAAACACACATATTGGTAATTCAAAAGATATGCAATGAATAACAATACCAATAAGCCTAGCAATTTCCCTTTCGATTCACAATTTTTTTTTATGAATGTACTTCCTTTAAACGAATGTAAAACATTGTTTCCTAGGACGAAATCTTCACCTCATACCCATACATAATCACAATAGCATTCAAACGATTATGTCGATGTCTTATATACGAAGTTCAAAAGATAAGCGTTATACTTCGTATTTTATTCCTTAATACTAGTCTAACTAGAGTATAATCATTCATATCTTCGCAGTTATGTTTTCAATATGCACGACTTGAAAGATACGTTAGGGAATGAAACAGTTCAAGTCAAATATTACTAACCTCAAGTGGAAGGATGATGTGGTCGTTGTAGCTCCTTACTTCATCACATTCTTCAAGTATTCACGTAATACTTGTAATGTCTCATATCCTAATACTTTCAAGCTAACCTAAACGAAGTTGACTCTAGTAAATAATCCATCGACTCTTTAAATGAGTTTTGGTTCACTAAAATATGACAACCAAACTTGACATACCAACGCTTGGTGGGTTCAACCGATCTATTCTCTAACAATCTCCCCCTTTGTCAATTTTAGTGACAAAACTCTTACATCATATGGATAAACAAATTACAAGAATTTATTACACATACGCTTGATTTCCAAATTCAACAACACAATAACCTGTATACATTCAAGGAAACAACTTCCCGAAGTAATTTTCCCTAATAGTTTAGCAAACCAAAAATCGACTAAGCAACTTAGTTCCTTTGATAAACCGATTGCACAAGTACAATCGCTTGTTCGATAAGACCAAAATAAAGATCAGAATTAACTTTATTTTTCTCATCAGGCTCTAATTATCCATATAACTTAGACTTTTCACTTTTAAACAAGATAAGTACTAGGTTAGTTAACTAGAATTTCTTGTTAAGGCATTCGATTAGACTTGAATAACCGAAACCTCCACTTTGATAAGTCTAACTAATATCAGAATAACTTAATTTCTCTTATCAGGAATCAAATTGGACTAAACAATTCATCCCGAAAACCTTTTCTTTTGTTAAGTTATAAACAATTCATACAAACCAAATAAATCAACTTGCATAATTATTTACCTCAACCGGAAGCAATTGAAGCAACATAGACATCAAAGCACCGCAATTGCACCGAAATTTTGTAAGCCGAAACGATTGATACCAAACAATAAAGCAAGATAACAATAGTTTTTCTTAACTGGAAACAATTGAATCACACACACATCCATACACAAATAATGGAATAAACATCAATTATACCGAAATTTTGTTAAGCAAAAGCAATAAATATATGCAATAAAATCAGGCTTTTCTTAAACATGAAAATGATTAACTGACAAATTCGTTACCTCAAATTTCGCATCCTTTTCTCCAATATTGTTTGCATTTTCTCAGGGAGAATTGATACCAAAATATCATTATGTTGTCATCCTCTTGCAAGACAAAAGAACAACAACAACAACAACCAACCTTTACCAGATAAAGGTTGAAAACCGGTTTTAACTATTGCAATAAAAAAGTTGAAACCCCGAAACACATATGCTTTTATGCTAAACCAAACGATTAAACATATTGTGACTTTTTCACATATTGTTTCAATCAGAACTCCTCATGATCCTTTGATAAAGCCTACCAACATGGGCTAGAACTTAATCCTGCTAAACCAAAAAGTCACCCAAACCATAAGGGTTCACACATATGAGATCGAATATTAAGGTTATGAAAACCGAAATCACAACGTCCCATAAACATACATAGCAATAATATAAAGCATTCAAGCACAGGCTATGTAATCAAAAACTATTACAAGAAAAATTATTAACTAATAATTTTATTCATAAATAAGATAGTTTTATTCATAATAGACCTTATACAATTATTGAAAGAAATAAAAAATTGATGTCTATTTTCCTTTTTGAAACTCTAATTTTATCCTTTTAGAGTTTCATTCAAGGTTGAAGCCGGATCATAAGATTTCACAGGATTCCAATCATCTAATATGATTACTAGTCTTGATTCAGGACTAACAACATTGTCATTGACTTCCTTTACTTCCTTTCGCAAATCCTTTTCCATGTTCCTTACTTCACATAAGATTAGATCTAATTTTAGTGAAAGATTCTTGAGAAGATTATCATTGAGAGAAAATATTTCTTCATTAGGAACATCTTGATGAAGCTCTGGAGATGAATCCGAATCACCATCAGAAGATTCGAGACGAAGTTTCTTGTTAGGAAACAATATGGTCCAGACTTTTTCGGTTTTGCGAGAGTTGCGGCTAGAGGTAGACATTTTGTCAAAACTCTAAAAAATGAAGTAAGAGGTCTCCCCTCTTATAGGTTCAAGAACTTTCTCTCGAAATCTTTGAGAATATAATTTCCATTAAATTCTTAACCGAAAAATTATTTTAGAAATATTTTGTTCAAATATTTACATTCATATCCTTACTATATACTTTTTGAGGGTAATAAGTAAGGATTCATGATAACCAATTAGGTTGTCATTTTTCGGTTGTTGAATCTTCTTCCCTTGAGGATTTCAACATCCTTACGGATTTGAGAAGCTATTGTGTTTGAATCCTTAGGTTCACCCCTTAGTCTTGATGTAAGATCTTGATGTTTGAAAATCTTATTCTCCCTTTTAGAAGAGTTTTCAGATCTAGACTTAGATTCTGAACTCTTGGGTTTATAGAATCTCCCTCTATGTTTAGTACCAGGACATTTCCTTTGATAATGTCCTCTTTGTTTGCATTTGAAACAAACACCAGAATTATTTCGGTTTCTGGATTTAGATTCCACAGATTTATTTAACTTCGCCTTCTTGCCTTTTGATTCATTCATACCATGTGATGGTTTTCCAAAGAAATTGATTCTATCTCTCAGTTTCTGATTTTCTGCTTTTAACTTCCTTATCTCATCTTGACAACATTTAATGTCGAGAATGAGTTTAGATACTTGTACCTTTCGGAATATTGAGAGACCTTGATTTTCTCTAGTTGCTTGTTAAATTTTTCTTTATCATTCAAAAACGTCGTTTGAGTTGATCAAGCGATGATTTTATTTCAATGATGTCAGATTCAAGAAGGTGAGTTCTTTTATCTTTCGATGGAAACATTTCTTTGAAGATCGAAGGTATAAACTCTTCTTAAGTATCTAAAGTTGGAAAGATTTCAGAATCATAGACTTCTGCAACGGTTGCAACATGATCTATCTCATTAACTTGATCATCCTCATTAGGACAATAATCAAGTGTGGCAGTATAAGCATTTCTCTTCCACTGGGTATCCTTAGTTGGAAAATCTGGATAAATATGGTCAAACCCTCTACACTTGTAGCATTGAGGAATACTATCATCATCATCCCAAGTGTCTTCATGTTTATGTGAAGGAACATGTTTCCCTTTTGACACAGGTGATTCTCTTTTTCAGTGTCTCAATAGTTATTGAATCGTTGAGTAATAAGAGACAAATGATGATTTAGTTCAGCTTCATCTTCAGCAGTTTGATCTTGAGAGTTTTCCGAATATTGGGTCGGAACCTTTTTTATGGCTTTGTAGGCCAGATTGTCTTTTTGTTTAGACAGATACTCCTGATCGAATATCTTCAGTTTTCCAACTAGGGAACTTCTAGATAGAGAAGAAATATCATTAGCTTCAATAATTGCATGCTTTTTAGAATCGTATCTAGATGGAAAAAATCTGAGAATTTTGCATACTATATCCTTTTTAGAAATAGTTTTTCCAAGAGAGAAAGAAGCATTGATTATCTCAGAGAGTTTAATATGAAACTCTTCAAAAGTTTCGTTGTCATCCATTCGAAGATTTTCCCAATCAGACATAAGAGTTTGAAGTCTAGCTTCTTTTTCTGATGTGTTTCCTTCGAATACGATATGGACATTATCCCAAGCTTCTTTCGAAGTTTGACATGTTGATACATGATGTTGTAGATCACGACTTGCAGCATGTATAATAGCACTCAAACCATCTGAATTCTGCTTAGAAAAAGCCTTTTCTTCGTTTGAAAAATCCACTAAGCGTTTAAACTTAGTTTCAGAATTTTCTACCTTTGGGTAATTATAACCCTCGACGACTAATAGCCATGTATTAAAGTCTCGTGATTGAAGAAAAGATCTCATAGCACATTTCCACCATAAATAGTTTGTTCCATCAAATCTTTGCGGTATGTTAATTGAAGTTGATTCATGAGAACTCGAGTTCATTCTTATAGGTTGGATCGCACCAAACACAGATTGTTAGATCTTTTCGTGTTTGCATGTTCTGATACCAATTGAAATAACGAGGGTACCCAAATAAACCTCAATATAAAACTTTTCCACCAACAAGTCCTTTCTCCGAAAGTGATTGTCTATGGACTGAGTCGAGACAATACAACTAATCGGTTCACACTTCGTGCGATCGTCTATGAATACGAGATCGAGACAATACGACAACAAGATAACTTGCGTGATTGACTATGGATACAAGATCGAGACAATATAACAACGAAGTATGTTTACTTGCTCAAAGGTTCAGACTTAACCAAACACAATAGGATTGCATCAAGTAAATAGGAATTAACGTTTGTGTAATTTACTTTAAATTATAATAACAACAATTATAATTGCGGAAAATAAAAGTAAATGACACAACAAGATTTTGTTAATGAGGAAACCGCAAATGCATAAAAACCCCGGGACCTTGTCCAGAATTGAATATTCTCCGGATTAAGCCGCTACAATAAACCTAAACCAACTTCGTATAGTTGATACCAAGCAACTAAACCTATAGTTCACCTAGTTCCATCTGTATCCCTGCGCCTCCAACTTGTTAATAAGTCATGCACTTGGAACAATTCCTTTAGTTCGTTTTCCAAACATTAAATGAACAACAAGTCTGTTCGGTAACAACTCTTTCCAACCAAGTGATATGAGTTCGACAAAAGGCTCTTCCGTTTAATGGAGAATCGACTCTAGTTTGCAACTAGGACACACAGAAGTGTCAGGATTAGATTTCCTAGATGCTAGAGTTCTCCCTTATATAGCCTTTCAAATCAGGGTTGCTTACAATCAAAGCTAAGTTAGCTTAGTAACAAGATGTTAGAGAACTGCTCGGTCGAACTTGCATGCGTTGCTATCTCAAGCATGTTTGTCAATGTTAGTGATCAAAACTATAGGTCTTGATTTCTAGTCTACTATAGCTAAATCTCGGACTAGGATAGAAAGTGTGGTTGAGCTCAAGAACTCCATGGTGATCATCATACAAGACGAAGAACTACTCAAGGAACTGGTGGAACTTCATCGACTAAAAGGTATGTGGAGACTTGAACTTATCTATCACTCAAAAGTATATCTACTCTATCTCCTATCTTGAGACAAAAGTCGTTTTGCTATATAGACTTTGATTATATACATTTGCTATTTCCAGCCGAGTTTATCTCGCTTATCTATTACTCGAAATATGTGTTGGTAAGCTTTCGCTTTTGCCAAGTTCATCTTTACCTAGTGACGATAGTCATATTATGTTTCAATTACTTGAAAATGGCTTTGACGAAAAATGGTTTGTGAATAACAACTATATAACGTCCTCTAAGAATGTTTCAATGATTGAAATGAGAGTTTAGATTATATAACCATTGTTGGATATAAGCATTGTGTGGAAACACATACATGTATAAGTCCTTATTCCTTGAACCAAAGTATGCGTACTTTGCTGCTCAGGAAAACCAGAACAGAGTCCGTGAACCCAGTCCGTGTACTGTCGGAGGTTCTCTTCCCAAGAAAATCTGTTGGAGTTTGTGAACTATTTACAAACTTATTCCGGGTACTTAAGTCCGCGTACCTAGTCCGCGTACTTAGGTTGGTTATTTTCTAAAAACGATTATGTGTGAACTTATACTTATATTAACTAAGGAATGCAAGTTTGCAAACCGTGGCTATAAAGTTCATGAATCGAGTCGAGTGAATCAAATCGTTTTTGCTTCAATTGTGTCTTATATATTTCCATAAGATCTAAGCAATTGAACAACTCTCTAACTAGTTCATTTAAGTCATTTGAACTAGTTATGGTAAAGAAAAATATGGTTAATATGAAAGTAATCATATGGCTAACCTTTTGGTTAACTACTATTGAACCAACGGATGTACATGTTTGGGTACGGTTACACAAACTTAAAACGTGCATTTCACTTGTGTGTAACAAGCTAAGTTTTCGATCTAACGGTTGAAAGATATTAGCTTGAATCTAATCAGGTTTACATCTAATGGTGAATATTGAATGCTTTGTTACTAAGCTAACATTGATTGTGAATCCTAATTTGAAAGACTATATAAAGGAGAACTCTAGCAACTGGGAAACCTAATACCCACACCTCATGTATAATACTAGTTGTATAATCTAGAGTCGATTCTCCTTTAAC